>NC_057852.1:72457778-72774744 GCF_015237465.2 Chelonia mydas | reverse complement strand
TTTATTTGCTAATCACGAATGGCGTGTAAAGGAGAATTCTCCCTGGGTGTGTGGCAGCCCAAAGGATTTGAAAAACGGACAGCTATATTTTAATGCATAGCAGAAGACTCTCTTTCCCTCCACGTATATTGAAGAAACATGTGGAGATTATAGAGCCGTTGAGTCTCCTATACGGGGTCTCTATATGCCATATGTTGCACTTGGCTAACAGAGCTGCGTATGATGAATACAAAACAATATATACACGCAAACTGATAGAAATTTAACAATGGGTCTAAGAGAAAAAGAAACAAGTATAATAAAATACGGGAGGAAAAGGAGATTTAAAAAAAAACCCAAAAACATCATTCAAAAGCAAACCAGCATCAGGTTTGCTTAGTCCGTGGAAACAAACATACGCCAAATGGCCTGGTCTCCTTACGGGTACTCAATACCTGAGCAAAGATTCAATAGCGGGGCCAGAGAAAGAGAGCAACCCGAGTGGCCGTGTAGCCGAATGAAACCCTTAGTGGGATCAGTCAGTGCAGTGTATGAAAAGGAGTTTTTCAAAAACAGAAACCGAGACCTGGAAGGGAGGGCCGGGGGTAGCTGCGCTTGTGTTGTTGTGCGGGTGGATGTTAGGCTAGCAAAAGGCCTGGCCTTGACTCTCCTTCATACTTTTCTAAAATCTGGTTTTCATAGAGGCGCGCAGTAATTGCCTAAAGCCATAACTGTCTCTGAAATTATTCATTAAAGTCATTCTGAGGAATCTCACAAAGCCAGTTCTTACATTTATGGCCTTTGCATCATCAAGATATGACATCACCCTTCATCCCTTATTATTACTGTTATTATTTATTTATTTTATTATTAAATTGCCACAGAAGGGTGTTTTTTTGATAATTAGTCCAGGTATATTTCCCCCTTTTGGCGAAGGAGCGTGATGCAGGTCCAGCAGACACCCTTTGATTGAGGAGGGTATTTTGGGGAGTTGCAGTGTTGTGCAGAAGATCATGTCTGTGCCCTGTGGTGCTGTCAGCTGTGACAGATCCCAGATGCAGCCGCTACTGTATGGCAGATTGAGTTTCTCAGCAGAAAACTCTCTCCCTCCCTCCTAAACGTCTTCAAAAACCTTCTCCAGATACTGCAGGTCACTTCGGCTGAATCGGGAAAAGTTGAACAAAAGTTTTCCTTTCGCTTCTTCTCTCTGGCTCTCTGCTAGGGGAGCCCCTCTCTGGTCCCGGCCCTGGGTGCCAGCTGTGGGCCTGCCAGGCTGTCCCCAGCCGCTTGTGACCACAACAAGCCCCGCTGCTCTGCTGATGGGAACGGAGGTTGGCAGGAAGGACAGAGAATCCGCAGGTAAGTGCAGAGACTCTCCGGGCAAGGGCTGAGCTCCCTCTGTACGCGGGACGTGCTTGTCTTCCTTGGACTGCCCTTTCTTGCGTCTGTGATTTTCCGGGGATGCGCCAAACCTCACGGAGAAGGAGCCCCCTTCATTGCCAGTCATCCCGGCCTAAAGCCGCCTCGAGTTTCTGCAGTGATTGGAGGCCGAGGAGGTTTGGCCTTGAGGAACTGCGGAGAAGGCGAGGGATTATTCCCCTGGGCTCTGCGGTTAACCAGCGGTTCCTGGGGAAGCAGCAAAGGGGAGGTGGAGGTGGAAGGTGGTCCCTCCTAGGGGGAACAGAAATCCAGTGCGATCCCAGCGGTGTCCCACGGTAGCCTGGGGAATCCGCTTCGGGGTGGATAGGGGACGGAACCCTGAGCACAGACCTCCACCCACCACGAGCAAATACCCCTAGCCCGCGTGTGTGCCGGCCCAGCAGCCAACCAACCTTTGGAAGCAGTTCCCGGCCCTGACTCCCACAGAACTCCCAGGAATTTACACCTCTTCACACAGGCTGCGCCCTGCTCCCTTATTCAGCCTGAATCCGGCCACACACGCTGAGACTAATCCAGATTAGTACTTTGTGACGTTGTTGGCTGGCTCAGTGTTACTCAGCGTGTGTAAGTAACAGACCGGGTGTAATTTCCACAACAGTCGCAGATCAAACACAGAATTATACGTTTAATTGAATGTTATGTAGCGCTCAGCAACACAGTCCCGTCCCGGCATGAGACGCCCTTAGCTCTGCATTAGTTAGTTCTTAAAGCAAATACACATTTCAGTGCTTTACCTCTCAGTACGTTGAATTATACTTTTTTTATTTTGTTTTCTTTGCTTTGCTTTCCTTTTAAGGATGCTATTTGAATTACCTGTTAGGAAGCGCAAATTCCCCTTCAGAATGGTGGGTAAACACTCCTCTTTCTCTTCGCGCAGTTGGTAGTTTTCTGTTCATTCAGATCGCTAGATTCTGATGGAGAGATTTAACCAAAAAACAAAACCCTGAGCTAGCAACACGTGAGCTAAATACTGGAGTTAAAAATATCCCCAGCTTCTTGGCAGGCAGTGAATGAGGAGGAGGCTGGTCGCTGTAATGTTGCTTCAGCAAATAACTAGTGCGGGTTTGCTCGGGAATTTCACACCATTCTGTCTTGCTGCTAAGCGGGGCTCAGTGACTCCGGTTTTGAACCGTGCGTGATATTAGACCGGTTTGTAATTGAAGAAGTGAAACTTCAAGAAAACAACATTTTTGTTGCTCTTTCTTGATTTCTGGATCCTTGAAATAAACAAGAGTGGTCCTGGGCAAGACATGTTATTCAATGGTGCTATCTATGCAGGCTGCAATATTTCAGTACATTTGTCTTACCTCAGCTCTGTCACTTTTTAAAATATAAAAAAGTAAAACCAAGCAATCATAACCCCTTCACAGAAAAATCAGATACCAAGCCTTTGACGTTTTCTAAAAACTCCTCTCCAACCTCTCACAAAAACATTTCATGGTTAAGGGGTTGTTTTTGTTGTTGTTTGTTGTTGTTATTTCGGGGGGAGGGGGTGTTCTCAGGAAAAAATATACACAGACACAACGGTGCAGTCTTATATGTAATCGATGTGGTACAAACGTAGTTTTGTGTCTGCCTGGTTGCTCGGAGAGTTGTGGCGTCTTTCTCCAACATTATGCTATTTTTTATTTCGTGAGCCTCAACAGCTAACAAACAGGTTGTGGAAAACCTTTCTTAAAAAAGCACCTTAGCCCAGTTCTCCATACTAGGGACTTTTCCACTGAAAAGTGCTTGGATGGAAGCAGTATAGTTTTACTCATACACCTACCCCTTGTAAAAGGTTCCCACTAAATTCAGTTTCAGTCTTTCAGTTTCAGACTTTCTTTTTCCTGATGAATTGAAAGGCTTGATGTCAACCCCCCGACAAACCGCTTCCCTTTTTTTTTTTTTTAGTTAAGTTCTTGCCTTTAGCAGAAGTATAATTGTGACCCTGCCTGATCCATAGAGCCTCCTGTTGGGAGCAGTTAGCTGTGGTTGCCTTAGGACTGAGGACCTCCCAAGTGGCTTTGGCCTGGGTGTCATAGGAAAGGACTCTGCACATTGTCCATTCGCTCTCATCAAAGTCCCAGGCACTATGGAGCCAGCAGTTCTGTTTGTCGACGTTTTGAGGCTTGGAAAAATAGTAAACAATTTTTTCCCAAGCCATCCATCCAGCAGCACGGCGACCTTCCTCGGATCCAGAAACTTAACAAACTTTTCCATAACTTTAGGTATATGAAATGATTTACATTTCCGGCTGGTCTGTCAATGTGACAGTAATTTACAGTGTGATAAAAACACGTTTACAACAACAGATCATGTTCAAGTAGTACCTTACCAAGCAAAAGATTTTAAGAGTACACGGAAAATGAATCTCTGTCATGCACTTTCGCAGTACACCTTTCTGAAGAAATGAACATATTTAAATTGGACAAGAGGTAAAGTAGACAAGGACAGAAGCAAAAGTGTATGAAAGCAATACAGAACTTTTGTTTATACTATGTATATATTATATATGCACATATAGTATATTTCTCTATGGCTTTAGCCGAATGTATACTTTTAGTCTAATATACCAGGACCAAATCTCGCTCCCTTTGTTGAAAGGACTGGTTTAGATAGGACTAAACTGAAAAGTAAAGCAGGCATAATTTGGTCCAGGATCGATTGTATTTAAACATTTTTATTCATTTCTGCTTTGGAGTCTCCAATGGAGTAGTTACGTTAGCGTTTAGGGAAAGGAAGTTCCTATTATTCCGATCTAATCTAATTAAGCGGATATGGACTGTTTTGCAAAATAGCCCGGGTAACACAGTTAACAACTCCTTAGGAAATTCTGTTCTGTTTTCACCACCGCGTGTGCATTATTTTTTATTGGCATGTTTTTTATTTAAAAGCACAAGATGAATTTGGAAACTAATGTACAACATCCCCGTTCCACATAGACAGTAAAAAAGGTTTTGTAAATTACAACTATGTGAAAGCGGCATGTAAGTCAAGAACAAAATGAACAAATGGTTTTTTTGTTGAGAAGGAACAAACCACATGCAGCAGTTACCGCTTTTAAGGTACTTGTAACCATTTCTACCTACATAACATTTTGCTCCAACAATGTTGTTGAAATTTAAACCCTGAAGTTTTCTGTTTTTCATTTATACAGATACATAGTATAGTTTAGTGATCGAAATTTATCTTTGGAACTCTCATATAAAGGGATGCAGTCCTTTCATGTAGATATACACAGACCTCTCTCTCTCACACACACACACTCACACAAATAAACACGCGCTCTCATCTGTTCATGCACTTATGGCCTAATGAAAGTGTACCCAATGGATAAAAAAATGCATGTCACTGTGAAATATGAAGAATGTGGATGCATTTTTTAAACGGGGGCATGATGTTTAAGCACGTTAGGATGGACACCCGGGCTCCGTTTAGCTCTATAATAGCCCAGTTATTTTTACTAAACGATCAGGACTGGCTCTAAGTGACCTCTAATGATTTAAAACCATTTTCTATCATTCCACGAGAAAAAATACACAAGTCACTGAGAATAATTGGCAAACCATATGAGCTAGTGAACATTTTATCTTTATTTAGGAGACGTCGGTTGCAAGATCACCTCGGTTTTCATCCATTGATGTAAGAATGAAATTCTAACAGTATATTCTTCAAGAGAGCTAGACAGCTTCAGAAATTCATCAGTCCTTAAAGAAAAAAAAAACATATTTCTCCTTCCATTTCTGTAAAGGCAATATTCGTGTTCTGCCATTTTCTGTAATATATCCAAATTCTGAATTCGACACTCTTAGAATTACTATTGGGGAAAATAAAAAAGTCTTACAACATTGTTATTGTCTGTGTGTGTGTGTGTGTGTGTGTGTGTGCGCGCGCGCTAATGTGTATATATACTAATGTGTATAGCTATAAAGTCTCTCTATATTACATATAATGTATGATTATACACTCTATATATATACTATATATAGTGTGTGTGTTATAGATACACTGTATATAGTGTATATATAGATAGTGTGTACACACACACACACACACACACAACAGTTTTAAAGTCCATTATCTCTGATGTTGGTATGGATATCACAACACACACATATTTTTAAAATTCCAAGAGTTTTGTATAATAGCTTTTGATATTTTTTTAAAGAGGTTTTTTTTTTTTTTTTTTTTGTAATGGCTCCTGCTCAGCCCTGGACATTTGGACTCAAGGTAATCAAACCACCTGATTTTACAGAGAGAAGCATAAAACAATCCCAATATTAAAATGTAGAGGTCCCTAAAAGCATTCCTAAAATAGTCTTTCTGTATGGTATGTGGCATATGCAGAATACATGCTGGTGAAGTGTGGTATAAATATTTTTATCAACAGGCATTTTGGATGACATGGATAACTTTCTCATTGTTTTCCCCTGTGAACAAGCCAGGTCATTCCAAGCTACTGAAGATAAAGTGTTAAACCACATAACATCACCATGTATTCTTTATCATGTGTATATACATTGTTTTAGGGGATTCTAAACAAATTTTATTGGAAATATATTTTTATCCCTTCATCTGTAGAAAACACAGGTGCTTTAGTTACCCTGAGTCAAACCGTAGACGGCTCAGGGGGAGACATAAAAATCTCTTTAGAAAAACACAACTAAAACAACATTTTTGTGATTTTCTGTACACAATAATGGTACAATTTTAAAGTCCATTATCTCTGGGTCTTCTAGAGCTGAAAGTAAGAGCTGGGTGGGTGTCCCATTGGAGAAGATAGGATTCTCTCTTTTCCAAAGGCATAAAGATCCCATTTCTAACCCTGCAGAGCTATGTGATATCAGACTTTAAAGGAGTGAGATTTTTCATGTACAGTAAAGCTGTCACAGGTGCAGGATTTAACAATGCCCAGTCTGGGCCTCACGTTTAATATTGGTTATTTTTTTATTTTTTTGTGTAGAGAAGACGAAAACATTTCTCAGCCAGGATTTATTTTTAATACAGTTGTTTGAAGTTGCTTAGAGTTTGGAATGTTAAAATAAATCCTGGGGATTAGAGGGGAAAGCACAGGTGAGATAGTAAAAGGGGCACTTATATGACTCTGCGGTGTATCACATGGATAGTTAGATACTTTAATATTTACGTTGTGGTAACACCTCAAGGCTCCATTGGGATAGGCGCAGTACAAATATATAGGAAATGGCATATATTGTGATATCCATTTATCCACATGACATATAGCTATGTCAAAGATGCATGAGACATGCAATTTATCATATGATTCTGCAATCTATTCCATGAATCGCACTACTATTTATAGGGGGCGTGATATTAAATTATACCCACCGTATAAAGGGAGCATCCCAGCTTTTCTATACACAGAATCATCACAATTTTAAAGTGTATCTATAGTTACCCCCACGCACCTTAAACACACCCCTTATAAAAGATTGCAGGGTTATGTGATAAATTGGGATTCCTCATGCATCTTTGACTATCTTGCACGTACTTTGCCCATGAATCCTTCTTTTCTAAGACTTCTTCTAACATTCCAAACCTCTGAGCAGCTTCAAACAGCTGAAATTTAAAAATAAAGAGCCTGCCACTAAAATCGTTCGTTCTTTCCTTCCTCCCACCACATGGAATTCCCTCTCCAAAATTTCACTGGCCCAAAATCCAAGTGACAAGTTTAAGGTCCACAACTCTGCATGGTTAGAAACAGGAGTTTTATTGAGTCGGGAAGAAGAGAATACCAACAGATAAACAGGGCAAATGATACTTGTTTCTAGCCATGGAAAGTCCAAAGATATTGAACTTTAAAAAATCTTGGTATTTTTATGTATAGAAAGCTAGTCCATGGTATTTGAGATTTTACATTTGTATTGGGTTTACTGGTTGTCGCTCCCACTGAACTCTACACAGTTGCATTCATGGTAAGGGATTCCGGAGTTTGCAGGTAAAAGGACACTAAAAGAGTCCCAGTAACATCTTTTTAAAATCGCTAACACTTTTTAAAAAGAGTGGGGTAAAGGTTTTTTACATACGCTCATTTTTAGTGACCCACAATAACTAATCGCTGGTAGCTGGTGACATTAGTGGCTAATTTTGACATTTCATTGTCACATTGATTAAAAAATATTTATATCACACCATGCCAATGCATATATAAAGCGAGGTGTCTGGTTGTGTGCATAGAAACTATTTTTCTGTAGCTAAATCACTTTGGGTGTATATTTAAAGGTACTACATATTTTAGTTTACATATTAAGGCAATGAAGTGATCATGAAAGGTTGTAAATGATATTATTTATTTATTTATTTACTGTATGATATACAATATTTATCCAATAAAATTAAATAACTCTCTTAACTTATTACAGGCTTCGAAATAAATGCATTTTATGTTTCATACAATACTTAGACGCCCTAGTAGAAAGCACTGTGAAAAGGTACTGACCTTTAAAAAAGGTAGCTATATTTCAGTGTAATAGCTCAGTATTTTAAATATATATATATTGAAACATGATGCATTTAAGTTCATGAGCAAGAAAGGTGTTTAAAACGTTTACATTTCTGTTGTTTTTCTGACACACATATGGCTTAACACAGGAAGCATGATTATTTCATTAAATTTGATTATACATTTTTGCAAATCTAGATTTTCCTGAAGAAAATTCTGACACCTGTTCTAAGCCCCAAAACAGGAGCTCCTGATGTAAATGCTTTCTGCCCTGCAGCTGTGCGTTTTAAAACTGCCCAATTTATATTCAGCTAAAAGCAATGGCCTAATTATAAGACTGAGACTCACACACACACACACGCAAAGTAAAGATTGGGAATCCATCCTTGGTTTTGTTGAAACATATAAAGGACCCGGTTCTACAGGCCATACCCAAGCAGGATGGGAACTTTGCGACTTCAATGGGGCTAGGGATAGATCAGGCCCGTTAAGAAATTGATGTATTCCCTTAAAATTAGTTAAACATGGGGAGATTGATGATTTAATTTCATTTGTTTTTCTTACTGTGAGGGGCATGAGGGAAAATGAAAAGGAAAGAGAAAAAAATAGAGAGTGCAAGAACTGTAGAAAGTCTGAGCCTCTAATTAGGATAATTTGTAAGTTATTTATGATTTTTTTTAAAAAGTGTAGTATGAACTTGTCTTATTTGGATCCATTACACAATATAATTTTCAAAAGGTTTTACCTGAAGGACGTAATGCATTCATATTGTTAATGTATAGTGTATAAATCTGCTTTTACACATTTTTCTTACTAGTTAGCTAACAATTGCCCCTTTGACTCATTGGTGTAGTCTAGTGCAATAGATTTGACCCATTCTCTTATGAATTGTTGCTCTGGAGATGTCGCACTGACATTTAGAAGAACACCTCCGAACTTTCACGCGCAGCTGTTATATTCCAGCAGATCAGTTATATGGAGACATGAAAATACTCATGAAAATATTGTAAAATATATGATTTTTTTAAAGTGTATCTGCGGGGGGGGGGGGAAAGGTCTTTGCTTTTCTTTTGTTTGTTTTCATGCCAAAATGGCACAGTCCAAATTGGGAACAAATGGCTTCCAGAATTGCCCCCCAGCCGCTGCTGTCTTCCAGGAAGAAAGCTTGTTTGGATTTATAGGAACTTTTAACAAAAATCATAATTTCGCGTTTTAATTCTGAAAGGGCTGGTACTGTATGTGGTTTTCTTTGAACTCCCTTATTTTAAAAACGGTTGAATGAATGTGTTGGGAGGGTTTTTAACTTTTATTTTTGTTTTTTGAAAATATGTAAAATAAACCAATAAATAAACTTCGCTCCTGGAACGGGACCGTGGTATTGCAAGTTTCAGCCCGGAGCAAATTTTTATGAGTTATAAACCCCTGGGAAAATAAGCGGTTTTACTGGAAACATTGACAGACTCGGAAGTGTGCACCAGCGTATTAGAACATACCCTTCATCTCTTTGGGACCACCAAGGCACCCATGCAATTGTGATTTAGCTGCTTGATTAAGTGGCTTGGTTAGGACGTCTCCCCGCCCCATTGACGAATGTATAATGTTCACACCAAAGGCTGCCGCGGATCTCATTGTGTAATATATTGGGCTGCAAACCGTTACACACCCGAGTAAGCCTACTGCTGTGAATGGGTCTGTCCGGGCGAGCTCGGCATTACTCCCCGGAGTAAGGGTTTGCAAAGAGCAGATATTTATCCGATTCCAGTGTCTAAGAAGGCAGACGTAAAACATTCAATAGCAATGAAAACTCTTATTGGCGGAGCTGCTTTGCGGCTAATGTTGGCCTCTCGGTTCTCACTGATTTTTGAGTGGGCGCCAAGCCAGTTACATTGAACTCGCTGCTATTGTAGTGGCGAAGTTCTACACACTTCGGTTACCTTCGTTTAAATATGCTCTTGGCTTTATTCTTGGTATCTTGCGCTCGGCCCTGATCCCGCGTTGCACTCAATGGGAGTTGTGCTTTTTGGGGCCTGCAGCTTTGGAGCCTTCATAGCTGGAAACCATGGTACTGCCTTTACTATTTTTTTTTGGGGGGGGGGGAGGTGGGCCGTTGCAAGCCAGCTTTTGCCTTACTATAAAATAGCACAGGCATGTGTCTAACATATATAATTGTGCCGGTAGCGGACAAACACAGCGTCTGTTCTAAGGTTGCACGTCAAAGGTGTTGAGGAAGATTGTGTATCTTTCCAGTGCCTTACCTAACTTCAGACATCGAAGCTCAACCAAGCTAAAGGGGGAACGCAGCCCATGCAGGGGCTGATCCTGGGGTCCCTGGCTCCGGCGGGAGCCGTGGGGGCACCGGCAAGGAAGACTGTCATCAGGATGCCCCGCCTAAATGAATCGTGGGCTGTACTGCATAGGGGCCGGCACAGAGCGGCCTACAAGCATCTCCTGGCTCATCTCGGTTGCCGGTGCTAAGTGCGTGGGTGACTTTGCTTTAAAATGACCACAAATACCATAGCAACACGAGTGTCATTCAGTACAGAGACCGCTTCCATGACAGGCGCACCGAAAAGGCATCTTATCGTGTCGACCATGTGGGGAATTAAATAATACGGCTTCTTCCCCCTCCCTGCCCCCGAAGGGACTCTTCCAGGCAGGCTACTTTTGAAATTTTCCATTAACACGTTTTGGTAAAAGGGCACGTGTTTAGTCGTTAACTCTCTTTTACCATCGCCGCGTGACATGGTGCATTTGATTTTGTTCTGGCTGCCGGTGGCTAGTCTATGTTTTAGTCAGAGGCACACAGGAAAAATTGCTCCCCACAAACGTAGCTATTGTTTGACTGATTCCCTTCCCCCCGGCATGAAACGGCGTTTTACCCTCCGCTGCCCCGCAATCGCCGCCGGGAAGCGGGGCGCTTTTCCATGTGGATCCGGGCGGCACCCCCAAGGCCGGACCAGGCAAGGAAGCGACAAGAACCAGGAATGTGCTTCCCAGGAATGTGAGGGCAAGACTCGCTAACTGGGATGTCAACGGCTGGCCGTGCCGCTGCCCTTTCTCGCCCGCACGTCTGGGTGTCCAGTGATTGAACTGCAGGGCTTTCGTTCCCACAACCTGCAGACTGCAGGGGAGTCCGAGCAATGTTATCTCCCCAACTTAATGCTAATAAATGTGTTCATATGTTGGACATTCCCCTGGCCTGTTTTATGGGGCTTCACTGGTGGTGTTTTAATGGGCTGGGTCACTGAGACTGATACTAGCAAGGTTATTAGGATTAAGTAACCTAATGAATCGTGTGACCATTGGCGGGCTTTGAAGGAAGGTTGTTTTGCATGTAACGTGGTTTTGTGTCTCTTAACATGGACAATTATTTTTAACTGTACCTGGATAAGGGTTGGGGGTGGCAATCTTTCCCCTTGTTTAAACGGAGTCTCTTACGCGCAGAAAGCGGTTTACTGATGTAGCAGCTAAAGAAAGAGACAGGAGACTGTTTATTTTTCCACCTTGTGAATGCCCAGAGTTGCTCATTGAGCCAGAAATCTTGTCCGGGTTTCCATGATATTTTTAAGAGCAAAAGTCATGTAAGCGGCTCCCTTGTGTGTGTTTCAATTTGTTCGAAAGAGACCTAGATAGAAAGGAGATTGCTCTGAAATGTTATTTAGTGAAATTATTGAGACAAACCCATCCCAAACAAACCCACACCAAGCGGGACTGACCCATTATTATTTTTTACGAATGGCATTTAGAAAAAAATCGAAGGAGTATTTTTTAAAAAGAGTTCATTTTTATGTTGCAGAAGGAAACAGGTAAGCAACATTTGATCTGCTTTTTTAACTGCTTGCATTGAGTAATGTTGGTCTTGTGCATACTAGAAACGCTTTAATATCTAACTACATTAGGAGAGAGAGACCAAGGTTTGGGGTTTGTGTAATCACAAGCTCTGGTTAACCTAGTGGAAACAAAGTTTCATTATAATGCAGAAAAGATCAGAAACTAATACCTTAGCCCATATTAATGAGCCTCTAGCTCGCTACATTAGATAAAATACATCCGACTGCAGCGGGTAATGTTCAATCGCATGTTTGTCGGACTGTAATTGCTCAAAAATTGGAAAATCCACCAATTTCTTTGGCTGACTGGGAACTACATTCTTAGCTTTTCAGATGTCACCACTACCGTACAGAGAAAAACAAACAGAGGGAAAGGGGTGTACCGAAGGCGTCAGCTCTGAAACACGCAGCCATTTTATTTGGATTTTGTACTGTTGGGAAACCAATAAAGTGAAATTTGTCTCCTGCAGCTCCAGCTGGACCATGTTTTGCTGTGGGCTCTGCACAGTGCATGCTGTCTGCCTACTAGTGCTATGCAGGGCTCAGAAGCAGCCGGCAGGTTAACTTCAGTGAACTCGGGCGCCATCCACTGTCTTCTTTCTACTGGGAAAACTAGGCAAGGGAAACTGTTTGGCAACAGGATTTAGATTAAAACCGTGGAGAAATTTGCCATTAATTGCCCTCCGGAGAGAGACTTTCAATGTAATTATAATTTATGGATTGTAATAATCACTCGGGGGTGACCATATCTGTAATGCAAATCTCCGTTTAATTAAAACAGTGTTAATGGCTAATTACATTCGAGCATATTTGAAATATTTATCTGGCGTTTGTATTTCGGACTGTTCTAACTTTCTAAATACATGTAGTTTCACAAAGCAAATCTTTTAAAGAGCATAACCGGAGAGTGGCTAGAGAGGAGGAGGAAAGGTGATAAACCACTGATTTGGGTACGCCCACGTTTTATTTCTTTTGTTCTGATCAGAACTGGTGTTTATCCATTTGCATCCGTGATGATTTCGATGTGATTTTAGGGTTTGGGGGTGATTTTTTCGCAATTGGAAGGACATATTTCTACATGGAAACGCCTTACATAATATCTTGCCATCCAACCTTAAAGTGACGCTTTCAAAGCGAGGGGAAAGGCAATGAGTCGGTAACAAGGCAATCTAGCACGTCTGGACAAGGGAAGGAGAAGCGATTCTTGACAGGGGCACAGATGTGGACAGGGTGGAGGATGGAGCCTGGGGGCGAGGGATTCAGCCTCAGGAACCAGGGATTGTGGGGGAATGTAGCAACAAATACAATTAACTGTTCGGGACCTAGTCACTGGACGTCTTCACATTTGTGGACAAGTTGGTGTTCCCACCTGAATTACAAAGCAAAGAGCTCTTAATTACCCGGGGAGAGTCCGATTTTACAGTATACAGTGGGTATCAGTGGTTTAAAGATCTCAATGACATAACTTTATATAAACAGATTAATCACGCCCACGGAAACTTCATTTATAAGCATAAGGTTTATTACTAAACACACACAAAAACTGCCTTCCTCTCTCTCTCGCCCTTTCTAATGACATATCACTGGGGTTGTAATGAAGATTAATATGCTGTTTCCAGAAACTGATGACATATTTTCCAGATATAAAATGATATAATTGTACAAAACACCAGCCTCAAACCAAAATACACGGTTTCCGGCCAAAAAAAGCACATAATTATGTGGTTCAGCTGCAACCCACACTAAATGTACATCAATATAGGCAAAGGATTTTCCTTCTTAAAGAATTTATTGTCATGAGGTTTCGTCTTCACTTCGCTCAGCACCGTCATTATCTGATCATCGATTTCTCTCTGACTCTCAAAACAGTTCAAGTTGACTCCGAATTTTGAATCGGGCTTTGGCGGTGTTTGCTTTTAAGAACTCAGTCTAACGAGCGGTCCATTTCCACTAAGGGGCACGTTCTTTGTTCCAGGATCACTGGCAATAAACAGAAGTTTTTCTACTACTTCTAGCGCGGCGTAAAACACAACGACCATATTTTCCACCATCCTATCCGGATTCCTCCGGGTAGGGAAGGAACTGGCTCTGGATATCTGCTTCTGCTTGGCTATTCCCAGGAGCTGCTTGGGGTCATTAGTTCCGAGCTCCAGATAGCTCTGAATCATTTTCTTTTGGATGGTGGTTTTAATTAACTTTCTGCAAGATGGAGTTCAGGCTTCTGATATATTGAAATGAAGGAGGAAGTTAAAAGCCCGATTTGTCTGCCACTAAGCTTAATAACGTTTAGGGTGTCGTTAGTGTAAAAAATCAGGACCCGTATTAATACTGAGCCCCTGAAAAATCGGGTTCCTTTGCCTCCCCCATCCCCTTTCTCCTGACATGTGTGCTGTCTGCTCTAACTGTGCATTTTAGAAAGTCGTTTCCGGGGTATTAATATCAGAAGTCCCGATCCCGAAAATGATCAAACCTGCAGCTTTAGCTAAATCCCGGTCAGGATGCTTGGAAAATCCCGCTCATTTGCGGGAGTCATTCATAAGTGCACAAACCAGCTCAGATTTCGTTTCCCCTCGTCTCACTCCCGATATAAAATCATAGCGTGGAAATTAGCCCTTTCCTGGCCAGGATTACACCTTAATATTGGCATTCTTGCACCTACCAGGGCCTTCAACTGCACCTTCCCCCCTGGAGTCCGTAGGCGGGGAAGGAGCAAGGTGTCTGTCTGCAAATGGGAAGGGATGCTTCAACCTGCCTGTCTTGGAAAACCTCCACTTTCCCATACTATGTCAAATTCATATTACTCTTCACACCCTGTTAGGAATTCACGCCTTGGAAACAGCTAGATGCTTCCAGCCACACAGGTACCTCCCTTCAGTGAGTCAGCCAGCCCAGCGCCTCGTTCACTCCCGATTAATAAGACCCGTTCGGTGGAGGTTTGGATTTTAGCACATGTAGCTGTGTCCAGGACTGAATAAGGAATCGCCCCACCGCTGGAAATTCCTCAGATTCTTCCCGCTTCAGTCCACACATCAGGCCTACTTCTGTCACTGCTCGTGGGTACATCTTTTTCGGGAAAAGTTTGGGACCGCTTTCAGAGCTGCACCAGTTTAATAGTTCAGATGCCAGCCATTTGGCTTTAAAAAGCAGATCTGGGTCAGCTATGCGACATCCCGCGTGCAGTCAGCACCTCTGTGCCAGCAGCAGCTGCAGGGAATAGTCGGGGAGGGGAGGACAGGACAGAGACCGATCAAAGGAGATTTGGATGCAACAAACAGTAAATGGAGTTGCAGAGCTGCATGGAAACTAACACACCTTATATTTTATAGGTTTGGTCTAGGGTTTTCCTTCATCCTTGAGCGTGAAGCACTGGAAAAGGAACTGGGGTGTGGCCTGATGCTGTTGCAATGAAATCAAGAGCAGCTTTGCCATTAACTTAAATGAAACAGAACAGAGCCCTAGATTTTCCATGTACCTGTTTAGCCTGTCAGGTTTTGCAGAGGTCACATCTTCGCGTGTATTTTCAACCTTGTTGGTTTAGCACTATTCCCTTGAAAGGAAAACAGTCATTTTCGACACTGATCCTTGCATCTGGATAGAAAACAAGTCCGAAGACTTTTGGAAGGCGAGATAAATATGACTGAGTTTCTTACTGACAAAGGGGTTTGGATGAAGCTAACTGATAATGGCACTTTCACTGAAAGGTTAGTGCAAAGGAATATAAACTTCTCAATATAATACTGTACCCCTTTCATTATTAATGTGAAATCATACCCAGTAGAGGATACTCGATGCTCTGCTACACTTGCACACACCTCACCCTGCTCATTCAGATCATGTATTAAATGGAAACAAGATATTTCATTCTGTAGCAAAATCTCCCGCCCTCATAGGACAGTTTTAGAACAAAAAGCTAAAGAACCCTGGCCCTCAGTTACACCAAGTGCAATCGTATGGCCCCTGCCCTGCCTTCCCAGTGGTTAGCAAAGCGTTTGGCTGAAGGCAGATTGTTAAAATACCGTCTTTGAGAAGGAAGGTTTTTTTCTCACCTGTTTGTTTAGGGAGATGGGTGGAAGGGGCGGTTTTGCAGTACTCACAATTAGAAGTTCAGAATACAGATGCACGAGGTACGATTGTCCACCATATTTCTGGACCCAAAAGCTTTAGGTAAATACATGTACTTGAATCTCGGGCTGTTGGGTCTAACCTGAAATAAAATATTGGAATTTCAACCCATGGTTCTAAGCACTAGCATTATGCACAAGGCCCAGATAATGGCCCATTCGAGCATATCCTGGGGCAGATCCTCAGCTGGTGTAACTGGCCATAGCTCCATTGATTTCTGCCTTCCCTCCCTTAGTCATCCACACAATACCCCTCCACCACCATCACCACCCCCTACAGACACACATACACAAACACTTTCTCGGAATCACAGTCCTCCACCCATCATCGCTTGAGTGATTTCCAGCTCTGGTCAAACCCCTTCAGTTTGTTAGACGATTAAAAAACAGAACAAAAAAATCTCTAGATCTGACTTTATTTGATTTCTTAAAATGACCAGAAGTGTTCAGCCTCCTTTATGTAACGTTTGTGTGCGTTTGGGGAAGTCCTAAAATTGGCCGTCCAGTCAATAATCACTAGAAACATGATGAGATGCACATTTCTGGTTGATTAGCTATTTTACAGTATTATATGGATTTATTCATAACAGGGCAAGTGCATGTGTGCGTGAGAGAGAGAAATTTTGGTTATTGTTTTAAGGTTTCAGTTTAATAAACATGACTAAGAGAATAGTACACTTCAAGACTTTTCACGGTCATTTCTAAGCACAATTTTGTCAGTATTGATCCTGTAAAATTTTAAAGGAGTTTGGAAATATTTGTAAGCTCTACATTCATAGTCCATTAAAAACACTTGTGATAGGAAAGGAAACCTGAACACTAATAAAAAAAAGCGCCTTGCATAGCACTCTATTGCTAAGAGTTTCGACATTTGGTTTACGTTTTTCCTATATCAGTCAGGAGTACACCTACGTCCCGATCTTGCATTTCTTCCCAGTGAGGACAACTTTTGAGTGCGCAGAAAATGCAGGATCTGGCAAGCCCCTAAAGAACCGGTTACAGGTCATTTTTTTAGGATGCTAACGTCTTTAGGAGCATGCGACAATTGCCTAGTTTGCCTAATTTCACAGTGAAGATTTACACCCCCCCTCCCCAAGACACACACATACATGGACATTGACAACCGTAACAGTGGTTGTTCTGTTACCTGCACTATAATATGCAGGTGCGATGTTCAGTTACCATCTGGCATCCAAAACGCCCATTAACCAAGCTGAACCAACTCTCAGCTGAACTGCAGCCCTGCTACAAAACACCTTACTCCTACATACTAGCGATTACATTTTGATTGTTACAGTGCCTCAAAAGCCCTGAGCTATGTCTAGATGAGAAAAGAAGCATATGCCCACTCCTTTAGAATTTCCCCTTTTTAAAGTACCAGGGTTACTACAACAAAACAATACAAAAACCAAACAGAAAACAGGACCCCCCGCCCCCAAGTCCCAAACAATCAGATTATGGGGCAGGTCCCACTCCAAACCTTCCATTAGCTGCCCGGAGGATTTCATCAATGGGCCATAGAACTTCTATCTATCGTAGGTAATTATAGAGCCCCCATCACCTTAGTATGTGAGAACCTCGCAATCTGAGATGTAGTTGTCCTCACAATACCCCTGTGAGGTAGGAAAATGCTACTATCCTCATTGTATAGACAGGGAACTGAGGTACAAAGCGGCTCAGTGACTGCCCCGGGGTCACACAAGAAGACTGTAACAACCTCTCAGTAATAGCTGGAAAAAATTGTTCATATTTAACATGAACTCACCATTACTAAGGACTGGCTGGAGTTGGGGAAAACCCTCGATTTGGGCCTGATCCAAAGCCAATAGGAGTCTTTCCATTGACTTCAGTGGGCTTTGGATGAGGGTCTAATTGCACTCTCAGGTTCTCCTTAAAGTCGTAAAACAAAATAATTGTTAAAGCATAAATAAGAGGGGAATTTCAGCCTAGACCCTGTGGCCCTTAGTCGGGCAAACCTTCCCCTGAAACCTCCGGGAAATTATGCTTGTTTTACTCCAGCAATTGGGATTAATCTCCAGAGTAAACCCAGCAGGATTTGGCCCAGAGGGAGGTTTGCCTCACTTAAGGAGGCGGTGGGCAATATAACACTTGTTCCCAGCGATAACATTGCACAGCTCAGTGAAATAGACCCCACTTTTTCATTTTCAACCCATCGAACCGCATTTTATTTACACTTCACAACTCCAAATACTTCCCCTCATCCCTTCCCTCTCTTTCCCCTTATTGCTTTAATATGATATTTGCCCTCTGTGAAATCAAACTTAAATCCTCAGATCCGCCGAGTGACATGCAGCGGGTATCTAATTGGACGGCACTTATTATAAACCGAATAATTTTGCATTTCTAATTATTTCGTTATTCATCCATGAAAACCTGTGTAGTGACCAATAATTCCCTGCTTTTCAAAGTGCTACTGTAACCGCCGTGTTCCACCCATAGAGAGATCTGTATCAATTGGCTAGGTACCATTATGTCTCTCCACTAAGTGAAATCTTACCTCTTTCATTTCTTCAAAGGTCAAGCCCCAATTATGGAGGATCACTTTTCAAATGCAATGTCTCGCTTTGCTTCAGGCCTAAACCAGAGATCGTGGAAGGACAGATATAAAGTGTACACTGTCAAAAGCTTATCCAGTCTTTACTGCATGGCATCCCATATTTACATATGAACTCCAGTTCAGAGCAGTTGAATTTATTTGTAGAGTTCTACGCATGTTTGCACCAGCCACGAAGACCTGCACAAAAGATGAATTCCTCCCATCTGCTGCCGAACAAGTTTTTAAAAAGTGAAATAAGATATGGATTAAAAAGGAACACAGCAAAGATGAATTGTAATAAAAACAGCATCTGATCCGTCAAACGTATTATTTTTACAGTGAATGTTACAGATTATTATTTAAAGTATCAAATACTTTGATAACTGTTAGAATAGTAAAAAAAAGAAAAAGAAAACCCCTCGGAATCTGAACATACAGAGCAGTAATATAATTTTCTGGGATAAATAACATGAAATCATAGGAACAAATGTTCTGTCTAATCTGAAAATCTGCAGATGTTCAGTAAGTATCCAAAATGCTCCAATATGTATTCCCAAATGACTGCGCCCATCAGTCAATGCGTATTTTTATCTTCTGGCTTGTTTTTATACACACTGTAACTTTGAACATCCAGAAACGACACCCTTCTATGGCGAGTTTCAGCAGGAGAGTGGGGTGGAGGGAGGTATTTTTTCATGCTTTGTGTGTATAAAAAGATCTTCTACACTTTCCACAGTATGCATCCGATGAAGTGAGCTGTAGCTCAGGAAAGCTTATGCTCAAATAAATTGGTTAGTCTCTAAGGTGCCACACGTACTCCTTTTCTTCTATGGCGAGGTGAATTTCCGCCCTTGTCTTTACCCTGAAACAAGCATCAGAAGCACATGACCTTTGCCTTGCTTAGCTCCTTCCTAGATTCTTACTCTATTAGACTCCTTTCCTTTGAATTATTTTGTAATCAATAAATTGGAATTAACCATTTCCTTATTCTAATTAGTTCCATTGCGTGTGACTTTTTAAGACCTGTGAGATTTGTAGGGCATAAAGTGTGCGCATATTGAAGACATCTTGTGATCAGAGATGCTACTCTTTTTTGCTCTAGAAAATAACCAAACAAAACACTTAAAATACAGAGGTTTGTCCAGCCTTGTCCCTCGATTGTGAACTGGTGGGCTTGGTCTTAATCGTGCGGCCTGAATCCAAACAGCTGTACACATTATTCGTAATTAGGAAAGGATGCAACAAGGACTGTTGTTTTGGGAGCCTCGGGGGCCTGTGACAAAGCAAATCTCTGGGCTGAATATTGCTCCAAACCAATATGGTAAGAGAATTAAAAATGGAGCTCACGGCCCAGCGGTGACACCCACCAAAATTCTACGCATCTCTTTGAAACAGATCAAAGAATTACGTTTGCAAACCGGATGTTCCTTCTACTTACTGGGGTGCTTAGGCGAGAGAAGAGAAAATTAAACTTCAGTTTCAGGACGGAGCTACTGTGCAGGCCTTTTCCCACGGAAAGCAGAAATCCCGTGGACTTCAATGGGAGGATCGGACCCTACAGACGTGCTGGCGCATCCTGAGGTGGATTTTAAATGCCTACATTACATTAGGAAGTGGGACCAACATGACTATAACAAAACTTCAGACATTCGTAAGTAAGTATATTCATAAATCACATTTCCCCGGGGCATAGTGCCTAGCTGAGGTTATATACTTTTTTAAGGTGTATTTTTATTCAGGAATTTTATGGTCGCTTTACAGAACTTTATCGAATACATGAAACGATTTCGCCAGGTTTCCCAAAACCTCTTCATACATTTGGGCCGGATCCAAAGACCGCTGAAATCACTTGAAAGACTGCAACAGGATTTGGATTCTGAACACAAGTGGGGTTTAATCTGCAACCCATATATTGCTTGAGGCGGTCAGGATTTCCAAACAAGGTAGTTTAAAACCCCATTGCATGGAAGGAGGCTGTTTAATGTTAAAAACCCAATTTAATAAAATACACAGTTTATGAGCAGGATTATTCACTCAAAACTCCCGTGGGATTTTCACATGTGTGCGGAATATAGGACTGAAGGTTATTTGTTAGTGAGACAATGGAAGTTTTGCTATTGATTTGGTAGGGGGATAAATGGGCCCTATTTACTTTCTCACACTGGTGTGAAGGCCCGCTCTTGACGTTTTTATTCAGGCAAGAAATCTGTAGAAGTCTGCCTGACGTTTGCCTGAGTAGGGACTGAAGGAAATGGCCCAAAGTTATTATAAATAGCAACATTTCAGTGGAGAGATGAGTGGGGAACAAACATATTTGTAACAGGTAAATAGATTGTGTAATTAGATGGTTTCTTGTGCAGTGCATTACACATGAAAATGGTGATGAAGAAAACTTTTTACTCTGGATTTTTTTTTTTTGGAAAGCATTCCATTGCCACTCGTAACTAGATGTCGTTTAAAATTATAGTTTGCAAAATTCACAAAAATGTGCTACAAAGTAGTTGTTTTCAACACGCTTTTAAATAAGAGTAAATAGGCTACGTCTTCATTCACTAGCTTTTTCCGCCTACAGTGCGCTCACAAATCCAAGCTTAGGAGTGAAAAAAGTCGTATGTCCATTTTAACAACCTCCCCAAAGATCACAGTGTAAATTTACTAGATCGTCTGTTCCAATGCTGAATTGGACACATAATAAAAAGAACCTTTTCCCCCTGTAGATTTCTTACATGAAAAGCCAACTACAGCCACAAAGCAAAGCAGACAGGGCCGTTCAGAGCCGAAGGTGGAAATCCCAGCGAGTTTGTGGTTGCAGGCTGTGGGGCGCGTTCCCAATAGCGAGTCGAAGGTTTTTAAAGAGGCCTTTCAGTGTGGAGATGGGGGCTGTATTTCCTATCTAAGTTCCTAAATCAACAGCTTAGGATTTAGCCCAAGAAAGCTTCGCAAATATTTCAGCTACATCCCCTTTGGGAAAACACTTAGATCCCCTTGGCAGCACCAACTCTTGAACCAGGTCTGCTCAGCTACATCCCTGCTAGAGTCAATAAAGTAAAATCCCCTGAGCAGCCTGGAAAGCAGAGAGTCCAGGTAATAATATTTCAGCCCCCAACCTCACCACCTTTCAATTAAAGAGGAAACAGCTGCGTTTGAAGCAAGGAGCATGGGAAAGCTTCTCTCTCTCATAAGACTCTATCGGATCGCGAAGAAACCGGAGGAGGGGGCTGGTCATGAGGAAGGCGTCTCAGGCCCAGCTGATGCTGCCAGTGTGCAGAGCGGTGGGACAACGGGCGCTGAACGCTTGGCTTGCCTCGTCGTTTTAACGTCTGGGGTGGTTAAGGTCGGCTCGATCCTGCTCCCGCTGTAGTCGACGGGAGTTGTGTAATGGATTTCACTGGGAACTGGATCCGGCCCAATGACTTTACGTTCAGAAAAACATCAAAGGGTGCGTGACAGGCAATGTGGAACACACATGGTAAGCTCAAAAGCCTTTTCTACCAAGACGTGTTTCTCAGTGTTTTTCTGTCCCACCCCCACCCGTCCCTTTACAATGGGAGGGGAGAGGGCTCTAAATACAGTGACACGGTAGCAGGGCTGTTCACAGACAGGAGAGAGAGAGAGAGTGAGAGAGAGAAACCCCTTCAGCAAAAACATTAGCAGGGGAATGTGGGGAGGAAGTTGCCAGTTTACTTTCTCCCTCTCCGGGACATACATATCAACAGTGAAGACCCAGTCAATGGAGAGGACAGATTATCAACCGGTAATAATCATCAAACGTGGTGACTTATTACCTTGTTGGATCCCTTTGGATTTAACCAGTCTCCATCTTGACCCAGTACTAGCCCCCACCCAGCAGTCAGCAGCATCAGCCAGTCCTCAAGCTAGCATCGGCCCCCAAACCCAGCATCCTCAACCAGCCTGACATGCAACACCAGCATCTGGACCAGCAGCCAGCACTCCATGCCCCACCAGCTCCTGATGGAACCTGGTAGCCCTATACCCAGCTCTAGCAAACCCAGGAGACCTAATCCTAGGCCCTAGCAACCATCCCTATCCACAGCACCCACCACCTATCCCACAGCAACAGTCCCACCGGCACCCCCAGTCACCACTAATATATGACCCCCCATTACTTGTCATGATCCACAATCCATTGCAGGATTAGGATGGACTGTGGTAAGAAACTGATTTTGGGGTTCCAACTGGAACAAGTGGAACAAGAACCCCCAGTTTGAATGGTCACAAATAAAATTACTTCAGAAATTCCTCTTGTAGAAACATAAAGATGAAAGTTGCATTTCAGTATGGAACTGGGAAACCATACTGACATCGTAAAAGCACCAGTATTTCAATGAACTTTTATAGTGACCCTAAGTGTATTGAAAAGGAAATCCGGTGTATTTGTTTTGCTATAAGTCTGAGATATGGTAGTTGGAATAGATCACTAGAAACCCCACCATTGTCTTTGATCTGAGGCCCCAATATTCCAACAACTCCTCCACATATGCTGTCACTTCCAGCAGTGAATGTCCCTCTGAAGGCATTGATATTGTTCACCTGATTAAAGATAAGCACCTGTGTAAGTGTTTGCACCATAGGGGGCCTTTGAGACAATAGCTATATTCCTTGATATAACCTAAAATAAATGCAGAACCTGCACTCCATTACAGGCCACTGAAGCAAATAGGAGTTTGACTTGACTAAGGAATGGCGAATAGGGCCCAGAATCCTTAACTAAAAGCAATTTGAATAAAATCTTCCCTCTATATAGGATACATAGCTTGTCAAATATATTCAAGTAAATATTCTAAAAGTCTGGGATTGATACTGAAAATGCAAATCTCATCTCTTTACTCTAGCAGTTTCCTGGAATATCTACAGTCACTCAATATAGGAGTTCTTAGGAGACAAATGAAAGGAAGGCAAGAAACTTAGAATTACGGTCAATACATTTCGTGTCCAGAATATTAACCTGCCCTCTGTAAAATTAACCACACAATTTGTAATCATTCATAATGAACAGAATTGTCTTGACTTTTAAAAGACTTTTCTCATTTAAAAAATCCTTGTAAAAATGTTATGGATCTTAATATGCAGAAAAAGGCATAGCCAGCAATTCTTTGATAGTCTATGTCATTTTTTATTAAACATTAAGAGATTTTCAGAACAGGATTCAGTGATTCTATAGTGGATTGATGAGGTTTGGCAGGACATTAAAATGTTTAAAGTTATAGCTTTGAAGAGGTTTCTTTATGTTTCTGTATTAATAGAAAAATCATTTACAAGGAAAAATGTTTTCTTCTGCTTCACTAAAATCTTCCACAGGGGCCTCATCCTACTCCCTCCACAGGAGCCAATGGGAGTTTTGCCATTGACTTCAAAGAGAACAGAAAGGAGCCCCAATTTTGGAAGAAATGACCAGCAAAAATTGGGCCTCTTCCTCACAGAGTAGTACCATTGAAACTAGTACTATATTGCACTTACTGCAATTTCAATAAGTGTTCCAGACCTGTGATACTCAATTTTAGCCAAAACAGTTTTAGAGTATGTGCCAACCAACTTGGCATTTCGCCTTTGGGGCAATACATTTGTAGCGATTTTCACTATTTGTTTCAAATCTTTATTCTAATCTCTGCACTATCCAAAAACTAGAAGTCAGATTTACCAGCAAATTTATTGTTTTTGCATGATAAACAGGGAGCCCCCTGAAGTTACTAGGTACTAGCTTAATGGACACCCCGGGCCACTTAAAAAGGACTGAGAGAGACCTGAGTGAGGTGGAACCGCAAGCAGGCAGGAGAATGAAAAGAGCTGTATAAATGCTAAGTATTATCATAATCTCCAATATTATCTCCAGTTGTTTAGGTATTGTACAGTAAGCAGTTAATGCTGACACAGCAGAACACTGTTCTTATGCGTTGTTGCTCTGGCTTTTCTAGTGACGTCATTATCAGACTCCTAGCATTTCCTTCAATTTTGGGGTGTCTGATCTATTTAACGCAGTTTATCTTGTGTCCTTCACCCTGAGAAGTGGGGTTTTTTTGTGGAATGATTTTTAGTCTGCTTTGATACAAGACTTAGGCTTATCATTTTGAAACATGTACACTGATCCATAAATTGCCCAAGCCCTATAACCACAGATTCCTAAATTAACCTACTACAGTATGACACCATCTACAGTGCGCTGTGCATGTCCTATATGGTACTAAATTATTTTTACTTCCAGTGAAATTATTGGGACTGATTCTCCTCTCATTTATGCTGGTGTCAAGCAGAAGTGACTCCAGCAAAGTCAACACCATTACACTAGCAGAATTAGTGTAAGTAAGAAATGAACCAGGCTCGTGGACTCCATCCCTTGTAGGAGTGGATCCATAGTGAGCACATTTAGACTGGGGGATTTAGCCATGTGTTAATAAAAGGCAGGAAGAAGGAAAATGAAGCAAACATACCAGACAGCATAAGAAATGGTGCCCCCAAGGGATTAAAATTGTATATTAAGGAGTACATATCCATATATTAGTAATAGTTATAAGGTGATGAGTTTATCTGATAAAAGAAAAGGAGTACTTGTGGCACCTTAGAGACTAACCAATTTATTTGAGCATAAGCTTTCGTGAGCTACAGCTCACTTCATCGGACGCATACTGTGGAAAGTATAGAAGATCTTTTTATACACACAAAGCATGAAAAAATGGGTGTTTACCACTACAAAAGGTTTTCTCTCTCCCCACCCCACTCTCCTGCTGGTAATAGCTTATCTAAAGTGATCACTCTCCTTACAATGTGTATGATAATCAAGTTGGGCCATTTCCAGCAATTGATGTCATTCTGATGTCGCTTGAGTGTATTATACACTGGAGGAACAGGGTTGGTTCTTCCTGTATTACATTTCTGTAGAGAAGAATTTATTTGAGGCTGTATCTAGTAGGTAGGGCCCTACCAAATTCAGGGTCCATTTTGGTCAATTTCATGGTCATAGGATTTTAAAAATCATAAATGTAATGATTTCAGATATTTAAATCTGAAATTTCATGGTGGTGTAACTGGCAGATGTCCTGACCCAAAAGAGTGTTGTGTTGGGGTTACAAGGTTATTGTAGGGGTGTCACGTTATTGCCACCCTTGCTTCTGCGCTGATGCTGGCGGCACTGCCTTCAGAGCTGGGCAGCCAGAGAGCAGCGACTGCTGGCGCAGCTCTGAAGGCAGTGCCGCCATCATGGTATAGTATTGCCACCCTTACTTCTGTGCTGTTGCCTTCAGAGCTTGGCGCCTGGCCAGCAGCTGCCATTCTCCAACCACCCAACTCTGAAGGCAGTGCACAAGTAAAGTTGGCAATACCATGACCCTCCTACAATAAGCTTGCAACTCCCCCACTAACCACTTTTGGGTTGGGACTCCCAGTTTGAGAAACACTGGTTTCCCCCATGAAATCTGTATAGTAGCGGGTAAAAATACACAGAAGACCAGATTTCACAGGGGGACCAGATTTCATGATCCGGGACATGTTTTTCACAGCCATGAATTTGGTAGGGCCCTACTAATAGGAGAGTCTGATGGCCCTAATCACCTCTTGCACCCTATATTATAATTTAAAATACAAGCTATCACAAGCTTCCAAATACCCGTTTAATGACAAAGATCACAACCAAGTTTTCTTGGTTTGTACAATTTCAAGTATCAGCTTAGTTGTTTCACATTTAAAAACTGTTTTTTTCCCCATAAGTACAGAATGCCAGCAGGGAAAGAACACAATATAAGCATCATATCCTGTGATCAGATTAATCCATGTGCAGAATAAAATCTTAGACAATGAGATCTGTTAACATCCTTTTCCGTATTGGACTTTTTGTTTGGATGCAGTTTTCCTGATGAGTTCTAGTAACATGTTAGTTAATCTATACCGTGTGCCTGGGTACAGCTAGACAGTTATAGATATAAAAGTTATATCTACACACTCTCATCCATCCATACACACATGCATAGTGTCTGTCTTCCAGTCCTAATTAAGTAAGTGTGAAATCTCCCACAGCAGAATTGGACAGTGAAGGAGTTTTAAAAGAATGCTCTGGATCCTGTTGACTTTACAAATGGAGATAGCAGTTTCAGTCACTGATGAGGGACAATAGGATCCAAAGAGTGAATTTCAAGTTTAAAGTTACTGCAGCAGCCCTAATGACTCCATAGTTAAGGTTGCATTGAGGTTTGCCCTTAAGGCAGGATTAACATTCCTTTGTTTCACACAGTAATGATTGAAGTCAATGGGACTGCACGTGGGAGTAAATTTCCATGCTTACAGATCCTTTGTAGGATTGGGGTCTTAGACCTTGATCCCACGCTTATGCATGTGCTTCACTTTAAGCACGTGAAGAGTCCCAATCACTTCACTGGGACTACTTATGCTTAAAGTTCAGCATGTGCAGAAGTGGTTGGAAAACTGGGCTCTTAAATTGTTATGGTGTCCTTGGCTTGCAAGGCAAACTCAAAATCCAGAAACACTTTGTATCATTATCAGCGGAATTGGAGTCAGATGGCCCGTGGAGGGGCTGTTGTTGATGGGCCACCAGGAAAACGAGGAATGTGGGGCTTTAGGCTGGAAGCAGTTCAGCCACGTGGGAAAAGAAGTGCACTGGATTTAATGAAGTTCACTTAGTCAACTTAACTTGCATTCAGCATCACTCTTTGCTAATGAAACGTGGTGGCAGCAACTAAGCTGTGAGTTCTTTGAAGTCCAGCAGCTGGTAGTGTGAGCCATGGAACTTGGTCATACACAAACCATGTGGTCACGCTACCAGCTGCTAGACTTGGACTGTGGCCAAGGGGACGGAGGAGTTTGAGAAGTACACAGACCTGCAGGAGATGACAACAGCAGGAAAGGAAAACTGTTACTTTACCTTGCAGCACTTTGAAGCTCACCACCAAGCTCACTATATATCTGCCTCAAGCCTAACAGCAGCCCTAAGAGCCATGAGGAACTATTGTTCCCCAAAGCAGAATAAGACTGTGGAATGACGCAGGTTTTTCAGTAAAGACCAGTGCGAAGGGGAGGGGAAAGACCCCCTATGTACAGCCTTATGCACACTTGCTGCTACCTGCAATTTTGGGGACTTGACAGGCTCCCTGATTTAGGTCTGGAGTACCAATTGACCTAGGGTAAGTGATTGGTCTCTTGGGACTGGGAGAAACCTGATGTGGTATGATTTTTGGTTTTAATAACTTTTAATCACAAAGTTCAGCTTGTCTGAGTGGCAAGATAGGCTAACGGGACTGTCTGACTCCATAGTAAGACTGGTATAGTGATCCAGGAGTTCACAAGTGTTACTGGCTTGATGAAATCTAAATAATAGAATATATCACCAGTTTGGGGTGGGGCATCAACACAGTGGTGAGCCACTCCAGACAGAGGGACACCCTAATTTTGAGCTCAACTGTAAAACATGAATGTAAGGTCAAAAGATGTCATTATAACCTACAACAACAAATGTTGGTGGGAAAAGGTGCAAAAGCAAGACACACTAAATTAGTCCAAACGAAAAGGCCTACTGATATAATTCAAGGACTGTGTTAAGATCATGCTAGATAAACATGAATCGTGTGGAACCAGAAATCAGTAAACCAAACTTGTTGTGTCTGAAAGTAGGCCTAGTTCAAGGACAAAATAATGAGGGGATGGGCTATTCCACCCATCACTCCCTTGTGGGTTCCTAATAGAAAGACTTTGGGGAAGAAAAACTGGCTACTGGAGCAAGCTTCATCATCATGGCTTCTGCCCCCACCATCTCGTAGGGCCTTGTACCTTCTTCATCCTAATATTGAGAGGTGCCCTGACCAGACCGCGCCAGAGGGAGGCCCAGATGACACCTTCATAGACACTGGCTCCAGCTAGTCCCCAAATAGCATGTGGAATGCGAGACATTGCTTCTTTCCCTCCTCCCCCATCTCCTTCCCAATGTGTCCTTTTCCTTCCCCAACTTAGTTCTTCTCTTTTCTATCCCTCTCCTTTTTCCTTCTGTCTAATAAGAGTCTATTAGCTCTTAGCTGGCTAAGACTGTATATTTTTGCAGCACTGCTGTAAGCAACTGAAAGAAATGCCCTAAACAGCCTGATACTGGTACAAGTTTGCCAGGTCTCAGAATGGCTGAGAAGACCCTGTGAGGTGCCTGTGTTTTTCTAGCAGTGATGTTGCAAGGGAAAATCAACTCCTGAAATAGAAGCTGAAGTTTCTATCTTTGCTGGGTTTTTTCCCTTTCCCCTTCTGTGTGTCTGTCTTGTTTTGTCTTCTCGGAAACGAGATTGGACTTTAACTTTTACAACAACAGCAATAACAGCAGTTCCAGCCTATTTCAATTAATGTCTTCTCTTTTCTCCAAAAAGGATAATTATTACCATCTAAATGACTGTCAAAGAAGGGGGTGGGGGAAAGGAGGCTCCTTCTAAATACTCTGTCCAGCTAATGGGAAAGGGAACAAGGGATGTTGTTAAAATAAAAGCCTTACTTAACACTTTACATTCCAACTGGTTCTGCTTTTCTGTATCTTTAATAAAAGGTTAAAGGATTTTTAATGGTGGATTTGCCATGGTACTAAGCAGGCTGTGGTGTCTGTATGCCAAGCCCCACACTTTGTTTAAAATTGGACAGTGACTGGGTTATGTTAAACTTTAGGATAGCAAAGCCAACAGATCTGATGAAGATGCCAACAAGAAGAGTGAAGGTAGGAGCAGCTTAGGGAAGTGGTGGAAGAAACAGTCCTTAGCCTCCTAAAAAGGCTCTCTGGGGTGGAACCCAAAAGAGAGGGCAGGCCTGGCTTCCCCTATCTCTCCTGCGGACCAAGAGGGAAAGCACAGGCATTAAGAGTAAAAGAGGCCAAGAACTCTGAGTTCAAGACAGAGAATGAGGGAGAGCTTATAGGCCATTAGACTTCTGGCTTGTTCTTTGGACTTTTTGGTTTCCCCTGGAAGGGGAATGAATTGAGATGCAACCTGGTCAGAGAGGTAGGCCACGGAAGCAGCAGATTGTTGTGGAATCAGGATGGATAAAAGGGGTGCTGGAGTGCAGAAACCCTAGAATACCACATCCCAACATGAGGAGGCACTCTGGAGGTAAGAGGCAAAGGAGAACAATTGGCCAAGGTTCCATACCCATAATGAGATGCATTTAATGTGGGGGAATATGAGCAGATAAAGAAGTAAACTCACTAGCACAGCATTGCAAGGAATATGGCAAGCTGAACCATTTAGGAGTGCATGCAAGAGCAGAGGAAGGTCCCAGAAAGACTGTCAGACCTTTACAAGAGAGGGATGACGTATCAGACAGTAGTGATGATGTTATGACTCTCTCCTTGAGTCCAAGAACATATCAGGTTCAGGCTGTCAGAACTGGAGAACAACAAGGGAAAATGCAAACCTCAGTGTCTGCAACAATGTTAATAGGGAAATGCTCCGTGCAATTTCAGTTTGATAGAAGGGCCTCTTGCACAGTGAATAGGAAAGTGTTATTTACCCCTTCACTTTAGCACAAGAACTAGGCTTTCACAGCTCTTCGCCATGTTGTTTTCGGGCAGCCTCGTTTTCACTTGCTTTCAGGTGTCCATCTTATTGCTACTCTGATGATGGAATCAGTTTCCATCAGAAGCACATGACCGATCCATCTCCAATGCCTCCTGGCAATGATGGTGCTCAGATCCTCTTGGCTGTAATGTGTCAATAGATCTTGGTTTGAGATTGTTCTGGGCCAAAAGTATAACTGGGTTAAAATAAATTAGATATATTCATGGAGTATACATCGATCAATGGCTATTAGCCAAGGTGGTCAGGGATGGAACCCTATGCTCTGGGTGTCCCTAAGCCTCCGACTGCCAGAAGCTGGGACTGGATGACAGGAGATGGATCACTTGAAATGGCCCTGTTCTGTTCATTGCCTTGGAAGCATCTAGCCACTGTCAGAGACAGGATATGATCCTAGATGGACCATGGGTCTGATCCAGTATGGCTGCTCTTATGTAATTCCAAAGGGTGAATTGGATTCAAACACACCCATAAGAGCTCAGATGCAATCTAACAATGGGACTATTGGAAAATGTGGGAGCAGATTTCTTTACCTTCAAGGAAAAGCAGTACTTGATTACAGTGGGCTAGTATTCAACTTTTGTGGGGGTGTTGATGCCCTGCCTGACAAGGAGCAAGTCAGTGATTGGCAAACTAAAGGCCACTTTGTGAGATATGGCATTCTTCACATTGTATTCACTGACAACAGACCCCAATTTGCCTCAGAAGAATTCAGGAAATTTTCACTCATATAGGAGTTGGACAACTATACGCCTCCCCAACATACCTGCAGAGTTACAGTAAGGTGGAATCAGCTGTGAAACCAGGTAAGAGACTGCTACATAGCTGTTTCTTCTGGTTCAGACCCTTTCTTAGCACTTTTGGCTCACAGGAATACCCCATCACAAGGTTATCAAAACAGTCCAGCTCAGAACTAGTGAAGTTATGAGGGGTGCCATGGCAAATGATCCCAACAAACAGGAGGCACTTACAAGCCAGCCAACACACCATTGAAAGTAAGCCTACAGAGATCATCACAGAACAGAAACAACCATCTGGCTGCCGACCCCCAGAGAGTATGCTGGACTCAGAGACAGGAAGACAGAGATAGGTCACTCCCACTGTGGTCCTCTATTGAACAAACCAAACTATCTCAAAGACTATGCAACCAGCTGAGTCAGTAGTAAAGACAAGACTCCAACTCAGCTATGTGCTAGCAATCTCAAAGAGACATGGGGTGGGGATTGAGGAGTCAATCATCTCTTTTCAATGTTAAAATATTTGTAAAATAGTGAACATGTAACATGATCAGAGGAACTGGAGTCAGAGTGCCCATGCTCCCTGGAGTGCAGTGATACCTTAAAGACTAACAGATTTATTTGGGCATAAGCTTTCGTGGGTAAAAAAACACTTCTTCAGATGCATGGAGTGAAAATTACAGATGCAGGCATTATTATACTGACACACGAAGAGAAGGGAGTTACCTCACAAGGACTTATCCTTCTCTTCATGTGTCAGTATAATAATGCCTGCATCTGTAATTTTCACTCCATGCATCTGAAGAAGTGGTTTTTTACCCACGAAAGCTTATGCCCTAATAAATCTGTTAGTCTTTAAGGTGTCATTGGACTCCTTGTTGTTTTTGTGGATACAGACTAACATGGCTACCCTCTGATACACGCTTCCTGCGGGAATTATTATTGACATGACACCAGGAAAACAGGGAACCCCAGGAGTTAGACTAGAAGCAGCTCAGCCACATGGACAGAGCAGTCCAAAGGGCTTAATAAAGTTCCACTTGTTCTACATAAACTGCATTTAGCTTCACCCTCTGCTAAAGAAACATCCTAGGTAGGTAAATGAAGGAGGAAGTGATTTCCATATATTTCATCTTGAAACATAAATGTAATTTACTTATCAGTACTGGGATTTTCAAAAGTGTTCATCATTGGCCTAACTCTGCTCTCATTGAAGCCAACAGGAGCTTTACCATTGATTTCAATGGGAGCAGAGTTAGGCCTATAGTGTGCACTCTTGAAAATCCAACACAATCCTTTTTCCTTTTGTTTTACAGGTTTGCTATTAGATCCAACAGCTGAGATGACTAAAGAAACAACACATCTAAAAACTGGGTTGCATCAAAGGATCACGGTATTGCCCTCATGGTGATGCTACCTACTATAGGCTCCATATGTTCTGGTGCTGGTAGCTTTTATGTACTGTGTAATGTCCAGACACTTCTTGGATGTTCATACTAAAATAACATGCACCCAAGGAGATTGAAAAGAATCACCGAATGCTGTACATGTGAGTGGAGATGGAAGGTCTAATATACTGTTGTCCTTACTTGGTAAAACTCCCATTAGCATCAGTGAGAAAATAAAGGACTGTAGAATCAGGCCTAGCAAGTTAAGGAAAGACCATTAATAACTGAATAACTTCTTTTGAAAAATGACAAAACCAAGAGGTGATGTTTTAAGGTTATTAATAAACATGAACAATTTTTATACCAATTGTGAAAAATGCAGAATTGCTTTAACATTTAAAAACTAAAAAATATGACACGTTCCCCTTGTAAATCTTAAAAGGGAAATTCAAAGTCCTATATTCCTTGGCTTACATTGTAGCTTTTTTCAAATTAATGTCATTTTGTGTGTTTTTAAATTCACAATTTTGTATTTTTTTTAAAAAAATCACAAATTCCACTATGTTTGGTATTGCAGATGTCCCAGTAACTGTAATATAAGCTGGTAATGAAATCTGTTCATAATAAATATTGTTCTGTAAAATCCAATGCATGCAATATAAAGGTTCCAGTTCTGTATCTTTTGAAGTCAATAACAAGATTAGGAAAGTAATAGGATTCATTTTATTTAATAAAATTAATCCTTGTGCCATTCACATCTTTTGCTTTATTCTATTTATTGTTCCATAGATAAGGTATCTATTGCAATATCCACTGTCACACACTGAAAATGAATACTGCTATTAGTAATTTGCAAAGGAAAATCAACACTTTTTTGCAGTTTGATTTCTGGTGAGTGTTGTTTATGGAATAAATAGACCAAACAAATATAAACAACACAGGAAATCCATTAAAAAATTCCTTGAATTTATTTCTGATGTCACATAATTTGTATGAATACATGTGGCTATGAATTCAGATGGTTTTCCAATAAGTAATAAACTTTCCTCATTAACCTCCTTTTTAACCAAACATATATTATTTTACAAGTGTTATGCCAACTAAGCCAAGTGTCAGTTCTTAGTAAATTAGCGTAAATGGATTAGCTTGAAATGGTAAGTTAGGATAACTTTTGATTTGGGGAAAAGTGTGTATTTCTAATTAAACTGTAAGGGAATTGGTTGCAGTTTAATATGTTGATTTTTAATGTCAAAGTTTGCTAATATCCTTTTTTATTATTCTACCTTTTCCTCATGAGCTGAGTGGCAATACATGAAAAAACTATCAATTGGATGAAGTTACATACAGCTGCAGCACAAATGTTGTGTCAATAGCTCTGTAGAAAATGAGCCTGTGTCTGGTGGGGGGGTGGGGGTGGGAACACACCCAGTCTGTATTTTGCTCCAGTAATGACTAACTTTTGTATCAATGTCAATTTTTTCATTGGAATAGGTACAATCCTCTACTTTCAGTAAATTTACAACGTCCTAGCAGTAGCTTGTGAATTAAGTCAAGTTTTTCCCTTCGTTTTATTATCCAGAATAAAATGCCATAGCTTTTAAATATATAAGGACAAAGATATTTGTATTTTCCCATGCATAAATATATATAACAGAGTGGGTATTCTATATCTATATAGCTATGAGTACACAGCGTTGGATTTTCAGAAGTGGTCAGCGCTGGCCCTCATGTACTTTGATGGGAGTAGAGTTAAGTCAACATTATGGGTAGGCATTTTCAAAAGCGCTCAGTGTGTATGTATACATATAGTATACAAAAACTGTTAAAATAAAGTCTAGTCTAGGGCCCAATATCTGCTGCACAAGGGAAGGCTAGATTTGGGAGCCCAGATGTACTGCCCCTGTAAAGTCCTGAGCCCAGCTCCATGGGGACACTCTGAACAGTAATGTGTAGAGGGACAATGAGAGCATGGCTAGAGGATGTATGGATTTTCTGCTCCTCTAACCAATGTGGGGTATGCTGGGGCTGCAGAGGCTATGGGTTCTGAGGTCAGTGGGGAGGTATTTCTTTGCCCTAGCCCCCAAAAAGTGTAAAAAGGGATTGTCTAAGGCTGCATGAAATCCTGCCCATCAGTTCCCTGAGGGAGTCTAAGTCTGCTTTTCTGTAGTCCAGGGTCCATATTCTGCTGCTTTCCTTTCTTCCTTTTGTCAGGATCCTGAACTCGACCATCTCATGGTCACTGCCTCCCAGGTTCCCGTCCACTTTTGCTTCCCCTACTAGTACTTCTCGGTTTGTGAGCAGCAGGTCAAGAAGAGCTCTGCCCCTATCACCAGAATGTAGCATGTGCCCCTGGTGTGGCTCTGATTTACACTGGGGGTTGGGAACAGACTGGGCCCTGATCTGGGGATTAAGGGAACACAAAGATGAGAGTCATTTTTGCCCCCACCACCTGTATCAAATATAGCACTGGTACAGCTTCAGATCTGGGGCTTAGATTCCAATTCACTCATAAAATAGCATAGTGATGTGGAATTACTTTTTTATTTCTTGGTGCCTATGGACAGAGGGCTCTGGGCATCTTAAAAATATGAGTTAAATGCAAATCGTTAAAAACAAGGCAGCATGACCTTAGGATCTTGACAGGGCAGGGACAGGGTATTAAATCCATTGATAAATTGGTCATCTTAACTTTCACGGGCCGTGAATTTTTGTTTACTGCCCGTGATCTGTCCATGACTTTTACTAAAAATACTTGTGATTAAAACGTAGCCTTACTCATAGGTCTGATATTCTAAGCCTTTTATCATTTTTCTTGCACTCATATAGATTCTCTCCAATTTGTCCACATCTTTCCAGAATTGGACACAATACTGCAGCTGAGTAAAGCAGGACAGTTACCTCCCATGTCTTACATACAACAGTCCTGTTAATACAGCCCACAGTAATATTAACCTTTTTTGCAACTGAATCATATTGTTAATTTATATTCAACTTGTGCTCAACTATAAGCCCCGGATCCCTTTCAGGTGTACTAACACCTAGCCTGTACTTCCTCATTTTGTAGTTGTAGTTTTGTAGTTTCCTTCCTAAGTGAAGTACTTTAGACTTGTCTAGTGAATTTAATCTTGTTGAGATTTCAGACCTATTCTCCAATTTGTTGAGGTCATTTTGAATTTTAATCCTGTTGTCTAAAGTGCTTGCAACCCCTCCCAGCTTGGTGGCACCCACATATTTTATAAGCACACTATCCACACCATTACCCAGGTCATTAACAAAAAATATTGAGTAGGATCAGACCTAGGACAAACCCCTATGAGACCCCACTAGATACACCATCCCAGTTTGACAGCAGAACATCGATAACCACCCTTATGAACTGGGCCACATAGCCTCCTTAGGTGTAAAATGCTACTAGTCTGATCTGATAGCATTTTACACCCACTCTGTACAGGTGAAAATAACTACACAAGCTGCAAGACAGCGGGAGTCAAGCCAGTTGATTTCAGTGGATTTACTCCTGTGTTAGGTGTACGTGAGAGAAAAGGCAGGCACAGCTTAGCAGTTCAAATCCTGCCAGGTCAAAAATGAGAACAAGGTATTACCAGCAGATAGCTAGCTATTTGGTGGCCTACTATGTGAAATGACTTTGGTGGTTTCAGCTCAGTTCCAAGACGACTAGTCTCATCAGAACAACAGCTAGCACAGCTGACACTAGACAGACACTTGTTGGCCATCTCAGTACACAGGCCTGTCACATATCCTGGGTGGCAGAGAGCAGAGGATGTCAAATAATAGACTTCTTCTCTAGATAAGTACAATTACATGAAGAGATTTTTGTTTGGTTATTTTTTAGTCTCCTCAAAGTGAAAGTAAGGCTGAATAATAAACACAAGTGAGATACTACCGTGTGGTGAGGAATATACACAAATAGCTGGCTTTCACCACTCAAAGAGTGAAACACTGACTCTCCTATTCCTTCCAAAGCTAAACCCAGATTGTGGCTCTGAGTGAAGTCAACTATATACACTAGCTCCACCTCTAATAACCAGAAACCTGGCTATGTGCTGGTTTTATAAATAACCTTTTCCATATTTGAATTGAGAGAGAATCATAGAATATTAGGGTTGGAAGGGACCTCAGGAAGTCATCTTGTCCAACCTCCTGCTCAAAGCAGAACCAATCCACAACTAAATCATCCCAGCCAGGGCTTTGTCAAGCCTGACCCTGAAAACCTCAAAGGAAGGAGATTCCACCACCTCCCTAGATAACCCATTCCAGTGCTTCACCACCCTCCTAGTGAAAAAGTTTTTCCTAACATCCAACCTAAACCTCCCCCACTGCAACTTGAGACCATTACTCCTTGTTCTGTCATCTTCTACCACTGAGAACAGTCTAGATCCATCCTCTTTGGAACCCCCCTTCAGGTAGTTGAGGGCAGCAATCAGATCCCCCCTTTCTTCTCTTCTGCAGACTAAACAATGCCAGTTCCCTCAGCCTCTCCTTATAAGTCATGTGCTCCAGCCCCCTAATAATTTTTGTTGCCCTCCGCTGGACGCTTTCCAATTTTTCCACATCCTTCTTGTAGTGTGGGGCCCAAAACTGGACACAGTACTCCGGATGAGGCCTCACCAACATCAAATAGAGGGGAACGATCACATCCCTCAATCTGCTGGCAATGCCCCTACTTATACAGCCCAAAATGCTGTTAGCCTTCTTGGCAACAAGGCACACTGTTGACTCATATCCAGCTTCTCATCCACTGTAACCCCTCGGTCTTTTTCTGCAGAACTGCTGCCTAGCCATTCGGTCCCTAGTCTGTATCAGTGCATGGGATTCTTCCGTCCTAATTGCAGGACTCTGCACTTGTCCTTGTTGAACCTCATCAGATTTCTTTTGGCCCAATCCTCTAATTTGTCTAGGTCCCTCTGTATCCTATCCGTACCTTCCAGCGTATCTACCACTCCTCCCAGTTTAGTGTCATCTGCAAACTGGCTGAGGGTGCAATCCATGCCATCCTCCAGATCATTAATGAAGATATTGAACAAAACCGGCCCCAGGACTGACCCTTGGGGCACTCCGCTTGATACCAGCTGCCAACTGTACATGGAGCCATTAATCACTACCCATTGAGCCCGACGATCTAGCCAGCTTTCTATCCACCTTATAGTCCATTCATCCAGCCCACTCTACTTTAACTTGCTGGCAAGAATACTGTGGGAGGCCGTATCAAAAGCTTTGCTAAAGTCAAGGAATAACACATCCACTGCTTTCCCCTCATCCACAGAGCCAGTCATCTCATCACAGAAGGCAATTAGATTAGTCAGGCATGACTTGCCCTTGGTGAATCCATGCTGACTGTTCCTGATCACTTTCCTCTCCTCTAAGTGCTTCAGAATTGATTCCTTGAGGACCTCCTCCATGATTTTTCCAGGGACTGAGGTGAGGCTGACTGGCCTGTAGTTTCCCAGATCCTCCTTCTTCCCTTTTTTAAAGATGGGCACTACATTAGCCTTTTCCCAGTCTTCCGGGACCTCCCCCGATCGCCATGTGTTTTCAAAGATAACGGCCAATGGCTCTGCAATCACATCTGCCAACTCCTTTAGCACCCTCGGATGCAACGCATCCGGCCCCATGGACTTGTGCTTGTCCAGTTTTTCTAAATAGTCCCGAACCACTTCTTTCTCCACAGAGGGCTGGTCACCTCCTCCCCATGCTGTGCTGCCCAGTGCAGTAATATGGGAGCTGACCTTGTTCGTGAAGACAGAGGCAAAAAAAGCATTGAGTATATTAGCTTTTTCCACATCCTCTGTCACTAGGTTGCCTCCCTCATTCAGTAAGGGGCCCACACTTTCCTTGGCTTTCTTCTTGTTGCTAACATGCCTGAAGAAACCCTTCCTGTTACTCTTAACATCTCTTGCTAGCTGCAACTCCAAGTGTGATTTGGCCTTCCTGATTTCACTCCTGCATGCCTGAGCAATATTTTTATACTCCTCCCTGGTCATCTATCCAATCTTCCACTTCTTGTAAGCTTCTTTTTTATGTTTAAGATCAGCAAGGATTTCACTGTTAAGCCAAGCTGGTTGCCTGCCATATTTATTATCCTTTCTACACATCGGGGTGGTTTGTTCCTGCAAACTCAATAAGGATTTTTTAAAATACAGCCAGCTGTTCTGGACTCCTTTCCCCCTCGTGTTATTCTCCCAGGGGATCCTGTCCATCAGTTCCCTGAGGGAGTCAAAGTCTTTTCTGTAGTCCAGGGTCCATATTCTGCTGCTTTCCTTTCTTCCTTGTGTCAGGATCCTGAATTCGACCATCTCATGGTCACTGCCTCCCAGGTTCCCATCCACTTTTGCTTCCCCTACTAATACTTCTCAGTTTGTGAGCAGCAAGTCAAGAAGAGCTCTGCCCCAGTTGGTTCCTCCAGCACTTGCACAAGTGTCCCCTACGCTTTCCAAAAACTTCCTGTATTGTCTGTACACCGCTGTATTGCTCTCCCAGCAGATATCAGGGTGATTGAAGTCTCCCATGAGAACCAGGGCCTGTGATCTAGTAACTTCTGTTAGTTGCCTGAAGAAAGCCTCGTCCACCTCATCCCCCTGGTCTGGTGGTCTATAGCAGACTCCCACCATGAAATCACCCTTGTGGCTCACACTTCTAAACTTAATCCAGAGACTCTCAGGTTTTTCTGCAGTTTCATACCGGTGCTCTGAGCAGTCATACTCCTCTCTTACATACAATGCAACTCCCCCATCTTTTCTGCCCTGCCTGTCCTTCCTGAACAGTTTGTATCCACCTATGACAGTACTCCAGTCATGTGAGTTATCCCACCAGAAGCTGTGATGTAGAGAACAACCTAGAATCAGATAAGGTTTTTAAATTTACAGAAAGGAGAGAACAAGAAAAGGAAGAGGAGGAAAATATGGGAGCCATGCTGGGACATATGTTGACCCCCCCCATTCAACCGACCATATCCCAAATTAGGAACTAGTCCAATGTCCATTGAAATTAATGGATATCTTTGCATTCACTTCAATGGGCATTGAGATAGATCGATCTCCCCCCGTAGCGTAGACAAGGCCTGAGGATCTAAGTTACACAACTTCAGCTACATGAATAACGTAGGTGAAGACGATTTGCTTAGATCTGCCTACTGCGGGATCCACACTACACTATGTTGACGGGAGTCACCCTCCCATCGACTCCCCTTGTGCTTCTCGTTCAGGTGGAATACAAGAGTCAATGGGAGAGCGATCTGCAGTCAATTTAGCAGGTCTTCACTAGACCCACTAAATCGACCGCTGATGCATCGATTGCTGCATATCAATCCCCCAGTAAGTGTAGACAAGCCCTAGAAAGTAATGGGGAAAGAATGGGGGGGGGGAGAGAGAGAGAGAGAGAGAGAGAGAACAAAAACAAAAAACAAAACAGAAGTTTCCCTTGGATCTTTCTAGGACAGGAACTACTTCATTTCCTTGTAACTGGGCAAGCTCCTCTCCTACCCTCAGGTCCCTGGAGACCTCTTGATTGTCAATACCTGTGTGTGTTTTTATTTGTTACCTCCATCAAGCCACCATCACAATCCCTATACAGCTCTTCTATCTATAGTGTCCTTCTATCCTCAGTCTTATCTCCAAGAAGAGCAAGCACTCTCACCAACCAGAGGTCTGACTTCTCTTCAAATCTGCTAACCCTCTCTCTTCCCTTTGCACTGCCTTCCTGTGCTTTTTAACTACCTTCTCAGCTGATGGGCTAATTAGGCCCTTAGCTCATTAAGTCTTCCATCCCTCAACCAGGGCTTCTCTAGGGGAACTAATTAGTGCGTAAGTAACCAGAGTGCAGGATCAGTTCCTGGCTCTAGGAGGTCAGTGTTAAGGCTTGTTGGCAAGAGACTGGGAAACTCTCATGGTTACTGACCATGTTGTACCTGTTATAAAAATAATACAGTAGAACCCTAATTTTATGAACTAATTGGGGATTGAGTTCATAAAATTGAACCTCTCAAAATTACAATAGGTACAGTGCATAAGTTAATTGATTAGTTGTTTGGTTACAGTGTACCTAATGCATGGTAACAAATGTATGTAGTATGCCTTGTTTTAATTTGTTTGAGAGAACTGTCTCTCCAATCTTTGCTGCCAAATCGCTCAGTCTTTTCAAACCTGTGCTTGAAGGTTGGCTGAAAAAAGAAAGTCACATCCGGCATCAGGAAGAGGATTTTGGTGGAAGAAAAATGGTTCATGTAACTGGTCATTCGTAAGAATGACAGGTTTCAGAGTAACAGCCGTGTTAGTCTGTATTCTCAAAAAGAAAAGGAGTACTTGTGGCACCTTAGAGACTAACCAAATTGGTTTGTCTCTAAGGTGCCACACGTACTCCTTTTCTTTTATTCGTAAGAATGATGTTCATAAAAATCAGTGATCTGTTGTATTTCCAGTCCTGGAATGCTTTCTTGTAGAGGAAGAGAAAAGTAAAACAGAACTCATTACTAGGCCTGGGTGAAATGGAGACTATAAAGAAGAACAGTCAAAGGGTCTGATCCTTCCTGTGGTTGGAGAGCCTTGCGCTCTGCCCCCTCTGCAGCATGGCAAACCCCATTGCCCAAAGGCACAGGACATCCAGATCTCCACAGCGTCAAACCTCCAGATTATTCTCAGTAACTTGCCCCCGTCCTGTTTGTTTCTGTGCATCAGGGAATGGCATGGTCCTGTGTAAAAAGGATTGTCTAAGGCTGCATGAAATCCTCCCTCATTGTCATTCTGCACCACTAACTGCCTGCAGGAGAAAAAAAATCAGAAACAAAGGAAGATAAAATGAGCAGGGTGAGACTGTAAAAAGCCACCTCTTCACTCTGATGTGGGTTTTCTTCCTCTCTAAAGGCTCCTTATCCCCTTCCACTCTAAGTAAATCACCTGGCAAGTGCATGTTCTGCAGATGGCCCAGCACCCGTGCACAAAAGAGATCAGCCCTGTGTATCTGGCATGCAGCTGTTTCAGTTTCTTCCTGCCAGCCCACAGAAGCTTTTTTCCCCCCTTTCTGCTCCCTCTGTGGTCAGCCTTATCCTCTGAGATGTGAACTAGAACAGCAGATGTGTAATCTGGGAAATTTTCAAACATTCATCTTGTAAAGAGAAGGTAGATGAACTAAGCTCTTTAAGAGCTTGATTCAGGAAAATACTTAAGCATGTGCTTAAGTCCCATTGACTTAGGGAAAGCAAAAGAGACTAGTGACTTCAGTGGGTCTTAAGCACGTGCTTACGTGTCCTTCCTGACTAGAGATGCCTACCTGAGTCAGGACCCAAGTTTGTAATGATATCACTGTGGAACTGAAAAAGAACTTGGAGCGCTCACTGGATAGTGGGTAAGTCAGGTAGAACCCCACTCTAGGACAGCATTTAAGCACACTTGTAGATTCATAGTTTTACAGTCAGAAGAGATCATTATGATCACCTAGTCTTTACATAAAACAGGCAATATAATTTCTCCCAGTAATTCCTGAATCAACCCTACAACTTCTGGCTGAGTTAAAGCCAATCTATTAGAAAGGTATTCAATCTTAGTTTAAAGACTACAAGGTTATGTCTACACTACAGTGTAATCCCAGGCTCAGACTCAAGCCCCCACCCCTCTTTCTCTTTATACACAAATCTCTCAGACATAGGCTGGGACCTAGGACCCTGTGCGGGTGAAAGATCCAAGCCCAAGTCAAGCCAGAATCCAGGGCTCAAGCTCTATTTCTTTTCAGTGTAGATGCAGCTCCTCTTGACTCAGGTCCTGGGAGTCTGCCAAAAGTATCTCATTACTTCCTTTGTCCTCTCTATCCCAAGAATCTCCAATCAGCTCAAGTAAAAACAGAAGCAACCCCTCTTGGTGTACAGTAGCAGCTCAGCGAGTCAGCATTAACTCTTTCATTCTCTTCTGACCACTGAACTGCAAACACATCATTGGAGAGCCTTCTGTGTTTGCAATGGAGACTGAACAGAACAAGACTTTTGCAAAGCACGCTGCTTCATGGTCATGGGAGCACAGACAGACTCACTGACATTGTGCCAGCTTTATGAGGAGTTTAACTGGGTGCTGGGCACTGCACCCAGCACAGCGCCAACTGTGGTGCATGATGACCAGGTCAGCCAGGATGGCGCCCTGCTGGCCCCCAGAATCCAGCATGGGGACTAACAGGAGCCAGCAGCGGTGAGGACAACAACAAAAATCACTCTGGAACCAGTTTCAGCAACAGAGCAGGCTTTGGAACAGGAGCAGCAGCAGCAAAGTCTAGGTCCATGAGGAACAGCCCACTGCAGAGCCTACAACAGACTCGGAAGGGACAGAAGCCACCCCTGAGCCCAGTAAGTTTCTGGTTCCCTTTTAATGTTCATTAATATAGTAATGGGAGGGATTTCTGCTCTATGAACCAAAGCAAAAGTTATGAGAAGCACCCGCTAGCAATGCTTACCCACTAATGGCTTTGTATTCCAGTGCCTTGGTGTCCTTTCCCCCCGCTCACCTCATGGAGTTCAAAATGGCGACCAGGAACGGCAAACGCTAAAAAACACCTTTAAAGTGTATTTTTATGAGAAAGACACAAATTCACCCTAGGGCCATTCATGTTTCTTAAAGATAATAACCTTACATTGCCGTGCCTTTAAGTTTGCGCTTTGTAAGCACTCTTTATGAAGCCTCCTGGAAACAGTGAGCTCTGCTGTGTGTGTGTTTGGGGAAATACGTTCCATTTCCAAATCTACTCCATTTCAATTAGAGGTAGTCCACAGGAGACAAAAATCATTTGTCTCAACAACTCGGGTTTGAATTTTTGTCCAGAAATGTGTTGAGGTGGGGAGGAGGAAGGCTATGGAGTTAGGGCTGCATGTAAACACACACAACAGGTTAAGCCACATGCAAGCTAGAGCAGCTTCTTCTCAATTCCCTCATGAATTATGACCCTCTCTTGGGTACAGAGAGCTGCAAGCTTTTCCTGAAGTAGGAACTCCAGATCACTTTGTGGGGAAGGTCATATTTTCCTGTGCTACCTCAGTAGTTGACCAGCCCACAAAACTCCTAGATATGCTGTCCAGTCACTATACATTTGACTATTTTGGCTACATATGCTGCAGGTTTCCCCCACCAGTAGCTTGGAATAACAAATCCCTTTGCCAGTAGGGCACTACAAGAACAGTTACATCCTCCAAAATGTGGAAGGCCTGAAATGATAGAAACAGCTTGTGTAGCAATGCCACTGACTGTCTCCCCCGCACCCCATTATCCAATTAATTATGCAACGGTTATAAAATAAAAACAGCTTTGAATTTTTAACCTTTCCCATTGTCAGTGCACTTCTTTATCTGCAATTAACCAGGCTGTGTCCAGGGAGATTCTGTCAACCAAAGCATCCCTTTCACAGTAGACTGAAGTTCAGTTTTGCAATGTTTTATGTCCTTGACATTCCACAAAAATTATTTCTTTGCTCCTGCACTGAGCTATTTTAGAAAATACCCCTCTTTGTCTTGTCTTATTGCAAGCCCCTCATCCTCTACTGGCTGCTGTACCTCCACAGCTTTACCTCCATGCAGTACAAGCCTGGCCCAACGTAAGTTCATGAACTGTTCCTTGATGGACTTATGGTTGAGAGGGCCCACAAGCTAGTCCAGTCCGAGAAACAGAGGGACTTGCACCTGGAGCAGAGGCATGCTGAGAGGCAAGAAGAAAGGCAGAGTCTGGCTGCGCGGCATGAGGACAGGGCTTCGGTGAGGGAGCAGGCACTTGCTACGCAGTGCCTGGAACAGGAAGGGCAGTTAAGGGAGGAGGACAGAGCTCAGCAGAAAGAGCTGTTTGAGCAGCTCATCTCAATCACGAGTGCAAGAGTACTGACGCCTGCTGCCTCTCCGACCCCATGATCTGAGTCCCCTGTGATGTACCCTCTGTCCAGAAACAGCTTGGAAAAGTCCCTGGCTGGGTGGTCCATGCAATCAATCCCCATGAGTGAGTGGGCAGGGCAACTAAAGCCCATGCAGTCCTCTGTCTTGACCCCCACTCCTGTGGATGCCCCTCTTCCCTGGCACCAAGTGCACAGAAAATGAGGAAGAAGGATAAGGAGAATGGGGGCCGGGGACATGTAATGGTAGGGGGTTTCCGTCACGTTTGCCATTGTTAATGCACATTTTTGTTGTTGTTTTGGAAGTGTTCTGTTGTAACTGGTGATGTAATGGCAGCTGGCCTGGCAATGGGTGAATGTTGTACAGCTTTAAACACAGGTTTATAAATAAAGCTTTTTATGTCATCAAGAAAGTTTATTGCTATCGCTGCATCTCATAATACAATGTGTATTTAAAATAAAACTAAACACACGATCAGGAACAATTAGGAATTAGTAAGCAGATACTATTCCTCCCTAAAGTTAGGTACAGCAATTCACACTTCAATCACTTCCTTATATGAACCCATACGGTGAATCATCCCTCACCCCCATTTCATGTTAAATCATAAGTACATTGCAATCAAGGCCTCCCCAACCACTGAACTCCCTCCAAAGAAGTTAGCCCCATCCCCTCCACAAGCACGTTCCTAGAGGTACTATTCATCCTCTGCCATTGTGCAATGCAAGTCCATAATGTGGGACCATAAAGCGTCCCTGATTCTGTTGCCCAGGTGCATCCAGCTCCAGCTGTGGTAGGTGCACTTTTTGGTGAGTTTACCGCTTCAGCAGCCCCTCACTGTCACAGATCCATTCAGGGGGAAGTGATTCACCCCTTGTTCACAAAGATTGTGAAGAGCACAGCAAGCTTCAGTAATGCGGACAGCATTGATGACACTGGAATCCAAATGGGTCTATAGAGATCTCCAATGGGATTCAATCTGCCAAAAGTACATTCAACCACCATTCTGCACCTGCCAAGAGTGTAATTAAACTGTATTTTGCTATGGCTTCTGAAATCAGGGTACAATTTCATAAGCCAAGGCAAAAGGGAGTATACGGGATCTCCCCAGAACAACACTGGGGACAGTAACTCCAATTATAACAATGTCATTTGGTGGGAATCATGTCCCAGCCTGTCCATGAATAGACTCCCAATTGGCAAAAAACCCTGGCATCATGAACTTTTCCAGTGCAGCCCTTGCTGACATTCATAAATCAACCTCTGTGGTCCCCAAGGGAATAGCATGCTTTGTGGTTTGTGTACTTCAAGGAGCACATGAAAAGGCAGACTATGGGCACATGAGTCCCACCAATGGTCCCGGCACAGTTTGGAAACATTCTCTCAAAGCCAGCAGTTACCTCAGGAATGCTTTTTATGCCCAGCACTTTGGGGTAAACCACATGCCTGATTGGTGGCAAAGGTTTCTGAGGCACTGTACCCATAGTAGACTTCCCAAACTGGTTGGCAATGGACCAGTAGCAGTCTGAAGTAGCCAGCTTCCATACAGCCATAGCAACCTGCTTCAGGAAAAGCAAGGGTGGCCTCCTGCATGTGTCTTTACACTGGAGGATGGAAGCAAGCTGCTCAAAAAGCTCCAGAAGTGTAGCTTTCTTCGTGCAAAAGTTCTGGACCCACTGCTGTCATCTCAGGTCTGCATGACAATGTGATGCCACCAATCTGTGCTTGTGGCCCTGTGCCAGCAGCACCAGTCTATGTAGGGGAAATCAGTGACTATACCAAGTGTAACAAGCAGTATCAGCCAGTGAGAGTCTGCCATGCCTGAGTACTCCTCCTCTTCCATCCAAAGCTCTGTCAGGTGTCTTTGGTGGGACGGAAAACACTGCTGAAATGTCCACCAGAGCTTCTGTGAAGCTCTTCCCATTTCTTGACCCAGGAGTGAAAGTGCAAATGAGAGAACTTCTTGAAAGGGTGTCTCCCCCATGTTGCACAGAGGGGTGTTGGTGGCTGATCAAACTTCCTGGAACATGCAGGGTAAGCAGTAAAGTTCTCACAGTGCACCACAGTCAAAGGGCTAGAGCAGTCACATTTCAGGAGGGCACTAGGGAGTATGGCATATGGTTGGTTTGACTCAGGTCTGCATGCTGCAGTGTGGACACCAGAGCCCCAGGTTCAAGTCCAGGTTAGAAAATTCTTAATGTAGGGTTAAGAATCAGTGTAGATGCTCAAGCCCAGGTTCTCTAACAAGGATTAGCTAACTCAAGTCCCACTAACCCTGAGTATGGCTGGGTAGCCATACCCTAGGTGACATACCCACCTCCCAAGTAAATTGTTTCAATGGTTAATCATCCTCACTGTTAGAAATGTGAGCCTTATTTCCAATCACAGAAGAAACATCTTGAGGCAGACGAGGAACCACCACCACTTTCTAGGTCCTGTCACCAACAGAAGAATGGAGTCACTCAAGAAAAAAAAAACCCAGCCATCACTGCCAGTCTGCAACTATTTCAGCAACACCTCATGGTCTATATTCTCAAAGGCTGCTGATAGGTATAAAAGAATCAGCATGGATACTTAGTTCCTTTCAGTTGTCAGCAAGAGGTCATCCATCTTGCAAAGTGATTGCTACAAAGGTCTGCTTGTAACTTAAAATTCACTTTGCTCTGTTTTTCAGAAAAAAAATGAGGAGAACAGGAAACTGGGAACTCCAGGCTCATTTATATTGTTGGTGACTTTGTGTGGTCAGTACAAATGGACTGAGGAAGTTAGATAAAATGACAATCCCCTTTCCATAGATAAAAATGAGGATATTTGTCCTTCTGATTTTATGCTTCCCAATATAGTATGCGTGGCTTTTAGTTGTTTCAGAAGCCTCTCACAGCTATAGGGCCAAATCTGAGGTCTTTAATCAGTGTATCTTCAAAGGGAGTTTGCATGAGTGAGGAACAAGTAAAAAAATATTAAGGATCTCAGACTTTGCCTCATAGTTAGTAATTCCAAAGAGACAACACTTCCCCACTGAGTGGATGTTTCAGCAAGTTGCTGTCTTCTTTGAATTCAGTAAAGATATTCTGGCCTCACACACCTTACATGCCACCAAGTAGCGTCTCTGTGATTCAGTTTTCCCCTCTGTAAAATGGAACTATAATACCTATTTACTTCAAAAGGGTTTTATGAAGGTAATTTGCGCAGCCCAATGAGATCGTCAGATGGAAGCCTGTATGTAAGCACAAGGCATTATCATCATTAGCGTTGGGTCAAAACCTAGAGACTTTATTCAGTTTTTACTCAGCCCCTACTGTCAAGACATACAGGTTTTAATATCCAAGGCATTGAGATATACACTCTGGTTAGTGTTTGTCAGATAAGGCAGCTTTGCCTCCAATCATGCCCCCCTGAAGCACCATCCTTGCCGCCCTTGCTTTTCTGATTCGCTTCATTCAGACTCCATTATCCCTGCTCCCTCTCATAAACTTCCCCCCAAAACCACCACCAAAGGCTTTAGAAACTCCTCAGAGGCTCCCATCTCTTCAGTGAGCCTAACTAGTCCTATCTGCTTCCAGTGAGCCTGGACTTCAGTTTTCCACAATTCTTTAGTTTCACCTGTCCCATGGAACCTCACAACTTCCCAGCTCTCCTATTTCCCCATATCCTCCCCCATTTTATGCTGACCTCCTCCCACTTACATAACATAAGCATGATCAGACAGGGTCAGACCATGGTCCATCTTGCCCATTATCCTGTCTCTGACAATGGTTCATACGGGAGCTTCAGAGTGAGTATACAGAAGAGAGATCCACCTGTTTTCTATTCTTGGCTTCTAGGAGTCAGAGGTTTAGGGTCGCATCTTAGCTAATAGCCATTGATGGACCTATCCTCCACAGACATAGCTAGTTCTTTTTTTAAACCCGGTTATACTTTTGGCCATCACAATATCCTTTGACAAGGATTTCTACAGATTAGTTGTGTGAAGTACTTCTTGTTTGTATTAAACCTGCTGCCTACTAATTTCATTGGGTGACCCCTATTTTTTGTATTGTGTGAAAGGGTAAACACCACTTCTCTATTCGCTTTTTTCAAACCATTTTGTAGCTCTCTATCTCCCCTCTCACAATGCTCCACCTAACCAGTGCCTCACAAGTGTCCCAGGTCACCGATTTCACTCACCACCACAACTGTTTGAGAGGCCTTGGAGAAAGACCTGGCTGGGAAAACCCCCTATACCTTGCAAGGCCCTTTCACAATGCTGCAGCTCCGTCTGCCTCCTCTATAATCCCATTCCACCTCACCGCAGGTTTTGGATATTCCTTGAGTCTTCACCCTACTCCCACTCCTTGATGAACCTGTCGCCAATTAGTTCTTTTTATAATTTAATTGTGTTATCTATTATCATGGCAAACACATGTTATTTCAGATGTAATAATTTTAGGTATAGATATAAGTAGGATAGGATTATAGGAGTATACTATTGACAATTGAGGATTGATGAGTGTGTATTAGGTATATGAGTAAGGCTATAATGCAAGGCCTAAAGCAGGGGTTCTCAGACTGGGGGTCGGGACCCCTCGGGGGTTGTGAAGTTATTACCTGGCGAGTTGGAAGCTGTCAGCCTCCACCCCAAACCCCGCTTTGCCTCCAGCATTTATAATGGTGTTAAATATATTAAAAAGTGTTTTTAATTTATAAGGGGGGGTCACACTCAGAGGCTTGCTCAGTGAAAGGGGTCACCAGTTCAAAAGTTTGAGAACTACTGGCCTACAGGATAAGGCCGCTACCATTTTAGTTTAGCTGTACTAGGCCTCAGGCTTAACGAGGCTTGACATAAGTAGATGACCCAGGAATAACCCTGTGCCAGTAAAGTTACTGGATTTCTGTAAAGAATGTGCCATTAGGTGATGTTCCAGGAAAATATGACACAGTGTAACTGTCTAGATTACAAGGCACTTGACTGTAACATGGAAATTTCTGCTTGTACTGCAGGTTACCATGGAAACGTGTGTATATAAATGCTAATGAGAATAAGGGGAGCTAAGAGAACAGCCTAGGAAAAGTGGGGGACCCCAAAATTTATGGAGTGTGGAAGTACTCCAAGGAAGGAAGGAAGGGGAGGCTGGAACCCTCATGCATGCCTAGCACCTTATGCACATGCATAACAAGCTAAAAAGGGTTCCCTAGTATGGATAGGATGGGAAGACCCCTTTATTGATGGCCACCCACTGAGAGATCCATCAGACTATTATATCTTTGGGTATGTGAGTACAGTGTGAATACTGCTTTGGCTTGTGCACAGATATACAAAACCTGAGAGCCTATGTGCAATTGTAACCTTAATCTGCTTAGTAAAACTTATAATACAAACAAGACTTCTTACCTGTGGCTGTGTCCGTGATTACTATTCTTATTCTTCATGTACTGCTAGAGTCTTTCACCCTGAGAATATTGCTCTGGGTAACTTTCTCCCGGATGATCTTTAAACTGTAGCAACACGGGAGCCAGACTTACTCACTCCCTAGGGTTCTGGTTTAACCCAGAACTATCAATTCAATTTTGAATAGAAGCTACAAGCCTATATAGACTGGGCACACCTTGACTAGCCTAAATAGGCCTTAGACTTGCTGTGGAGCAGAACACTTTGAGGCAAACTTTTGTTCCTGTGCGCCAGCTGTCCAGCCCCGCTCCCTTATTCACTCCCTTTCATACTCCAAATAATTGCAAAGTGTGAGCTATAGAGGGAGAAGTTGTGAGAAAACCATAACACACACAGGTGCCAGTCACAGCCCCATTTTTAAGGTTGCATCTAGAGTTCCTTTATATTCATATTTCAAACTTCTCCCCTAACAGGATCCCAACAAGGGCAGACAGGGACAATGCTCAGAACAGGGGCAAACCTGAAGCTAGGAGTAACTGAGGAGCTCCTAGGCAGGTCCAGGCCAGGGTCAATACCAAGGGTCAGAGTCTGAGTCAGGTTTCAAGGTCTAAGTCAGGAGGTGAAGTCCAAGTCAAGCCAGGAATTGAAGAGCAAGGAACAGGCACAGCAGCTACAGAAGATCCACACTGTTGCCTGGACACTTTCTGGAAGGCCTCTTGGGTTTACATAGGGCAGGGAGCCAATCAGGAGCAATGGGGCTGCTGTCTGTCAGACCCTTGAGGTGGAACATCCCATGGTCTGTGTCCACAGCAAGTCATGGGAAGTGGAGCACAAGTTGGTTACAGCTGCTAGATGACAGCCTGGCGATTTCTGCTGCATGTATTTCTTGTTCCCAGTTTCTCACCAGAAGGCTAAATGCCACTCGAGGTGAGCATCCCTTTGTGGCTTCATTGGACTGGGCTTCATGTAAACAAGGTGAGATAAGGAAAGGAGAATAAGTGGGCATCTTCCTGAGCCTGCAACTCTGTATGTGAAGTGCTGCTATGGCAGATGGCTGAATTAGAAGGCTTTTAGAGAACGAGTCACCATTTTACCCTCAGCTTTGGGATAGATCTAGCATAATGCAGCTTTCCAGCCCCCACTGTTCCTTTCTCCTGCTTTGTAGGCTGCGAGGCCCTTTCCCCCATCTAGTGGAGATCCACCCCAGGGTGATACAATAGTGGGGGGCATGGATCAGCGTTCATGTCACACTCACCTTCAGTACCTGGCCTGGGGCGGGGAAGCTAATGATTCAACCAGCAGACCAAATTCGATGATGAATCCTGGTCACATGCCACCTGAGGCATGTTGCGCATGCACTGAGAAGATACAACAGTGACCTGTTTGAAATGAATTAGTCTAAGTTTAGTCACTCTGGAACAAGTGTCCATATCACAAAAATCACCCTCAAAATTGATAATGCTTCATAATTGTGAAGCATAGTTTTCTAATTAATACATATTTCTTCCTTAGATGTTAACATTAAAGATGTGTAACCAGCTGCAGTCAATGTAATGCAATGCAATGAAGATGAAACCATTGGCAATGGACAATACGACTTATAGTTGTCTTCAAACCTTAAAAGAGAGAGAGAGAGAAAATGGGAACCATCTTTTTGTTCTGTTTGTACAGCACCTAGCAGCAGGGGGTCCTGGCTGGGCCCCTAGTTCTTACGATAATAAAATAATAATATTAATTAATTAATTAATTCTTTACTCTGTGTTGAATGATGGCAAAAATTTGTAAATGATGAAGGAAATTTATTCTGTGCTTACCCACCATGCAAAGACAAGTCAGGGCCATTTTTAGGAATTTGGGAGGCTTTACTGTGGTTCTTCCTGGGAGGACCACACCTTTCAATCTCTGCTCTCTTCTCAGAACTGCCTTAACCCTCCTGTGATGGGGTGGACTAGGCCCTGAGGCCCCCTGCTGGAGGCCTTGTGGCCCTGCCACACCATGCCCCAGAAGAGGGCAGTAGAGAGTTCCTTCAAGCTGCGTAGAGCGGCTGTGTGGGAAGCAACCAGTCAGGGCCCAGCAGGCTAGTATAAGAAGAGCTGCAGGGCCACAGTGAGATTGGTTCCTTGCTAGAGTTGGAGGAGTGTGGATGCTATGTGGCTGGCTGAGGGACCCGCAGCACCTTGGATGAGATAGTGCTGCCAGAAGCCGGGAGAGTGAGAAGGAGCCCTGAGGTGGTTGCAGGGACTCCATCAGGACAAGGCCCTGAAGTAAGGGTGAAGATGGTGTAGAGCTGTGGGGAAGTGGTCCAGGGAATGAGAGCAGCAGTGCAACTTAGATAAAGAGACACACAGTGACAGCTGGTATCTACAGGGTACTTGGGCTGTGGGGGAAGTGGCCTGGGGATTGAGGCACCTTGGGAGGGGGAACTAAACTCTTTAGTGGCCCAACTGAAGAGCTGGAGCCAGAAAGGCCCTGAGAGGATGAAGACATTGCCTCCAGGGAAGGAGCCCTGGGGCACCACTCCATTACAGAGTGGGGACAAATTGAGAGATCTTACAGGGCACTGAGAGAGGTCCCTGTTGGACTTGTACCCTGAAACGGGTTTCCTTGTCTTATCTCACAGACTAGGTATGAGGTGGCTGGAGGGCTGAGTCAGCGAAGACCCACCACAAACAGGTAGAGAGAGTGTTCAGGCACATGCACTTGGACAGGGGGTCCTTGCGAGAGGTGAGTGCAACCCTGTTACACCGCCCCACCCACATTTTCTTTGTTAGAGACTAACTAGACAGATAGTGGTACACCCGTAAATGTACCCATCATCTAGCCGATCAGGTAGCCTACCTCTTCCCATGACAGGCACGGTGAATCTCACACTACATTTAGTGGAGCAAGCATACAGCTCTTAATACTATGCATATTTTGTTTGGAATTGTCCCACAAAGTAAAGCCCAAGTCCTGCAACTCAGGCTGGGGTCCAGAGTCTGGGCTCCAGTCTGAGCATCTACAGTGCAATTTTAGGGTCCTGCAGCCCAAGCCCCATGAGCCCAAGTCAGCTGACCCAGACCAGCTGCAGGTGTTTTATTGTAGTATAGACATACTCCAGTCTTTCAGCAACTTTGGGGGCCTTTTGGTAACCCATGTTCTGAGGACTGCAAAGATCTCTACACAAATTTGTGTAATCTTTAGAAAAAACACATTTTCCATAAAAACAGATGTATGCTTTTTTCACAGAACTCATTTACACACACATTCATTTATGAATCTGCTAGGCAATGGAAATGTGCCTTCTTGTGTGTGAATAAAGCCCCAACAGTCTGCTAATAGTGCTAACACACTGACATCATTCTACAAACATTTTCACGTAATATAATCTCTAAAAACCTTTGTTTCCACTTGGGTCAAATTACTTGGGGAAATAAAAATCACTTTTCCTATTAAAAATCATTTTCCCTTTATGCAGTTTCCAAGTACTCCACCTCACCTACCTCCAGTTCAAATTGGCTTGCTCCACTTGTCTGGATCCAGCAATCAGAACACATGCAGCTCCTTAGTGTTCAGGGCAGGTGGGGAGCAGAACAGAAGCAATCAATATACAGTACAAATATTAAACTAACAGTCCAATTGTGTAAGTACTTTCTGCTCTGGCAGTAGTCTCCAGCCAGTAGGAGAAACAAAGTTCCATGCCATGGTGAATAAATAGTTCATGTCAATTTACAAAGTAACACTTTTATTCTCTGAATTTACATGGGGATTTCAATGTAAATTCAAGTGACCGTAATGAAGGGTCCTTTTCAGATAACTAAATATTTCCAATGCTCCAGAACTATTTCTGTAAGGGCCAGATTCACCAACAGATTCTGGCTGAATTGGGCTGTTCTGGCACACAAAGCAGCCATTAACCCAGCTTAAATGGCTTGTTAAACCAGATTTATGGCCTATTTGTATCACTTTAGTGGCACAAAGTAGCTGGAGTATACTGGTTCTGTCTACAAAAATTCCACAATATTAAATAAACTAATAATTAAGGTTTGTAAAGTACTGTGAAGATGAAGAGCTAAGTAATTGCTACATATCATTTGTTAATTATTATGGGTACATTTTCAGGAGGGAGGAAGCCTCCTTTCTGTGAATGCACGTTGCACCTGCATTTTGTGCCCAAAACTGAGCTGCAGGAGCAAATCTGATCACTTGCATCTCTCTACCTGACTGTGGATAGAAATCATAAGAGATGCAGGAACTCAAATATGCTTCTGGAGTTTTTAGTAGGCATAAATTTTGTGGGAGCAAATTACACACACACACACACGAGTCAGGATTTAACGCTTATGAAAAAGGCCCTCTACATTTCTAAGACTTGCCTTATTCTTGGAAAGAACTCCTGGACCTGAGATTTCTAAAAAAATTCAGACAAATACTTTTAGTGACTTTAATCTCATGTTCTCTATGAAATCTCTACGGTTACAATTTTTTGCTTGATTTGCTTCCTGAATTATTGAGCAAAGCTGATATGTCTCATACATAAAAAGGTAAAGATCAAGCACCATATTCATCAGGTAGGCCTATCGCTCTTAGAAAGATTATAAATGTTCATTGGAAAATTTAAGTAAAATATGCCTTATGTCTGGATAAAATATTCCACACTATTTTCAGTTATAATCTGAAAGGTTTTTATTAATATAAAATAAATAATAATAATATCTAGCTTTTATATAGCACTGTTCATCAGATCTTAAACACTTTACTAAGGAAATAAACATCAATATCCCCATTTTACAGATGGGAAAACTGAGGCCCATAGAAATGAAATTATTTGACCCTAGTCACCTAGCAAAGTAAATACTTCCCTGCAGTCACATCCTTACGACCACTCTCTGTCTTGGGGTGGTGAGGACAAATAGTAAAAGTCAATATGACCACTCGCTCATGGTCTCTCTCTCTCAAAGTTGTGTGGCCCAATGGCCAGAGTCAGGGTGATGGCACCTTCCCACAGGGCAGTGGGGCCCAATGGCTGGAGTCAGTATAGCAGCCCCCTCTGTGGGGGCTGCATGGCCTAGTGTCCAGAGCCAGTATGATTTCCAAGTTTGGGAGGGCTGTATAGACTAGAAGTCAGAGTCAATTACAGCAGCCCTTGCATTCAGGATAGTACAGCCAAAGTCAATATAACGGCATCCAGACACAGGGCAGTGTGGCCTGGGTAGGGGGGCCTGGTGGGGCAGCAGCCTGGGTAGGGGGGCCCGGGCCCACCCAATTCCACCAGGTCCTAACCCAGGGCCATATCCGTGGCAGAGTGGTCTGCTACTGGGTCAGCAGAGAATCCCACCAGAACACACTGACCTCACTCAGTTGGGAGATACGACTCACTCACCCTCTCTGGGTCACTTCCTACCTACCATGTTACCCCACGGACTATGGCTTCACGAGTCGGGGTCTCTGGGCTCCTCAGCATGGATGATTCCCTGGGACTCTCAGGATCTCTGGCTTCCCCAGACAAAGGCTGGGATGGCTCTTCAACTGGAGCCTCCGTCCAAGGTCTTTCCCTTCCAGCAGTCAGCTCTGAATGAGCTGAGCTGCTCTCCTCCCTTTTATACCTAGTCCCCAGTTGGAGCATGCTCAGCTGGGCTGCGGGGGCATGGCCTCCTCCGCTCAGAGAGTGGCGTTAACCCTCGCAGTACCAGTGTAGGGCAAGTGGGCCCCGTCACAGTCACCCAGCCGTGGGAGACCCAGGAATAGAATCCAGGTCTCCTGCATCCCAGTCTAGGACCCCATCCACTAGGCAACACTGCCTCCATAAAAGTAGAATAAAATTATTTTGTCTAAAGTTATGTAGTCATGGAGGACATGATACCCCTCTGAGATGTGTCTTGTTTCATTTCCCTCTCAGATTAAAAGAGCGAGAGATGAGGCCACACCACTGACATATTTTCTTTAGCAAAATTTCACAGGAATAATATTTTATTCAATTAAGTAAAATAAAAATATCAGCTTTTGCCTAGCTCTACCCACTCTTACATTTTATTTGTACAGAGTTGGATAGATTGGCAGTTTGACCAGTCTCCTTCCTTTCATAGTTCCAAAATCTTTAAATCAGAATATTTATCTCCTCCTTCAGATTCTTCTTAGTAAATATTTATGTTATGGTAGTGCCCAAAGACTCCATTAGGCCCCCATGCTGGACACTATACAAACACAGAAAAGAGACAATCCTTGCCCATAAGGGGTTGAAATCTAAAGACACAAATAGACAAAGGGTAATGCATGTGGATACAATGTGCAAGCACTGTGTGAAGAATTAGTACAACTCTGTAGTTATGTGTATTGTAAAGTTGGGTTTTGTTTTAAATAATTTGGGTTAGGGAAGGGAGTAAGAAAAGGAAAGAAGAGGAAGAAGAAAAGTCACAGCTTGCTCCCTATCTAGCGATAACCAAAAGGCTCGGTTTTGTGGGCACCAAGAGGTGCATCTTAAGGAAGGATATGAAAGTAGATAAGGTAGTGGACTGGTTTGGATTGGTCAGTGAGTTTTTCCTATGCATAAGGAACAGCAATATTGGAGTCTGACTAAAATGCTTACATTTAAGATGGAAAAGCTAAGAAAAAAGGTGAGTTTGGCTTATGTCTTTAGATGTTTTATTATTGGGCATCCGTTCTTGAACCCTTTTGATCTATTTTCAGTCTTACACTGAAACTAAATTGTTACATGCAGAAACATATTTTTACACTGCTGTATCTTTCAGAAATGTATTAGCTATACATTGGGAAAAGTTACCACTCCTTGCATGACCACCCAGTTTGTACAGCCTCTACAGTCTGTTACCTAGAAGTCAGAGGCAGTGCCTTTTGAGTGTGGCCTGGTGGCTCACTTTTTGTGGCAACTTCCCATCCTGCAAAACTTTCTCCTTGATCATTTCGGTCACTCTCCATATATGAGTATGACAAGGAACTAAAGCTTTGAATGGATTTTTACTTTCAGAAAGCATTGGCTCGGTCTCAGCTTTTTAAGGAGACCTGACCTAGAGGTTTTGCAATTTAGGGGAAAGGAAGTTTTGCCTCATTAAGGACTCCATAAAAAGGTAAGAACTACATGACTTGGCCTAGCATTAACAGGATTTCCTCCCGTGACGTCTGAGCAGTTGCTTGGGAACTATTCAGTAGGATTATTTTTCTAGCACTGAATATGAAGCTTTCCAGTTGTTCTTACTTAAAGACATGTATCATGGTTAACTTGACAAATAACTCAAGCTATTGCTGTCTATTCTGGAATCTTTATTCATTTACTTTGGACAAGCTGTTGCACAGAGCAAGGGAGAAACAATCTTTTTGGCTACAAATGGAAAATAACTCTGAGCTCTTAATTTAAACAAGTGTTAGAAAATGTTGGAAAAAATCTCATATACCTGTATTTTCAGGCCAAGAGTAGTCTTCGATCTTGCTTGTGTTGTATATCTGGTGAAATTCTATCCCCATTGAAATCAATGGGATTTTGTCAACAGACTTCTATGGGGCTAGGATTTCACTCACATTGTATACTACTTTACAATGTATACAATACATTAGAGGGGGAAGTCCAAAATCATACTGCTAGTGGAAAGCAGGTCTCAGATTTACCTGTGAAGAAGCAATTGACTGTATAAAACAGCTAACACAACTTCACCCCTCACAAACACATTTAAGAATTAGATAGTACCGATCCACATCCATTATGCTGCTGCCTTGGAAATCAACCGTTTGCATAATTTGGCTATTTGCAAATAAAATTTGGGTCCAAATGCTGTTTTTATCACGTGCAATCACTCCAGTTAAGCGAATACTTGGAAAATGCACAAAATTTCATCTATTTATCAGTTTCTTTTGAAACAGCTGTTAGTATCTGCAGTAAAAAGTAAAATGCACAATGTCAATGGAATGAATTGAAAACATGCTTATATAAGACATAAAACCCATTATTGCAATGGGGAGGACAATCTGCAAAACATCAAAGGCAAGATTCAGCTTGATTTTTGTTGGCTTCTGGCAATCTTACCCCAGATGCCATGCCACAGTGATAGATAATCCACCAAGAGGACATTGCAGCAGTGCAAAACAGCTGCAACCTCCCCATATGCTAGGGGCCACTAGGTAGCCAACACTTGCTATGAAGGGGGCCCAGCCAGTATGGCTGGCAGATGCTCTGTTTCAGAGCATCTGGGGCTCCCATCATTCATGCTTTTGGACAAAAACTTATCAGGTTACCCTCAGAGAGAGAAGAACAATGCTTCTTTCAGCTCCAGGGAGCACAAAGGAAATATGAAAAGGAGTACTTGTGGCACCTTAGAGACTAACCAATTTATTTGAGCATGAGCTTTCGTGAGCTACAGCTCACTTCATCGGATATATGAGGAAATATGGCTACTCTAGCCACCTCTTTTAGATGCTTCTTACCACCACTCCAAGTAAGCCAGCTTTGCTTTGCAACTTGGAAGAGGGGGCAGGGCCAAGGACGTGCTCCATCTACTTTTCTGCCCTCGACTGGAAGGTTAACAGTACTGTGTGCTGGTCATTCAGTCCTTGCTCTCAGGGAAGTACAAGGAAAGCAATTGTATTTGGCTGCTCTGATGGGACACAAAGAGGAGAGAGTATTGCATCTTCTCCCAACCACCTTTCTCCTCCACCCCTTGTGTTCTTGTGCTATGGCTGGGTTTGCTTTGATCCTAAAATAGCATTTATTTTATCACAAAATGCAACTTTTTGTGTTAAGATATTTTCTTATTTCCTTAATGTTAACTCATGTTAAGCAAGTTTGACTGTGCTAAGACAAATTGCTAAGGCCTAAATTCTGCCCTCAGTTACTTCCACATAAATCCATTGGTTTTAGTGCAACTTCAATGGGAAGTACAATAGGTTATTTTCATGAGTACAAGTGTGGGAAAAATTTATCCTCAAGCTTTAGGGCCCAATCCTGCTTCTCTGGAACTCAATAGGCCTGATTCTCCACTGCCCTGCCCATTGTGTAGCATTTATACCAGTGTAAAGTGGTACCAAATCATCTTGCACTATTTGGTATTCACTTTGCACAGGTGTAAATGACTAACACAAGGTACAAGGCAGAGGAGGATCAGGCCCTATGCGAGTTTTGCCATTGAGTTAATTGGAAACAGTTTTGGTCTTGTGATTTGAACCACAATATTTAAAAACTGAGTTTCTATAGTCATTTTTTGCTATGCTAAAGTAATGACAGGCATTTCATTTGGAACCAGCTAGCATTCACGTTTCTAAGATAAATACTTTAAAATAAATTATAATAAAAATCTAATAGGCTAGGTTGTCATTAATTAGGGTACTAACAGTAGACGGATTATTCTGAAATTCCATTCATTTTTAATTCTGTGTTGGTCCCAGTCCATGAGGCAAAAATATTTCAATAGATAATGAAAACAGACATATCTGAAGGAAGAATTAAACCAATTATTCATCAATTGCAAGATTTGGCTTTAAACACCACTTTGCTGCACTGAGCTATACAGGCTGGCAAATGAAAGCATTAGAGGTGTGACATTTAGAAGGGTCACCACATGAAGCTCAAGATTTTCTGCAGCGCATACAGCAAAATATAGAGAGGTCTATGAGAAGAATGATTACTGGACTGTGGGTGACAGTCACTCGGGAGACAGACCCAACCACACAGTCACATTGTCAGACAGGTTTTGGAAGACAGGTGCGTAACAGTATGCGCGCCGTGTTCATGGTGAAGAACAGAAGCAACCTGGTATGCCATGCAGTACACTTGTATCTACGTCAAGGGAAAGAAAACAGGACTTAGGAACACAGGAAAGGTAGTCCTAGTGAAAGTCTTTCTGTCTCCTTTAGAGCCTGATCCCTGTGTAACCTTCCTCTATACCTCCCCTGGTGCTAGTTTGTTCTGGACAGCTTGGAGCTATGCAAGAATGCTCCTTCTTTCTGACTGCTATGCTTGAATAAACATGTCCCTTTTAATATCTAACTCTAGATCTCGAGTGTATTTGTTTCCCTGTTAAAACAATAGTGAGGGGTATGACAATACTGTCCACACCAAGTATTCAAAAATCATGAGGTAAGCCCCCCAAATCATGATTGGTTTAAAATCATGGGATTAAAAAATGGGTTCTTTTTACTTGTTCTCTGGGTTCTGAGTCTTTAGAGTGCACATTTTCAAACTTTTATCTGCAATCATGAAGACTAGAAATGTACGTTTGTCAAATGAAACTGGGAGAGGGTGGCCTCATGAAATCCAGGGACAAGGATTAAGAAAAATACCAACCATTACAAGACTCATGATCAAATCATGAGAGTTGGTAACACCGGAATAATGGTGACATTGCTGCCACTGTTTGCAAACCTTTATCTTCGCTATTTTCTCTTTGGATTGAAAGGTTAAAGAATTGATCTGCCTAAGTAGAAGATAAAACAGATTGCTGGGTTGTTGACCTTACTTATTATAAGAGTTTATAGAAATACATGTTTGAAAGAGAGAGAATGGAATTGTAGGATTCCTGGATTCTAACAAGGGCATAACATTTCGAAATGTATGTTGTGCTGAACACACTTCTGAAAAGCTGTTTGTTTGGGGGTTTTTATACTAACATGGGCACCTGTTAGAGGATAAGGTCATGTTATATTCCTACAACTGATTTGCTAAGTACTTGTTACTATTAAATGCCATATTCAACAGTTGTGCCAAACACATGAGCTAATAAGTTAAACTTTATTTTGAGCTGCTTGATTGAGGATCAAGATATTTTTGACACCCAATACAAAGTTACAGCAGAGCAACTTCCAAGTCTAAGGTCTCTTACTGTACGTGCAATCTCTCCTTAACCACTTGCATATGACGTGACAACTGCCACCAGTTGCTGCTATAGCAGAGATTTTTGTGGAGAAGTTGATGGTAGCTGGCTTTCTCCACCAGCTCAAATACAGCAGGTTTCCTGAGAGAGGAGAAAAGCCTGCAGTTATTGGTTGGCAAAACAGTTAAATGTCATGGGGAAAACCTTATGTTTCTATAACAATGAATAGGTAAAGACATTCCTGATGAGAAATCTTGAATGCTACCAAGTTGTACTGAGTACCCCGTGGATGAATATTTGTTCTATTGCCTTCAGGGTTGGTCCCAGCAGGTACAGGAGCCTGCCCATGTAGAGCTTATTGAAGAATTGGGGCCAAAAAGAGCAGTCACCGGTAGGCATACTTTTTGCAAGAGACTATTCAAGGAGACTTCTAACTCCACAACTGATGACAAGTAGAGTAAATCTAAGTCACTAAAGAGTCATTAAATCAGATTGGTAATACAGTCCCTAGGTCTGAGAGTGATTCTAGCTCATTACACGCATGGTATACTTATATAAAACCACTATACTACAACTATGCTAATGCAAAATTTAACTGGTATCAGTGTATAAATACCTACATAGAGAACTAATATTTGATAATGGGCTCTTCAATCTAGCAGAGAAAGGTATAAGACAATTCAATGGCTGGAATTTGAAGCTGGACACTGCAATAATTACTCACCGGAATAACTTACCAAAGCTCATGGTGGATTCTCCATCACTGTCAATTTTAAAATGAATGTTGGATGCTTTTTGAAAATATATGCTCTAGGAATTATTTTGGGGAAGTTCTATGGCCTGTGTTATACAAGAGATCAGACTAGATGATCACAATATTCTCTCATAGCCTTGGAATCTATGAATCAGGTCATGACTGGGGGTCATGTGATTGAGCACCATAGTGCCAATCAAAATTCTTGCTTTGGGGATGTAATATAATCTAAAGTCTAGAGCTGGAGCCTGGGAGTCAACTGATGAGTTGTGCCATTTACTTGCTGAGTAACCTTAGGCAGTCTCCCTGTGTCTCAGTTTACCCATCTGTATAATAAGTGTAATAAACTTACTTCTCAGGGGGAAGGTTTAATTCATAAATGTTTGTAAAGTGCTTTGAGATCCATGGATGGAAGGTGCTATATTTAGGCAAAATATTATTTGTACTAACTGTAGCCTGTCAGTGAAACTAGTGAATTTCAATAAGGAACATTTAAAAATAATGTCCTTCCATCTCCATGTGACTCTTTAAGTTTGCTCAGACAGCGTTCAGAGTGTACACAAAACAATTCACCCTTGGCTTTTAATACCATTATGGCTATTTTGTGGCCTCCTTTTAGTGTGTATATGGGACATGGAGTGTCACTTATTATATGTTTGTACAGCACCCAGCACAATGAAGAGCCAAAGTGGTTGAGACTCCTAAGCATTACCCCCACTTAAGTATTTAATAAATAATAATAATAATAATAGTCAGTAAAAAGTCATTTCCAAAGTGCTGCATATGGTGGACAGTTTCTGGTCTTTATTACACTGGTTTAAATACTTTAAATCAGTGGAGTTACTGAAGATTTACACCAGCGCATCTGAAAACAGCATAGTCTGGGGAACAGTACTCACAACTTTCTGCTCCAAAACCACAGTTCCCTACCACTTGAGGTAAAGGAAATTTTTCATTAACCATGATTAACATAGGCCTTGTATTTAGGGCTAATAAAGGCCATGCAAAACTGATGAGTTTCTAACCATAACTTTTAAATGTACTTCATTCTGGGGGAAGTCATTCATTTTAGTCCCAATGTTACTTACATTCCATGTAAACTCGGTGTCCTCTCACATTGTTGAAAAGTGTTTGAATAGGAAATAAAGAATTATGAAACTGAGCTCACAGAAAGTTATTTGCCATAGAGGAACAAATCCCATGGGATTTTAAGTTTCCTTCATGAATAATTTTTTTAATCACACAATTGGGTTCTGGAAGATGGAGAAGTATGCTTCTAACTTGAACCATACATTCATCCCCAGCAATCCTGAGTGAAGCTGATCAGATAAAGTCAGATGAATTTTGCCGAGTTTCATGCTTCATTATGAAAGTTTTGCACACCTTTACTTATATCCACTTTGTAGACCAGTCTCTAAAGGATAAGACAGTCCTTCAGTTGAGCAGATAGAGTTCCATCCATTAAAGAACTACACACAAACACACCTACTTACCTTTACTTAGATTTAGGTTCAAATTATTTTCATGTACAGTCTTTCCCCTTCCTAACATCTGGGAAAGTGGTCTCTTCCAAGCTGATGGTTGGTAGGTTCACACCTCTAGTTGGCAGGCTGGTATGTCTGAGCAGCAGACCTTGCCTGAGCTGTCAGCTGGTTTCCTTGACCTATTATGCTAGCAACTCTCTGCAGTAAACTATTACAATTTCATTAATTCTGTCAAGATCAAAAATTTGCCATTTTCACTGGCACATGTAATTTTTCTCAATGAAAATTGCCAAAAATCCTTTCTGGAACAAACCAGAAATATCCACACACTCACCACAAGTGATAATTCTCATTTTTGCAGCATAATTTGCATTTTTTCTGGTATTATGGTCATATTTTATACTAAAAACAACATTCGTGTTCATGAAAAATAGACAAAAAAGAAAGACTAAAGACCAATGATTGAAATTTTCAAAAATGTCTTGGAGATTTAGATTTTGGAGTAGTAGCCATGGTAGTCTGTATCAGCAAAACAATGCCCCTCTGCCATGTACATTGGCCAAACCAGACAGTCTCTACCCAAAAGAATAAATGGACACAAATCAGACGTCAAGAAATATAACATTCAAAAACCAGTCGGAGACCACTTCAATCTCCCTGGACACTCAATTACAGACCTAAAAGTCACAATTCTTCAACAAAAAAACTTCAAAAACAGACTCCAAAGAGAAACTGCAGAACTGGAATTAATTTGCAAACTGGACACCATCAAAGTAGGCCTGAATAAAGACTGGGAGTGAATGGGTCACTACAAAAACTAATTTCCCCATACTAATTTCCCCCTACTGTTACTCACACCTTTTTGTCAACTGTTTGAAATGGGCCACCCTGATTACATTGGCCTCATTACCACTACAAAAGTGACTCTTTCTCCCTTGGTATTCTACTGTTGAGAATAGACCACTTCCACTTTCACTGAATTGTCTTGTTAGCACTGACCCTCCCCACTTGGGAAGGCAACTCCCATCCTTTCATGTACTGTGTATATATACCTGCCTACTGTATTTTCCACTCCTTACATCTGATGAAGTGGGTTTTAGCCCACAAAAGCTTATGCCCAAATAAATTTGTTAGTCTCTAAGGTGCCACAAGTACTCCTTGTTATTTTTGGAGATTTAGAGTGGTTGTAGCCATGTTGGTCCCAGAATATTAGAAAGACAATGTGGGAAAAGTAATATCTTTTATTGGACCCTGTAGTGGGGCAGCTGCCCCATGCCTGAGAACAGGGGTTAAAAACAGCCAAGCTAGGCTGATTGGGGAAGCAGCCACAGCTGTGGCCAGCTCAATCAAGGCCCAGCTGGCCCTTATAAGAGGGCTGGGGGGCAGGAGCTGGAGAAGTCTCATTCTAGCCCTGGAGTGGGAAGGACTAGGTTTCTGGGAGCAAGGTACCTGAAGCAGAGCAGTGCTGGGGAAGGGTAAAGAGAGCTCCAGCCTGGTAAACCCCCAGGCTGCAGGCCTTTGTGAAGGCCTACAAAGGTACTGAGGCTACAGAGGTGCAGCCTGGGAATAGGCCGAGGCAGCTGGTCCTAATCCCTTGCCAATGATGAGTGGCCATTACAGACTGCAGTCTGCCCCAGTGAGTAGGGGCTAGATGATGACTAGCAGTAGCTACTGAGGCAAGGTGGATTTAGAGGGTTGGGGGTTCCCCTGGGAGGGGAGACCCAGAGTGTGGGGGTACTGCAAGGGCAGAACCCAGGAGAAGGGGCACTGGGGTCTGGGAGGAACACAGGTCCAGTGGCAGGCAAGACACTGGCCAGGAGGAGGAGCTCTGAACACTCGAGAGTTAATTCCCAAGATGACCAGCAGGAGGTGCTGTGCTGGTGAGTCATCGACTTTGCTACAGACCCACTTCTTTTGGTGAGAGAGATAAGCCTTTGAGCTCACAGAGAGCTCTTCTTCAGAAATGTACTTAGTGTCACAGCTAAATACAGGGTGGAACAGATTGTTAGCTACTTGTGCTAAACAATCTGTTCCACCCTGTATTTAGCTGTGACACTGAGTAAGTTACCCAGACCTGAAGAGCTCTGTATAGCTAAAAAGCTTGTCTCTAACCAACAGAAGTTGGTTCAATAAGATATTACCTCACCTACATTCATCTCTCTAGGAGATTCACACAGATTTTCATTAATCAAATCCATTAAAAGTAATGGAAGATGTGTTTAAATCCCATACTGTTTAGACAAACAGGGTGACTGAGGCTTTCTATCTGCAACACCAGCAAACTAGGATTTTTTCATTAGTAATTGGCGATTAGAGCAACAAACTCCAGATATGGATTTCAAACTCATTAATACTGGAAGACCATTGGATCAGCACACTGGTGAAATCAACTTTGTGTCTAGTTTGGATTCTGAAGGCTCCAACAAAGAGCAAAGGTGATAAGGAACAGGGTTTTGACTCTGGCCCGTTCCTTCTAGTATTTTCCTAATGTTCTACAAAACTGGGGAAGGACAAAGAAAATGCTGGGGTCCATTTAATAAATGTGTAAGATCCAAAATGATGGACACGCTATAAACACAGACAGAGAATGATGATTACTAGCCCTTATTTAAATTTATTTCTTTTAAAAAAAATTACTGGTAGTGTCTCACAGATTTAGTTCATTCTTAAGACACCTCTGGCTGCATGATCAGATGCTTTGTGACATTTCTAATGTCTGTTCTCTCAGGCAGTGTCTTGAAGAAGAACCTTTGCTTCAGACTCCAACCTTTATTAGACTATACGGAGTGTCCTAGCTTCACTCTATCACTTCTATTAACCACCACCAAACTCCTTCTCATTGTAGTCTCCAGTTCTGAACTGAAATATGATGCATTGAATGTGCTGGCTCAGTTTCAGAGCCACTTTTGTATTCCCCCTCCGTGGTCCATCAAGGGCACACACTTTAAGCTTCTGGCTCCAAGCTGTCACCTCTCTTGAGACCTATGTCTCACTCCCTCCTGATGTGGGAATTTAAGGCTGCACAGCTTCCTGTGATATCCCCAGAAAGTCAGTCTGCCTAAAAAGGTCAGCATCTGTGCTTTGCTTTCTGTACTAAGGCTTTGAAGCATGTAGGTGCCTGCAGTTATAAGTTACCATACAGCTCTTTTGAAGCAAGCGTGTCTATTTTTATAGCAAAAGTATTACAGAGAAAACATATTAAAGCCATAAGAAAACCTATACATATTCTAAAAAGTTCACCAGAAGTCACCAAATACAACCTAGCCTTCTGGTAAGTTTTAGTCTTTCAAAACCCACAACTAGGTTTTCCCTGTGGTCACAAGTTCATCCATCTTAGATTGAAAACCAGAACGAAGGCTGGTAAGACCAACCTTTCTTTATATGGCTCTGATCTTTGATCTTGGACTTCCATAATGGGTAATGAGCAGACAATGGCCATATCCTCAGGGTGCATATTCAAAAGGCTGGGTTTTTGCATAACCAAAGATGTGAACTTTGTATTGCACACTTCCCAGGGATTCCTAAGGAAATCCACTTAAAACTTATAGTCCCAAAAAGTCCATGTTTATCGGGCACAATTCAATATAGTCTTTTAAATTTCTTTATGCTTTCCAGGTCGTACATCTGTCCCATCTTCCCTGTAGGGAAGTTACATACAATCCCAGGCCACCTTAATACATAAACTTAAGACAATAAGGTTGTCCGAGGATATTGTAGGAAACTGCCATCTGTCATATATGCATCCATAGATATCCAAATGGCATCTATATGGCAATTTCCTATGGTTTTGCAGGACCCATCTGGAACCATTTATATCATCGGTATTATAAAATAGTGTATTATTATTGTTATAAAACGTGGCTAACCAGTTTATTCTACTACTTTTGTTTTCTTACAGGAATATGTAAACTGTAGTTCTGAATAAGTGCATTATTCAGTAATCTATCTTTTTAAGTAAATCATTCATTACCACTCTGTAAACCTGGCATCCCATAAACTGACCTTAACCCTGTTTTGCTTTACAGGTGATCTCTGGGAACTATTTGTTGAATAGCTCCAGAGTCTGCTGTATATCATTTTTATTCATGAAAAGATAGATATCATATATGTAGCATCTGCACAGCTGGCTGAGTAATAAGTTTGTTTAAAAATATTATGTTCCAGATTAGTCATAAAGATTTCATCAGCTACTGAAAGAAATAAGAGCTACAGTTGCAGCTCCAATAAACTGGTTATAATATTGCCCATTGTATGTAATCTATGTGGCGGTGACAGAGTATAGAGTTATACCCTCTTCCAAAATTTCAGCTACACCCCTAAACTTTAAGATCTACACTCAATTAGTGAGGACAATGTAAACAAAGTAATTCTTTTTTAAAAATATTGAATAAGATCTTAAATTCAATGATTATCTCCGGTCTGGCTCCTGGGGGGGGGCGGTGATGGGGGGAAACAGAAGAGCAAGTCTACCACCAAGGCACGTCTAATGGCCTCTGTTGTTTGAATTAACAGTGATTTTGGTTTGTTGCTATCTGCTTAAGCAAAAGAAGCTTCAAATCTCAAATGCACAGTATGAATCTCAAAAAAGTTTGTTGTTGCAATTGAGTAGTAGAAGAGGTTGAGACAAGTCTATGCACTACCACAGCATGTATTTGCAACTAGTTATGTAGTAGCTGGAATTCTATGCACCAGAATGTTTGGCATTAAATGGTCCCCTTGTTGGCAGTTCAGTGAAGTAGTCAAGGATTGACTGAACTGCATTGTAGCTTGTGAGCAAACAGTGCAGCAGTTTGTCAAAGTTTGCAATACCTACCACTCACTAACCATGCACTTTACTTATTCTGTGCCAAATGGAAGTTCCGTGTGAGTAAGGCAAGCAAGATTTGGGTTATCATGAATAAACACAGGACTTCAGCATATAGTGTTTCTATAAATCTAGCAACCCTCTTTTCAAAAGAAATCAATTCCTTAGAACTATTTTTTTTAAATTTCCTTTTTTATACCCTTTATTTATTTTATACCCTAAAATTTATTCGAAACCCAGGCATCTGATTTTACTTTATGGCTCAAGTTTGCTTGGCCATTGTTCTGGTCGTACAGACGAGATTTGATTTGAGGGGGTGGGGAAATAATAGGTAAGACAGTGCTGCAGCAAGCCAGTACAGCATAAATTTAACTTTGCAGAATGTCTGTGCTTGCAATCAGCAGTCTAAGGAGTTCTGTTATGATCATCAGGAGATGATGTCTATCAATCAGTTTTTAAATACTCCCTGTTAGGAACTCTTGCTGAGGATGTAATTGAAACTACAATTCCCACTAGTCTGTTCTTCTATTTTCTAGCCAAAGTGGAAATAAGGGAAGTTCTCTAGTTTTCCAATCCATTAAGTGGCATGGATCAAAAGGATTAGTATTGTGGCCCTAAAACGTGTGGTTTTTTTTCTTTTAAGCTATAACAAACTATACCATTTTTGTGAGGCATCATTCAGGACACTAATCAAGTCTCATAGTGCTGATTTTAAAATATACTTTCAGATGTCATCCATAAAAAGGGAGAAACAGTTTGTTTCTAAGTGGTTTACCTTCAGAATCAACAGGGCTCTGTATTTACAATGGAAGTATGCAAAATTCATTATATTACTCTCCCTGCTCAGATTTTCCAGACAATAGGCATTATTTTTATGATTCACTGAAAGGAGTGACACAGTAAATTACCCTGACTCATACTCCATCAGAACCTACGATGATCTAGCCACGGCTGTTGCCCTTTCTCATTATGCAATGTCATATACTCCCTTGTCTAGCAATGAAATAATGGAGTGCTCCAGTGTTCCCAAACACCAGCAGGAGAGGTCTGTTCCCCTCATGCGTCTTGTTCTCACCCTGGGAACTTCTCCATTCCAGACTCACTCTACAGTTCCCCTTATGGATGGCTTCCATTCTAGTGCCTTATCTATGATGTCCCATGATATCTCATTCCTCATATTAGATATGCTCTTTGGAGACAAGCACCAAAACAATAAATCATGGTTAGGTTATTTTTAGGCCACATTTCCAAATCCATGTTGCAAGTATTTCTGAAGAACCTGCACAAGGAACTTATTGTGTGCATACACAAATAAATGACACAATTCAATGGTTTAATACTATCTGCCAAGTTAAACTACTGCAGAGCAGCTGTGTACATTTAAAATGATTCCTGGCACTACTGAAGAATCCATAAATCAGCAGTAACATACTTTCTTCCAATTAAGAGAGTTAAAGGGAAAAAAACAAGAAATTAATGTGTCTAGGACATGAATGACATCTCTATACATTTATAAATGTGACTAAAATAAAAAAGTAATTCTTACTCTCTCTGTAATATTACAGTTATGGCTTTTAAAATATGTTCATTTTTGCCAGCATTCCAAAAGTTTTGTTATTGGCAAACTTTTAAGCCTGCCAGTGAGGTTCTTCTAAACATATTGAATAGACCCTTCAACCAAAAATATAAACACTCTTTCAGTTGCTTGAAATATTGCAACCCAGATAATTTCTACCTAGTCCCTCTCTCCTGCCATTGTGATGAAAGTGTCCCGTGAATGAGAGTCTGTCTTTCTGAAGTTATCTCGAAAGTAACCATGACATCAGATATTGCTTTAAAGAACCACATTACATATTTCCAGCTTCTAACCCACTTTCTGCCACCTTCTCAAATCTACACCAAAGTCTGTTGGATAGGTGTCATTTTTCCTACCTCAAGTTCATGACCTCTCTTTTGAGATGCTAACTATAATAAGAACATTGTATGTTACATGTGCATAACAGAGACACTGATGTACACACTGACAAATTAAGAAATGGCCCAGATCAGCAAACTTCATGCATGTGGGTAATTCCATTGAAGTCTCTAGTGGGCACCTGCCAGTTTTTGCTGTTTCTGATGCCTCTTTCTATTCACTCCACATACGACATAAGCTACACAGGGAGGTTTCTTTTTTCTACTCACATCTTTGTTCAGTCATTCATTCATTCATGTCATTCCACATATCTAACTTGGCATTAGCTTGTCTGCTAATTGCAATTTCCAGATTTTTGACACAATGCTAAGATATCTTTTATTTTCCCAACAATATTTTCTGCCCTTTAACATTCTTTTGTTTTATTCTTTAGTTCCATGAGTCCCTTAAGTCTACAATAAAATAATACAGTTCTTTGCATGTTCAAAATGCTTTACATTCACTAATTAAAATTCACAACACCCTGGTTCAAATGTACCACTGTACTGTGTCCATACTCCCTGCAACTGTGGAATATTTCATTTGTCTGACAATTCCTGACAGCTCCCTGGAGCAGCTGGGTGAAGTCTATGGCATATAATGTATATTTGTTCATGTTCCCCTGCACCACCAATGACTGTGTTGAACAAGTCCATCCTTATGAGGATTCATGTGTATGCTATGAGGGCCAGGGTTTAGGAGATAAGGAGCTTGAGTTCATTATTATCATTCGTTTGTACAGTAATTGTTGTTTTCATTTTGTTGCATTATTGTTGATTTTTCTTCTTCTTTTGTGCTTTGTTTTGCAGCTGAACTGATAGTTTTCTTGTCTCTTGTGTTTCCCTCTAGAATCCTGAAATGGTCTTTATCAGGTCTCGAGAAAGGATTTCTCCCTTCTCTTTGATTGTTCTTCAAAAGAATGCCCTCAGGACACATCTGAGAATGCTGCTAAAGTGTCTGTACTGAGGGTGAATCTGTTTGTTTCTTATTAGCTTGGCCGAACACCATATTGGAATCATAGCCCCAGTGCCTAGGAGTGTCCTGTTGTTTTGAGTTTATAGCAAACAGGCCACTGCTGTGGAAAAATTTGGATGTCCACTAAAGATTTCCAGTTGTTTCATAAGAACAAACATGGAATGGATAGGAGAGTTGGTATGACTATGAAAAAAGTATGAGAGAGTGTTGCAATACCTTGACATAATGAGTTAAGGACACTGTACAGCTGTAAGGTTTTATTATATGAAAGTTGCAGCATTGTGTAATTTAATTAGAAATAGCAAGAGGTTGATTAAATATGGAATTTCAACATATTCTTTAAAAATGCCAAATTACTGGGTTCTTCTGTGGATTTTTTCTCCTATTCCAACCCTCTATATCCTTCATATCTAGTGACAACTGTCTGACAATTCAGAAAAGGTCAAGTTGTGTCCTAATAATTCAAGAAACTAAGATAGAAAATCTTTCTGCTTTATAGCACAGTATTTCTTTAAAATCACAGAGAGTGGATAACGCTTGAAAGCACGTTACAGGATTCCTTTTGCTGCTTTACAATAAAGACTGTTACTTCCTGTACTGTTAGAGTGGGATTCAGTTTACCTGTATAAAATGCCAGTAACCAGGCTTTATGTGAGCAAACTTTATACAGGGAGCTGGGGAGGTGAAATCACATCATTAGTGCAATGTAGCAGCGCAATTATGGGCTGAAATAATGCTTGCAGCTTCTCTGTGCCCCTTGTGCTATGTATTGGGTCTACTCAACTAATATAAATCCCATGACCTTTTCCCCACCCCCTTTAAGGTAGAAGACAAAGGGCTTGTCTTCACTTGATGTTATGGAGTGCCTAGTCTTTAATTCAACTTGATAATTCATGTGAAAACTACAAACTGCCGTGTCTTCCCTAGGATTTTACTGTGAGTTAGTTAATGTAAGTTAAGAACACACTTTTTTCTTGGTGAGAAGAAGGCCATTCAGACTAGAAATAAGGCATACATGTGAGGGTAATTAACTACTGGAACAACCACCCAGGGATGTGGTGTACTACCCATCACTTGAAACCTTTTAGAAAGAGCATCTTTAAATTAAGATCAGATATCTAACTATGGGCTTGACGCAGGAATTACCCGATGACATTCCATGGCCTGTAGTGGAAAATGTGAGAAATTTCTGTATTATTTTTAAGAAAAACGTGTCTGACTCATTTCCTTCCTCACTTTGTTATCCACTGAGTGTGAAGTAGTTAATTTCGCCTTTGGGATCACTGGGGAGGGGGCCGTGCAGTAAGAGACGGGTGTTGGTTACAGTGGGTTAGTATGAATTAATTAACATGAACTGTCAGTATATGAATGAAATTGCTGTGGAAATAAAAAGTTAACATCCAGTTGTTGGTCTTTTATTGTAACACCTGGCAGCCAAGGGAAGGAGAACATGTGGAACCAGACTGATTGCAACATGAAGCAAAGAACTGATGTGTCAGGATGGGTTAATAAGAATTCAGCTGACCAGTGCAGTGGGAGAGAGATTGGATGAAGGACTGGTAGCCAAGTCTCCCTGCTTTGCCTACAACAAAATCTACCTCCCAGGCACGGGCAAAAGAGGAGCCTCCTTACCTGAAAAAAGGCAGAAGCTAGCAAGTTATATGTGTAGGTTTTGCTTTAACATTCTAACTTAAAGACCCTAAAATAGCATGCTCCAATTGACGAATAAATGCTGGCTTGTTTTGAAAAGCCTGGCCCATGTCACTACATCTCTGCTCTATCACTCCCAGGAGGGTTATGTCCTGCAGGAGGTTCAAGCTCTTTTGGACTCTGCTGAAGAAAGCACAGAGGTGCTGAAGCCAGAGACCCAGTCTCAGAGCAGTGGAGCCATGGGGCTCCCCCATTTAAGAAAGGGGAGGTACATAAGGCCTAGACCTAAAGTAATATACTCTCAGAGAGACTGTGCAAAGGTTAAAGGCCTAGCACCCCCTGCGGATCTGTGATACCTGTGTTATGTATGAGCTCAGACTGGATTATCCTAAAGATCTACTTTGGCCTTTTAATAGCTTTAAAAGTTGGCTTCGAGATCCATTCCAGGATGCACAGAGAGCATGGAGGCATCTTAAAAGACCACTCTACCCATAACACCCACACATCCCCAACCCAGGGTTTGCAAGACAGAGAGACTTTTGCAATTAAGACCCAGTTCCATGAAGTGTTGAACGTCTTCTGCTAGGTGCTAAGCAGCCTCAACTTTCATCGACAGGAGCGGAAGTTGAAGGATGCTTAGTGTGACGGATATTGCAGCTAGATGCAATATCTTTGGGAACTATATTGTATTAATCTTATTCATGGTGGGCTAGGGATTGTATGCAACTCCAGGGGGGAGGGTTACTACAGCTCCTCCAGGATCCAAAAACAATGGGGTGATTAAAGTGAATCAGGTATATTGTAAACACCTCCAGAGATGTACCTATCTCTGTGGGGACTAGTATGTAGTGATTCAGACTGGGTTTTCCAGAGCCAACAGTCAAAGGAATGGCTTTAAAGGCTTGGTTTAAACTGACTGAGGGCCTTCTTTCTAACCCAGCAAATGGATAGGACTGTCTGTCCAAGAGGGTCCCTGTCCCTTGCAGAAGGGTTGGCAAGACTTTGGCCTATCATGTCCCCTTGAAATTGATGAATAACTGTGGGGAAGCTTCTAGCATGCATACAGAAACAATTTTAAGATACAGGTTTTCTCTAATGCTTTTACCTTAAGAATAAGTGTGCTTGCTTAGAAAGAACTGTGTAGTAACTTGTAAATATGGGCAATACACTATTCACAGAGAAATAAATGCACAGAAGCTGGCCTTTAGGTAAACTGGCTTGCTGGGAATCACGGTGGATGGCAGGGGTCTGTGCAGTCTTAAAATACCCCAGTCAGAAGGGTGTGGGACAAGGGTCCCTGCACACAGACAGGTGATAGCTAGAAACTGTGGGCGCTCCTACAGTGGACCACAGAGGGTAGATACAGGTGCAGTTACCCTGGAACTGTGACATTTAGCACTTCACAGAGTACTCAGAACTTCATTGGAATGGTTTCTTAGTCTTTGTTTTTTACATTACTCCTTATTTGTTCTGGCATAACTTATTTAAGGTCTGACGTTCTGTAAAATTCAGACTCTTTCACTGCTACCCACACAGTCACTTTCTGGCTCCTAGACTCAAACTGTCAAACAAGTGTTCCTCTAAAGGAAAGAAGTGATAATTGTCCTCAGGATACTTCTATATTTAATGAAACAGGCACACACTATGCCTCAATTCACAATAGTTATACAGCATGGCAGTCTTGGTAGTTAGTTTGGCACATGTGGAAGTTCCAAGTATTCTATAAGTAAATATTTTTCTTTGAAATGTATACACTTAAGATGGCAAAATGAAGAATACTGAATTTAATATGAATTACTTGCTTTTTTCCATCCATTAAATAATGAGGAAGTTATATAACATACTATGCTTTTCCATACTTAAATTATGGAAGTAATTATGATTTAAACAGAATGGCAATTAGTGAATGAAAGTACAGTAATATGATGGTGTTTCAATTGCTGAGGATTTCTGTGCTTACTTTAATGACAGCTAATAAGGCAGATCTACCTCATCAGTGACCTGGAAAGCCAAAAGGCAGAATGCTGCAAATGTTGCATAAGGCCCTGATTCTACAAAGACTTATGCACATGCTTAACTATATGATCTGTGAGTAGCCCCACTAAGTACATAAAGTTAAACAAGTCTTTGAAGAATCTGGGCAAGAGAGAGAAAGTTGTAAACTGAATGAAATTCTGGTTAATTTACTATCACACATAGTATAGATGAATGTATAAATTAGTGCAATGCATGCCACATATGCTCACATCTAACAGTAGGATAAAAATGTAAGATGTTTTTAAAACAATTATTTTTCCTGTTAAAAATAAAAAAGCTTTATGCATTTGCTTGTTGCATATTTTGTGGATGGAAGGAAGGAAAATTCCACTGAATGTGTTATCAGCTGGCTGCCATTCTCTGTATAAGAGCCAATAAAAATGGAGAATTGTATTGGGCTGCAATAATTTCCTCTATATCAACCCTTGCAAGGACTATTGCATCAACTCCCAAATGTATTTGTAGAAACAAGTCACTAATTGTACATGTTTTCTCAAGATATGAGTTAGTCATTACATTTGTTTGAATTCCATTATTTTAACCAAGCACGTTCATATTTTACAACACAGAGTTTTGAGGTGCAGATAGCATGTCCAGGCAAATGGAGGGCAGACTTAATACTTCATTTTGTTTGAGTCTCCTGTTTAAATTTGGGGGATAAAAATAATGGGTTGAGTATGACGTGAGAGGAGAACAGTTCTAAGAAGTGATGGCAGAAAGGCCTCTATCTTAGTGACCAGATGAGGTTATGCAGCAAATAGACATGAAAAGTCTTTTCAGCCAGGGTCAGATTAATGAAGGGGCTTTAGGGGCTGCAGCCCAGGGGCTTTAGGGGCTGCAGCCCAGGGGCTTTAGGGGCTGCAGCCCAGGGGCCCCCGCAAAAACAAATCCATAATTATATACAATTCAGTGGCCACCAACCCGTTGATCGCGATCGACCAGTTGATTCTGGAGTCTCTGCCAGTTGATCGCAATCTCCAGGCTGCTAAAAGTCCAGAGGTGCAGCAGGGCTCAGGCAGGCTGCCTGCCTGCATGCCATGGCCCTGCGCTGCTCCCGGAAGCAGCCAGCTGCTGGCATGTCTCTGTGGCCCTGGGAAGGGGAGGCAGCTCCACGCGCTGCCCCTGTCCCCAGCACTGTCCTGGAACTGTGGGGGCTGTGCTTCAGGGCACAGGCAATGCACGGAGACTGTCCCCCTCCCCCTACGGGCATGCAGAGCTGTGCCAGCAGCCGACCACTTTTGGGAGCGGTGTGGGGCTATGGCAGGCAGGCAGCCTGCCTGAGCCCTGCTGTGCCGCCAGCCGGGAGCCACATGTGGTAAGCGCCTCCCGGCCAAAGGCTGCCCCTCGCACCCCCTCCTGCACCCCACCTCCTGCCCCAGATCAAAATCCCCTTCTGCACCCAAACTCCCTCCCAGACCCCTCACCTGCACCCCAGCAATCTGCCTCAGCCTGGAGCCCCCTCCTGCACTCAAACTCCCTCCCAGAAAGAAACTAACAACAGCTGTTCTAAGATAAGAAGTAGGCTATTTTGAATGAACAAAACTATATTCTACATGTTATAAGACTGAAATGTAATCACAGAATGGCTTTATTAATTAAAGGCAAGTTTAGTATAGCGTTAATTGCCTCAGTGCCATAATTGTGATCATTTTGATTTAAACTAGGAAAAAGACTTGTATACACGGCCCCCACAAAATCTAATAACCCTGGGCCCCAGGAGAGTTAATTTCAGCACAGACAAGCCACAGTCACTCCCTTGCCCAGAGGAAACACTAAGTCAAATGAAACAGAAGCCAGGTAACTGTTGTAGACCCTGCATGTTCCCAAGACTGCTTGGTCACTGGCTTCTTAGGTCTGATGATCTGATCCAAACCAGGAGTCAAATAAAACTCAGTAGCTTAGAACAAGTTAGAGCTACCCCCAAGCCAAACCCCAGAAACCTCTACTGCTGTGTTTCACTGGAAGCCTATGAGTTAAAATAATTATTTTATAGCTGACCAAGTTGGGAGACAGACCACCTCTTTCCAATTTCAGCCTAAACCTGGCTAATGCAATTTCTTTTATGTTATGTACCCTTAACATTTTAAAATATTGGCATAATTTATGTCAATATAACTGAACCCAGCTTCAGCCTTGCTGGCCCTCCATAAACCAAGATGATCTGTGAGGAAAAAAGTGAGGGAGGAGTTCTGAGGGGGAGGGGAAGCTACCATATCAGTGGTGGAGGATAATTAAATACATTATAAAATTCCATCAAACCATCGATAAATTGATCAGTCAAGAGAACATAATTCTTCCTCAGTAGGTCCTAGAAACATTTGGGTTCCATTAGTTTCTGAGAGTGGGTCATCAAAACAGATCCATTGCCCTAACAAGAAAGGGGAGCCAATCGTCAGATCAAGAGACACCGGCTGGAGCATGACATGGATATAATTTCTAACTCTCTAATCCTAACCCAAACACTAGATCAAGAGTCAGCCAGCTAGGAGTTGAGCTAACAGCCACCCGGGATAGTCCCATAGTCCTCTTAGTGGCCATGAAATCAAAAGATTCATCATCCATGCAAATGTTGAATATAACCCTATCCACCACTAGATATTGAATGCTTGCCTGGTAATCTACCAGTTTTACTTCAGGCGGCTACCCTTCAAACTGGGACTGGATATCAAGACTGAATGCCATACCCAGTGGATGAAAGCTGCACTCTATCTAGATGGATAAGCAGTTTGAAGAAATAATGCCATACCCAAGAATTTCATTGAAGCTGTTTCTGGTGAACTTCCAATTCTCATGCTTGACATTCCTTCTGGGACCATCAATAGTGATAAGAATGCTAGCTTTCCTCCAGAACCACTTAGTAATGTATCCACCCATGTCAGTCTGGTACAAGGGGAAAATAAAGTTTGAGCTCAATTTAGTTCCTCTTGCCTTAATCAAAAGGCCTACACTCAACTCATCTAATATATCATTGCCACATAAATGAATATTAATCATGTCAGGAGGAAGGAAGAAAGGAAGGAAGACGCTGTGTATATCAAGTACAAAAGCCCCGCCAGATTTCTTAATGATCTTCTCCCTTCCAATCCAATGTGTATCTCACTGAGGTCTAGTTCCAGCCACTGGTCATTGTCAAGCTGCCTGGAATAGCTCAGGCGCATGAGTACCAACCTCATGGAAGATTTAAGCAGGGCACAAACCCCACCTGGTTGTGAGTTCTATACTTAGATTTCTCACCAGTCAAGCGTGAACTCCTCAAGCACTACAACAGTCTTAACATGGAGTCACAGACAGTCCCATTGGGTACTCCGGTCTGTCTTGAAACCCAGTTAAGCTTGCCTTTGTGATAGATGGTCCCTTACACCAAAAAAATCACAGCAATATTTAGGTTACTCCCAGTCCCAAAGGGCCAGTCACATACCTCAGATCCTGCAGCAAAGACAATTTATTATAGGATTGGCTACAAGAGTTAACTAAAGATTAATTAAGAAAAAAAATAAGTTACAATCGAACCCTTTTTATCCGATCTAACTGGGACTGGGGCCAGATCGGATAATCAAAATCTGGATAAACAGGAGAAAGGGAAAGTGCAATGCTGCAGCGCCATCTAGTGGCCACAGGAGAGATATTCCCTTTCTGTACCTGGGTGTGCTGTTTGTCTGCATAACATGGAGAGCCAGACAATGGCGGGCCGGATAAATGGGATTCTATTGTATTTACAAGGTTAAAGCATGTAAATATGCACACACAAATGAGTTAGTCTTAGGTTTCCAAAAAGTAACAGAAGCTGCTGTAATATGCAAGTTCTGTGTCCTCATGGGCTAACCCAAGCTAAGCAGCTTGGGATCTCTTCCTTATCATTAGAAATCTTGCCATCTCCAAGTCCAAGCAGGATAGAGCTACAGTTCCTTCTTGTCAGGGATTTTTTTATTCCCTTGCTCCAGCGTTCAAGCTGGTGGGACGAGTCCTTGTGCACATGTCCTCTTCACCGGTATGGGGCGTACAATAAACAAGGTTGTTGTCATTTCACAATGACTCAGTTGGTTTCAATGGGCCTTCTTGTGTGCAGGACCCACCACCTTCTTTAGGAAGCCAGCATTTTACATTAATTAATGTTTCTTTCCTGTTTCATGAGTTACACAGAGGTCTACAATGCTAACACTTAACAATAACATGGTTTACAGATGTTAAGTGAGATTAATACATGTAGCACCCTACAAGTATTTCATAAAGTCTAAACACATCTATTTTAATAATACTAACACCAGGTAAGCCAGACTGGTTTCTAGGTATGCATGTCAGTGTTCAGTGAGGCCTAGGCATGAGCTGGCACTTGGTCTACCAGCACCACAGTCATATCAAACACCATCCCTTCTGCCTCATCCCAGCCCAGTGCATAGCAATGCTCGATGGTCCAAATCAAACAAACAGTGAAACCTTTCCCTGGCGCATCAAAATTGCATCTGCAAGTACAAGGATCTTGCCCTCTATGTCTGAAACTGACCTTCATGCCTAAAATAAGAACAAAATCACCCCAAGCAGACTCACACAGCAGTCCCCTGAGCCCCAAAATCCTGCAGGGTAGGCACAGGTTACTGACGACTCAGGTCTACACTGGCCATAATTTAGATGAGGAGGGAAACTGCCTGGCTGCAAGCCATTAATCTACCTTCTAAGCAAACTCCCCTCAGGTGCCCCCTGATGAGTCTCAGCTGTGTTCCAGGAGGAGTGGTACCCGCAGTAGCTGAACATGCTATGACTGGACTTCCTCTTTGTGGAGCTCTGGAGTTGGTGGGGTCAGGAGCAGTTGGAGCAACATGGGTGACCTTACATTACCTAGTATTTATAACTGAGGCCCACATAATAGGTCTGACGTAAAGAAACTTTAGAGATAGCAAAATTGGTTGCTGGAGTAGCTAGCCTAGGGTGAAACTCAATGTCCCTGGACATTCAATAACAGATTTAAAAGTAGCCATCCTTCAACGACAACAACAAAACTTCAAAAACAGACTTCAAAGAGAAACTGCAGAGCTACAATTCATTTGCAAATTTAACACCATCAATTTGAGCTTGAATAGGGACTGGGAGTGGCTGGCTCACTACAAAAGCAATTTTCCTTCTCTTAGTATTGACCACCCCCCACCCCCATCAATTATTTGGACTGGACCACATCCACCCTGACTGAATTGACCTTGTCAACACTGGTTCTCCACTTGTAAGGTAACTCCCTTCTCTTCATGTGTCAGTATATTTATGCCTGCATTTGTAATTTTCGCTCCATGCATCTGAAGAAGTGGGGTTTTTTACCCATGACAGCTTATGCCCAAATAAATCTGTCAGTCTTTAAGGTGCCACTGGACTCCTCATTGTTTTTGTGGATACAGACTAACACGGCTACCCCTCTGATACCTAGGGTGAAAGACAGTAATGGCTGGAGCTGAGTTGGCAGACTAACTAGAGGAGACTTATTAGCTGCAGTACAGTGCCATGGAGATCAGGTATAGCTGGGGAAGAACATAGCTGGAGAGGAAGCTACAGCTTGTGGAAGCACAGAGTCTCCCTGGCAGGTGGAAGGCATAATGAGCCAGCATCATGAAGCTCCCCTTGTTCAAGAGTGCTGCTTCTCAGCTGGCTGGCCAACCAAACCATTTTCAGAGCCAGTCAGGGCAACCAAATGCCCAGTTTACAAAAAATGTGTTGTTGCCATCTGGTCAGGAGCACTTGTCTCCATGGAGACAACTCTAACAAAGAAGCCATAACTACACCTGTTTTCGGGGAGTGGAACAACTGGAACGGCTTATAAGTGTTCTGGGAGGAAAAGATCATATACTGAAAGATAAAATAATAAACTCTTACTCTTCAGGTTCTTTAGTTCTTAATTACTTTTTTCATACATATGTTGCATTAATATGGAAACAGTAAGTTTCTATCTCTACCGCACGCCAAAAAAAGACGTCTTATACCTTTCTCCTGTATTTCTTGCAATTGCGTCCTTTAAAATCTAAAAAAGAACATTTGACAGTAGTTGTGAAACACATTCAATAGGATTTCATTTATTTTATAAATTAAAAAAATATGCATGATCAATATTTAAACACATTAGGCATATCTCAGTGATCAAGATATCCGCCCTGCCTATCAAGTACAAACAGACAAAATAAGTGACAGGCTATATAATGGGACAGATTTTGAAAAAGTAAAAAGTCTAGGCCTTGTGTGCACACATGTATACAAAAACTTTCCTATCATGTTCAAATACCAGATTTGTGCAGACTGTTGTGGTAATTGCACATGCAAATTAAGTACACGTGTATGTGCAGTACAAGGCTTCAGATTTTTCTTTTCTAACTTCCCCGCCTTCCTCCAAAAACTGGTCTTGTATGTCATTGAGAGACTGAGGTTTAAAGACAATGACAAGTTTATTTTTATTGTGAATAGTTTCCTTTAGCACTCAATGAATACATCTAAGGCAGATTAACATATTTCAACATTACAATATAGTTCTGATCAAAAAATGTTTATTAAAAGTACACTCATTTTCTACTAATGGTATTTTTTAACCTACTAGGAAAGCATAATAGTATAAGTGCGTGAGTGAGAGTTAACACAAAGATCTGCCTTTTCTGTCTTGCTATGGTCCATGAATAGGAATCCATCCTAAACTCATTACAGAGCTATGAATTTAATTGACAGGCCTGATTCTACTGAGCCGCAGCAGGTCTCAGTGAAATCAAGAGACTGTGGAGCTTTCAAATCAATGGAGCGTGTGCAATCAGTACGATAAAGGGGAGTGAAGGAAGAGAGGATCCAGAAAGAGAACATAGGCAAACTTAAGTTGAAAGGCTGGCACTGATTTGGGGATGCCTGTATGAGCAAAGCAATTAAAGCAAATGCACCACAGGGTGCAGGAAGAAAAGTGGGAAACAGGAATTAATAAAAATTAAGATGTACTGTCATAAATATAAAGGGAAGGGTAAACACCTTTAAATCCCTCCTGGCCAGAGGAAAAACTCTTTCACCTGTAAAAGGTTAAGAAGCTAAGATAGCCTCACTGGCACCTGACCAGTATAACCAATGAGGAGACAAGATACTTTCAAAGCTGGGGCGGGGGAACTTAGGGTCCTCTCTGTCTGTGTGATGCTTTTGCTGGGAACAGAGCAGGAATGCAGGTCAGAGCTCCTGTAAAAAGTCAGCAAGCAATCTAGTTAGATATGCGTTAGATTCTGTTTTGTTTAAATGGCTGATAAAATAAGTTGTGCTGAATGGAATGTATATTCCTGTTTTTGTGTCTTTTTGTAACTTAAGGTTTTGCCTAGAGGGATTCTCTGTTTTGAATCTGATACCCTGTAAGGTATTTACCATCCTGATTTTACAGAGGTGATTCTTTTACTTTTTCTTTAATTAAAATTCTTCTTTTAAGAACCTGATTGCTTTTTCATTGTTCTTAAGATCCAAGGGTTTGGGTCTGTGTTCACTTATGCAAATTGGTGAGGATTTTTATCAAGCCTTCCCCAGGAAAGGGGGTGTACGGCTTGGGGGGATTTTTCGGGGGAGACATTTCCAAGTGGGCACTTCCCCTGTTGTTATTGTTAGACACTTTGGTGGTGGCAGCATTTAACCTAAGCTGGTAAGAATAAGCTTAAGGGGTCTTTCATGCAGGTCCCCACATCTGTACCCTAGAGTTCAGAGTGGGGAAGGAACCTTGACATGTACACTCTGCAATGTTTGGGCTTTGAAGTAACTCCTTGTGCCTTCAAGATACTGGACTCTGCTGGACACACACTTACCATACACCATACCTATATATTATAAGAATAAAAGGAACGATTGTTTTGCTTCAGCATGATGGTGAATGTTGATGGCATCCTAGTAAAACGCATAACATTTATTGCTCTGATAAACTGCTCCCGAGGGAGTCGTTTCCCTACCCTCCCAGCTGGAGATATAGTGGTACACTGACAGAGCAGGGTAAGAAAGGGACAGAACAATTGGTAAGTCAAGAAGCTGGGATTTGACTTGAACAGAGTGGGTGGCATTAATTTCAGTCCAGAAAAGCAAATAACTCACTCAAAGATGATAGATTTTACTGGAAAGTGGAAATAACAAAGCTGGGAACTAAAGTAGAACTAACATTGTTTGAGAATGTATTTGAGAAACTGAAAGTGCTGACTTGTCCAGTTGTTCACTAATCTATTCACTTGTCAATAGATTCAGCTGTTCAGAAAAAGAGAGCCACAAAAATGAGAGGTGTTCCTGATTGAATACGTTTCTCACTAGTTTAAGTGCATCAAAACAGCTAATTTCACAGAACACCTAGCCCAAATGTTAAGGGGTAACTGGTTGCTTGGATGAACTAGAAAACTTGTTTCCATTTTCTGTTTTGATGGCAAGGAGCTGAAAGACCAGATAAACTACTTTGTGCCTTATCATCTCTGCTAAGAGCATGCAGCAAAAAAAGACTTAAGTCCCCAGTTTAAAGAAGATTAAGCTGGTTCAATGGGAGCATTTTTGTTCCTTCTCTGTATGACAACTATTTCTACTTCTTAAACTATTCCTATGCTATTCTTCATGAAACCTACAACTAATGAAGGTTGACTTACAGCCATCGCAGTAATTACTGTGGTGATTTGTGTCCACACTACACTCCTTCTTTGGTGGGCAGCGGGAAGCCCGGGCAGTAGCCCAGCTTGGAGTGGGAAGCTGGGACCCCAGGGGGCAGCAGAGCTCCTTGTGGGGAGCACGGGCAGCAGCCTGTCTCCGACCAGGGAGCAGGGAGCCAGTAGCCTGGGCAGCAGCCTGGCTGGGAGCAGGGAGACCAGGCACCTGGCTCTAGCTGGAGCCTCCTATACTCCAGGAAGGCTTTCTTGTCAATTTCACAGGGAGCCCTGAAACTGAATGACAGCCAACAGCAGATGTAAGTAACCCACAGTGTCTATATGGACAGTGCGTTGCCCTAACACCATCAATGTAAGTCCTACACCTCTTGTGGAGATGGAGTTATGTTGGTGTAGTAGGACACATACATCAGTGGGAGCAAGGCTGTAGTGTAGAACTGACATAATTAGGTCAACATAAGCTGCCTTATACCATCCTAACTCTGTAGTGTAGACCAGGTCTGAGTGAAATCAGAGAGCCTTCTCCAAGCTTTTGCCCCACACTTGCGATCAGCTAACAGCATCAGCTACTAAGACATTCTAATAAGTGAAGTATGAAATGTGGTCTAGATCAAATTACTATAATGTGCAAAACTGACAGAAAAAACCATACTCAGAGTAGTTATCAATGGTTCACTGTCAAGCTGGGAGGACATCTCTAGTGGGGTTCCACAGGGGTCTGTCCTGAGTCTAGTACTATTCAATATTTTCATTAAAGACTTGGATAATGGTGTGGAGAGTATGCTTATAAATGTGTTGAGAGGGGTTGCAAGCGCAGGATTAGCACTCAAAAGGACTTTGATAAATTGGAGTACTGGTCTGAAATCAGCTAGAGGACATTCAGTAAAGACAAGTGCAAATTACTTCACTTACAAAGGAAAAATCAAATGCAAAAAATAGAAAATGGGGAATAATTGTCTAGGCAGTAGTACTGCAGAAACGGATCCAGGGGTAATAGCGGATAATAAATTGAGTATAAGCCAACAATGTAATGCAGCTGCAAAACAAGTCCAATATTCTGGGATGTATTAAAAGGAGTGCCATATGAAAGACACGGAAGGTAATTTTTCCACTCTCCTCAGCACTGGTGAGGCCTCAGCTGGAGTGTCCAATTTAAGAAAGATATGGACAAATTCAGGGAGTTCAGAGGAGAGCAATAGGTTTAGAAGACATGACCTATAAGGAAAGATTTTTAAAACACTCAGCATATTTAGTCTTTAGAAAAGAAAACTGTGGGGGGACCTCATAGTCTTCTAATATGTTACAGGCTGTTATAAAGAGGATGGTAATCAATTGTTCTCCATGTCCACTGAAGGTAGGACAAGGCTTAATTGGTTTATTCTGCAGCAAAAGTGATTAGGTTAGATAATAGAAAACTATCTATAAGGATAGGCTAGTTAATCTCTGCAATAGACTTCCAAAGGAGATTGTGGAATTTCCATCATTGGAGGTATTTAAAAATAGGTTAGACAAACACCTATCAGGGATGGTCTAGGTTTACTTGGTCCTGCCTCAGCCCTGGGGAGAGGGAGAGGGAGAAGAGGGGACTAGATGACCTCTCTATCTCCCAAGTCGCAGACTAGTGCCTGAGCCACTACACCATCATCCCTCTCTCCAAAATGCTCTATAATGATTCAGGCTAGTCCCTGAGGATTGAAATTATTTCTAACAACAACATTTAGGTTGTGGTAGTGCCTCGAAACCAACCAGGCTGGGGCCCCATGTGCTAGGCACGGGACAAACATATAGTAAATTACAGCTCTTGGTCCAAATGGTTTACAGGACAAGACATAGCAGGTGGATGACACTAAAAAGTGGGTTGGTGCTGGAGAGACGGTACACTAAAAATTGGCTAAGAATTGCACATATCCTATTGCAGAAGCCTATTAGGAGCAGGAACCACAACTCACCAGTTGCCTAGCCATTATCAGATTGCTATATGGTTTATGGCAGAGATTGAATCTAATGTGTTACTTTAATGGAGAATAAAGTGGTAGTTTTACAGATTTTTACTGGAAGATTAGCAACATTGTATCACTTGCAGGTCACCATCTTCCCCTGAAAGATGTATCCATTCTGTATAAATGAAGACAAATAGATCAAACATCACGATAGTACTACGTAGTTCCATATAAAAATGGACTTGGGAACTTGTCACCTGAGCCAGGAGATGCTGGGAATATGAGTTATGATAGTCAAAATCTTCACTGGTGGCAGGGTGAACTTGCAAGAAGAATCTCACGTGACTGCAGGTTACACAATATTGCTGAGCATTCTGGGTTGAGCCCCAAAGGAGTTGTTAGGTCTTGCTGTTTCAGAACAGGGAAGTGGGCAATAAGAATCATTCTTGAATGTGACATGACACTAGAGTAAATTGTAAGGAAACCAGCCCACTTTACCACATTCTGAAAGCACCATCGTGACAAGCAGGCTCCAAACACTCCACAGGGAGAACAGAAGGTTTAAACCCCCCAAATGAGCAGTTGAAACAACTGATGATATACTCTTATGGTGAAATAATGGAGTATGCAAAGTAAGGGTTTTTATGAAAGTTTATAGTGTTCTGAACTTCGTAGTCATTATGAGATTATAGACTGGTTCTGAATCTGTGTATTTATGTAGATACACGGTTTATTTTTATATCAGGCAGGCCTCCTTTGTACAAACTGTGTGTAGCATACATGCTAAAGTAAACTGATAACTGTGAATCTGGTTTCCAACTTAACATCCCAGATGGGCAACATTCTCTTGCTACCTTATCAAGCTCAAAACATATAAAGTCAAAACAAAGATTAAATGCATGACTGTTTCTGGTAATCAGGCTAGGTCAGCCATAAATCCAATGATCAGTAAAGATTTCTATCCTAAAAATAGGCTAAGAAACTACACATGGCACAGCAATAAGTACACTTTTCAATTTTACCAGTGTTATGTGTTAAATGAGCTTTCAGCAAACAGCCAAAGTCAAGGGCCTTTTAAAGCTCTCTTCTCTGTAGATATCAATCTTGGACAATGACGCAGGAAGAAAATGCGTGGTGAGTTCAGAAGTGAATACTTCCAACTATTAAAATGTTCCACTAGGCATTCCAATAATAAGAAAAAGTCAGAGTATGAGAGAACTTGAGACCTGGCAGCAAAAAAGGATACAACCCTTGGAATACAGTAGTTCAACAATACCTCACTATTAAAGGAAATAGGAAGAGATCCAATGGAACAGCAAGACAAGCAGAAGCCTTTATCCTTTAAATTCAACAGGAAGTGAAGAATCCGATTATGGTTTAAATCTCTTTGAAAGTCAGTTGCCAATTAAATTTTTTTAAATGCCCTGCTGTTGAATCTAGCTCAAATAAAACATACAGTATATTTGAACAGCAATGCCTTATGAATCCAAAGCTAATGCTAGCAAAAACCTCTTAATCTGTATTTAATAATCTTTTGGCAGAGAGAAACAATGACCCATGGTAAAGTTTAATGATCAAACTGGCAATTATGGACATTGTTAAGAACTCATTTTTCTGTAAGTGGGCTTTTCATATTAGTAAGTACAACTATTAAACACTCATACACTTTAACTACATTTTAAAAGTGATGGGGCATGGTCAACCATTAGTACTGTAAAAATTCATATTTAAAGTTAAATCATAACATGTGCGTACAATTTCCACAGTATTTGTTAACCAATAACAATAATAAAATCTTGCAAAAAATATGCCAGTAGATGTTGTTGTGACACTTTGCTGATGAGTCCCTACCATGACTCTCCATGTATGTTTTCTTGTAGACATTTATACATACACAACTTGAGAAAAAGTGAACATCATGGATTCTCTCTCCCTTAAAGAGTTTGGACTGGCCTGTGCATAAGATAAACAAAAAGGCCATGGGATAAATACTGCCCTCAGTTACTCCCATACAAGCGCATTGACTTCACTGAGGTTGCCCGGGTTTAAAGGAGGGCAGAATTAGGTCCTGTCACCCCAATCCAGCAAAACATTTTAAGTGCATGCTTAACTTTAAACATGTGAATAGTTCTATTGTTTTCAATGGGACTATTCACAGTGTATAAAGTTAGGCATGTGTCTAAGTCTTTGTTGGACTGGGGTCTGTGAGTGGGACTTTCAAAAGTGCTCAGCACCGGCCTAACTCTGCTGCCATTGAAATCAATGGGAGTTTTACCACCATTAACTTCAGTGGAGTTAGGCCAGCATTGAGTGCATTTGAAAATCCCACCCTATTACAGAACAGCATCAGTTCTGCTGTACTTAAGCTTGAGAACCCCTTCCTCTAGGATAACTCTTCTAAGGACTCTGAAATCCTCATGCCTCCTTGGACTATCTTCAAGTTTGCTATGCCTCCTGGGAGCGAAGGGTAGGATTAATGATCCAAACTTATGATCATTTGACAGAGAGTTCCCAAGATACAGCCCTCAGAAAAAACAAAAACAGGATTTCAGAAAGCTGACAGTTTCTACTAGTGAGACAAGCTTTGGAGCTTACACAGAGGTCTTCTTCAGCTCTTCATAAGCTCAAAAGCTTGTCTCTCTCACCAATAAAAAAATATTACCTCATCCACCTTCTCTCTCTAATAGCCTGGGACTGACATGCCTACAACAACACTACGTACAGATTCTATCAGTGATTTTTTGCACACACACATGGGGTTCAAACCACAGCTCTGATCATCCCCCAACTGATCTCAGTAGTTCAACATTTAGTTCAGCTAGTGGATGGCACTCCCAACCCCTTTGGAAAAGCAATATTGAAATTGTTATGAAAGGAAGAGTTAGACTTTGTACTTAACACTTGACCACTGAATAGATTTCAATGCGCATATGCAGACAGACTAGGTAAAAGGGTTTCTGGCCCATCCACTTTCCCATGACCTTGGTGGTTCAAAGGGATATGCTATGGCCATTAAACCTGAGCTCCACCCAGGCATTGTAAACTTGAACCCTACCCTTGGCAGAAATCTGAGAAAGATCTGTAGGAATGTTGCTACTGTCTACCTCTGTGAGAGGAGGGGGTTAATTTTGGGAAATGTAATCCAAGTACAGCAGAAAATTCAGAAGGAGCTAAAACTATTTCTGGAAAGAAAATCAATTACACATACAAATGCTTGCTGCACAGGCCTTGGGTTATGGAGGTTAGGGCAGCATAGGGAAATTAGGTGGAGTTAGGGGGTGGAAAAGTAAGGGGGGGAAGAGAGGGAGAGGGGTTTGGGGCTGTGGGAAGGGTGGTAGGGAAAGGCTAAGGGGTTGGAACATGTGCAGGGACTAAGGGTGTGGAAGGGAAGAGACACTGGGAGAAAGGACATGGGGATGAGTGCCAGGGGGAGTGCAGAAGGATTCGGGATTGAGGCCATGACAGACCCACATTCTCTCCTCCCATGCATGTGCCAGGATCTGAGCCCCCTCTCCCTTTCCCCCCCTCATGTTTGTGCCAGGATCTTAAGGTGATGCAAATTAAGACCTCTGAAAACCAGGAAATACAAAGTTAAGTTGCACACATCCCCTGTCTGGAGTCGGAGTGCTGACTGAAACAGGGGGGGCAGAGGCCACCTTGGAGGGGGGCAGACTGGGGGGGCAGTAGGGGCATGGCTGGGGAAGCCTGACTAAAATAGTGGGCAGGGAGGGTGGCTACAGCAGGATTGTAATGGGAGCACAGGATGCAGCTCAGGCTACATAACATATTGGAGACTTGCACACTTCCTATGGTGAACTGCCGCCTGTGATAGGTGTATGCAGCAGCAGAGGGCACCAGACAGCAAAGAGCAGCTTTTTATAACGGATTCTAAATTGCAAATGGTTTAATTGGGCAGGGAAGGGAGGGTTAGCTGAAAATATTGGCAGGAGGGCTATATGTTGTGGGGGATGGTAAAGGAAGAGATGCACAAGGAGAGAGATATCCCAGGCTTCTGTCACACACTAAAGTTATTGGAAGCAACATGGAATAAAACTGCGATTTCTCTCCCTGACCTATCAGCAATTCCACCCTCCATACATTTCAAAGCATGACCATTGTCACCATTCCACTATAACAAAGTATACAAGAGACAGGAGGACCACTTAGGAATCACACAGCATCCTTTACCTTCAGCTAACCACAATAGTGCTTCAGTTGCCAACAGTATAACTACAACTGCCTAAATGACCACTAACTCATACAAAAAACATTTCTCTTAAAAAAAAAAAAAAAAAGAAAGAAATTAGGAAATTCACTGACCAAAATCTTCATTAGTGCAGAGTTAATGTTGCCCAGTAGTCTCTGATGTCCTTCCAGAGCCTTCAGTTGAGCAAAACTCAAACCTCTCTAAAAAACAAGCAATAAAGAGGTAAGATATTTCAAACTTAAACTTTTAAAACCCAGGACATAAAGAGAAGATACAAATCAACAGAACCTTAACTCTGCCCTCTTTGAGCAATGCCTCAATACACCCATAACAGGCATACTAACACTCTGCCTTTGCACAATACTCAGGGAATAGGGTACATGACAACTTTAGGACAGTCTAACCCCTTCTCTTTGCTAAGGCAAAAGTTAGCCTAGATTTAGGTCAGCTGAACTGAACAGAAACGACGTACACCTGCCCTACACTCAAATACTTAGGCAGCTCCACAGGAAGATCACCACACCTTCTGGATTTTATAACCCCTTCACCTCCTTTTACCACCTCTTCTTCCTTACACACAGGATGCCATTTTAACAGATTTAATAATTTTATTAAGATAATGTTGAAATAAAAAGAAAACGGTACAGAGTTCAAGCATAAAAGTTTCTGGTTATCAGGGAATAAGGTACAGATTATCAAGGGGTGTGAAATTCTGTTTAGGAGCTGGTGGCGTAAGGAATACATAATCTGCAATCTCCCTGATTGGGGGTAAAAGTTTAACTGGTCAAAGTACAGACATTGAGATATGGGGGTATGTTGTCCATATAATGGCTATGTTCAGGTGTGGAGTATAATGAGCGGATACGATGATGGGGATGGATCTACCCTCATTTGGTGGGATTTAATGTTCAGTGAGTTTATGGTTCCAGTTCATATGGTCCAATGGGAAAAGCCTCTCAGTCCCTTTCCCATAGTTGATGCACGATGTCGTACCGGCTCACACCTCCTGGTACTGTCGGTGGCCGGTGATGTGCTCGATGTAGATGTCCCTGGAGCATCGGATGGTGTCCGAGACCATGAGGCGCCGCATGAGCCGTGCGTAGCGTCGACCGACCCCACAGGTCCGCAGCACACGCTCGTTGCAGGAGTCCCAAGCGCTCACAGCTCTGACGATCAGGGCATCCATCTGCACCTCGTAGCCCTTCGCTCTCAGGGTGTCGGCCAGGGGGGCATATTTTTCCAGCTTATGAGCTCGGGCTTCACGGAAGGCCGGGGTCCTGTTCTCGAAGGAGACCGTGATGTCGACGAGGATGAGCTTTTTCTGGGCCTCGTCGGTGACTACAACGTTAGGTCGCAAGTGGCTGTCAGTACCGGGGATGGCGCAGTTCACGGCGACCTCCCCCCAGGCACGGTGCGATGACTTTCACCAGGCGGTTCTGGATGGCGTTGTGGCACAGCTGCCAGGCTCTGGAGTGGGGCTTGCAGCTGCACAGGACGTGGGGCAGGGTCTCGTTGGAGTAGCCGCACTTCCTGCAATGCTTGTCTCGGTTCCCGTGGCGGACGGCTCCGTTGAGCGGGGCGCAGTTGAGCCGGGCACGGTGGATGAACCGCCAGTCGGCAAAATGGGTGAAGCCGCCCCCGGCGAGGAAGTGGTTGCTGGCGTCCCACTTGCTGGTCAGTGCGAAAGGCTTTACCCTGATCCGGTTTACGCTTCAGGGCTTCCATGTACAGCGAGTGGATGGCTGCCTTCAGGATCCTCTCCAGCATGCCCCTGGCGCTCGGGGTGACGATGGTGTTGTCCTCAGACCTGATCTGTGGCACCAGGACTCCCAGCTCCTGGCACTCCTCGCACCACTCCCAGCGGCAGCCCATGTGCTTCCCCAGGTGACGCATGGCATTGCGAGCGTGGGACAACAGTGAAGCGATGTTGCGCCCGTCCCGTCCGAATTCGCCATCCAGGGAACCGCTCATGAAGCTGGCGGTGTCTTGGTTGGAGGGGGCTCTGCCGATCCGCTTCTTTGTTGCATCATGGAGGGCATTTGCTGCAATGTTCCTTGCCATGGCGTCGGGACACGTCAGCATGCGGAAGGCGTGGGTGATCACCGCGATGTCACACAGGTCATCCATGCGGGGGACATTGGCACCGCCATACCTGTGGGCAATATAGACCAGCTCATTGCTGGCTCTCTGGGGAAGGAACAGCCAATTCTTCACCAGCTGCCGGACGATCTTGTCTGCCTCGTTGAGGGGTACCTTCGCCATGGCGGATCCCCTTAGGACGAATGAGATGCGGGGGATCAGGAAGGTGTTCAGGACATTTATCTTTTGCCACGGTGCTAACAGTGAGGTGTCAATCTACTATACTTTCACTTACCCATCATTAAACCTACAAATTGCTTTCAGATTCCAACTGGGCTGACAATCCCCATGGCAAGAACCCCCCCTATGCATTGCTACTGACCCATTCTGCAGAACTCTCTGCTGAAATGAGTCATACTATATCTCTCTCAAGGTACATAGGCACCTATTCCTTTGACCACACATGGGAGGCTGGGTCTCCTGGGACAGGGGCTCAGACCCCACCCCCACCCCAAAGTGGCTGGGCCCTCCAGATCTCTTCATATCACAATCATAGCACAACCAAACTGCTCCAACTAATCCCTTCACCATTTAATACAGCTACTCTTAATACAGTGAATACAGCTGGAGTGGATGCAGATAATTCCCAGTGGCTATTGCCAGCTCCAGGGGGCAGAATTAAGGTTGCTTTAGTGTAGGGGTTCTCAAATTGGGAGTTGGGACCCCTCAGGGGGGCATGAGGTTATTACATGGGGGTCATGAGCTGCCAGCCTCCACCCCCAAGCCCCACTTTGCCACCAGCATTTATAATGATGTTAAATATGTAAAGAAGTGTTTTTAATTTAAAAGGAGGGTCGCACACAGAGGCTTGCTTTGTGAAAGGTGTCACCAGTACAAAAGTTTGAGAACCACTGCTTTAGTGTATAGCTTAATTCTATTTCCTGGTTTTTAGATGTTTGAGTTTTGAACTTTATGTTCTGGAAGGGCATGAGACAGCACCAGATAACCTTAACTCTGCATTAACAGTTTTTTTGTCATTGAATATGCCTAGGCACACAGATTGTTCAATGTTACAATATCATACTTATTCTGAAACCCTTATTCAAACCACTGGAGTGGCATCATCTGCCACATTATTGACCATAAAGCAGCAGTTAGCAAATTTTTTGATCTGAGCCCTCCCCCACCCTTGAGTTGCAATTTTTCATTGTGGCCTCCCCTCAATCCAGACAAAAATAGACATATGCAAAAGTATGCTTGACAGCCTACTCATAACCCTAACAGAGACCTTAACACAACTTTAATTAAATTATCTACACCTGTAAGTTTCAAATACAGATACTTACCAATGGGTCAGCCAAGGCTTCTTCAGCCACAGGCTGCTTCTACCTTGCAGCCAGGCAGCACCACTAAGGCAGGGCCAATACCTACTCCTTCCCGCTTGGGTTTTCAGGGTGGGGGAAGATACATGCAACTGTCTCTGGGGGTAGCCATGGTGGATGTTGACACTGACCCACAGGCTAGGTGGCCCTCAGAGGTGAGTTTGGGGGTGGAGGTGGGGCTCCCTTCCTGTCCCCCACCATGAAGGGCTGGCACAAGCCGCTTAGCATCACTGCTTCCCCGCCCCAAAATGTTCCTTCACAGCCCCCTAAGTAGGGTGACCAGATGTTCCATTTTTATAGGGACAGTCCTGGTTTGGGGGACTTTTTCTTATATAGGCTCCTATTACCCCCCACCCACTGTCCCATTTTTTCACAGTTGCTATCTGGTCACCCTATCCCTAAGGGGGACTGTCATAAATATAAAGGGAAGGGTAAACACCTTTAAAATCCCTCCTGGCCAGAGGAAAAACCCTTTCACCTGTAAAGGGTTAAGAAGCTAGGATAACCTCGCTGGCACCTGACCAAAATGACTAATGAGGAGACAAGATACTTTCAAAGCTGGGGGGGAGAAACAAAGGTTCTCTCTGTCTATGTGATGCTTTTGCTGGGAACAGAACAGGAATGGAGTCTTAGAACTTAGTAAGTAATCTAGCTAGATATGCTTTAGATTCTGATTCCTTTAAATGGCTGAGAAAATAAGTTGTGCTGAATGGAATGTAGATTCCTGTGTTTGCGTCTTTTTGTAACTTAAGGTTTTGCCTAGAGGGATTCTCTACGTTTGGAATCTGATTACCCTGTAGGGTATTTACCATCCTGATTTTACAGAGGTGATTCTTTTACTTTTTCTTCTATTAAAATTCTTCTTTTAAGAACCAGATTGCTTTTTTCATTGTTCTTAAGATCCAAGGATTTGGGTCTGTGTTCACCTATGCAAATTGGTGAGGATTTTTATAAAGCCTTCCCCAGGAAAGGGGGTGTAGGGTTTGGGGAGGATTTTTGGGGGAAGGACGTTTCCAAGCGGGTTCTTTCCCGGTTATATATCTGTTAGACGCTTGGTGGTGGTAGCAATAAAGTCCAAGGGAAAAAGGAAAATAGTTTGTACCTTGAGGAAGTTTTAATCTAAGCTGGTAAAAATAAGCTTAGGGGGGTTTTCATGCAGGTCCCCACATCTGTACCCTAGAGTTCAGAGTGGGGAAGGAACCGTGACGGGGCATGCCCCACAATTTGTAAACCCCTGCCATAAAGAACAGTGTACTGATTAAGAGTTGATGTACCCGTTATGAACATGAAGTTGGGATGGGGGCAGGCAGAAGAGAAGGTAGTTTTAAAAACCCTGTTTCCCACTATTTTTAATGGTTTGTCCAGACAAATAATACTACAAGCTTTTGGAACATGTGCATCATAAAGTTAGTAATGTTTTTCCTCTGTGTTTTTAGAACTGCCGTTTGTCTTTTTTCAGCAAATTACAAATGTTATTGGGCTAAAAAATGAAACCAAGGAGGCACAATGTAATCATATTAAGACACTGCAAAGCATGTTTTACTACATTATTAATACACACCTCTGGTATCTAATGGAACAAAGTTGCACGTGAGTCAAATATTAATGGCCTGCTAAAACACATACTGTTATGTCTTAAAGTTACATTCAGTAAACATTGTGCTCATGATAAGCACAGTTGAAAAGTATTTAGTAAATATAAAGAAAGACTAAGTTATTTCATGCATAATAATATATACTCTGAAAAGTTTTTTTTCCTATTAGCATTAACTTAAAGATACAAAAGCCAAGCCTGGGATCTACATATATTTCTAGTCTAATCATAATTCTATGTACAACATCCAGGAATCATTGGACATTATAAATGTTTATTATTAAATCCAAACATTTTCATCAACACTCTAAACTCATACACTTTATAACTCAAAGCAAGACAGGGCAAACTAGATACATTACAAACCAAATCAGAGAAAATATAGTTGTATACAATGCTTAGAGAGAGTTGTGTCTATTATTGTGAGGCTCTTCCCCTTCCCTTTTTTTTCCCCTGGAAGGTGTATTTCTGCCACAGAAAAACTTGGCAGTTATAACCTTCAACTAACTACTAGAAAATACTAACATGCCGTAAAGTAGAACATTTATAGCAGATCCATTTGGTGTGTACTGCAGCCGTTCACCATAGTTGGCAAAAAGTAGATTTTATGCCATGACCCTAATAGTAAAGGGAAGGTGTAAAATATGCACTGATCTATCCAACTGTAGACATTTTTATTTCTTGGCATCTTATCTCCCAGGCTTCACGCGAGAAGTTGATCAGAAATTAAATATAAGAGCAAAACATGCATATAAAAGGATAGCTGTTTTGTTGTTGTTGTTTCTGTTTTTTTGTTTTGTTTTGTCATTCTTAGTTTTAAAAGGGTATTCTATGGGGTCAGGTAAAATAAGCAGTACTCTCACCAGAAGGTAAGAATCTCTGAGCTGACTGTCTTTGCTATAACAGAGTGGTGTGGAGGGAGTACTTGACATGCTACATTGATCAGCTTTGTCCTGCATGTTCATTAAACCTGTGCTTGTAACATAAATATGTCTAACATTTTAATATTTTCTGCTCAGTGTTTCATATCACATCAGCTGGTAGAGACCAGAACTCATTGCTAGCAGGATTATACTTTATTTTTGTGTATACAATATTAATATATTTAGACAATCACAGGCATTTGTCCAACTCAAAATATGAAGAGTCAATATACATGTAGTGACATTAATTTAAAGAAAAACATAGCAATCACGACTATAAAAGTTACAATTAAGAGAGGAATTTGCATCATTGATGACATTATTTAAATTAAGTTTTGCTAGTAGGCAAGATGTATTTAAGGAATTCATTAATGACCTCTACTGGTTATCCAATGAATTTCAGTGAATACAGGTCTTTTCTACAAGGAGTGTTGGTCTCTGTGAATGTATTAGACAACATGATTTGTTTGTTTTTCTCTTTTGTGCCATTTTCCATCTGCAAAATACAGCATCACTGTAGATTAAAGTATTTTTCTGCATCATATTGTGATGTATCTCTAGTTTCTTTTGAAGATGTTAGAACAATCCCTCTGCCCAGACCTCCACTTCTCTGGCAGGCTATTTATTTCATACACCAGGTGGCACCAGATAACAAGTTTAAATCAAGCTATTGCAGTTATTGCCTGGTGAAAGTGTTAAGGGGAGTTTGACAGAAATTGATAATTACAATGTAAAAGGTCAAATGAGAGTCTGCAGTTTTAGCCAAATGCAGACATCTGTATTTATACACAAAAAGAAAAGGAGGACTTGTGGCACCTTAGAGACTAACAAATTTATTTGAGCATAAGCTTTCGTGAGCTACAGCTCACTTCATCGGATGCATGAAGTTCACTTCATTGATGAAGTGAGCTGTAGCTCACGAAAGCTTATGCTCAAATAAATTTGTTAGTCTCTAAGGTGCCACAAGTCCTCCTTTTCTTTTTGTGGATACAGACTAACACGGCTGCTACTCTGACACCTGTATTTATACAAAGATACTTCATACAGACAAAAGCACAGCTGCATCTGCCTGGGTCACAATCCACAGCTGATGCCCTGAGGTAACCTTTTTACTAACCATTGGTTAAAAACAATGTTTAAGTACACAGCTTGATTAAGTAATGAATTGTAGTCCATAGTTCCAATGAATTGGTACAAGACTACAGAGTTTAAGGGTGAGATTTTCCTAAGCACTCAGGGTTGGCTTAACTCTGTCAAAAGTTAAAGGTAAAACTCCCATTGATTTCAATGGGAGAAAAGCTAGGCCAACACTGAGCACTTTTGAAAAATACACCCTGATTTACACACAGCCCAGACATTTGCACACACAGCCAGGACATTTGGACAAAGAGAGAGAACTAAAAGGCATGATCTATATCACTCTCACACTTACACAAAGCTTATAACATAGTCCCTCATGGGGAAGGAGGCAACAACATCTCTTTCTTTTACATTTGTGTGTTCTCAGAATTTTGTGTGCCTAATATAACATATGAGATAAAACAGGGTCACATCCCGATCTTGCTGCTGTATAGATGAGGATTATAGATAGAGGTCTGAAGCCTTCCTGGCTTCACACTAGGACTGAGTTTCTCCACTCTTCAGTATATAGCTGATTGATCAGAAATGAAATAACAAAGAAAGCAACTAACTGCCTATAATGGATAGGGTTAGCTGATTGTTTTCCTTTTAATCCTACTTACAGTTTTTAAGTTGTCTATAAATAAGCCTAGTAGCCAGACATATTGAAAATATTTAAACTTATCTTATGAAAGCATCACAACATAATATTTCTACCTGATTTAGCAACTACAAAAATAACCAGCTTAGAAAAAGAAAAGGTCAGATATAAAGAGGTGGGGCCACATTGTACATTAAAGTTACTCTGAATGTACACTACTGTAATTGAGAATAAGGATTTGGGGATTTTTTTTAAACAAGAACCTGTTTAGCTATTTACATGGTCAAGTTAAACAAGACACAATTAAGGTTTAGTCTTCCACCCACACAGCTCCTATATGTGAATTTCTGGAGTCCCTGGAAGCGAATCAAGTTACCTCTGATTCTATGTTGTTTAACTTGGCTATTTTTGTACATGCTACCTATATTAAATCAGATATAGCATCAATTTGGTTTTGTTTTCTTTAGGAAAAAAGTTATGAGGGTTTATTTTTCCATATCATGCCAACATAAAAACAAATATTAAATATTTTTAAAACTGAGGCAGCACAATACCACCTGACCCTACAAACTTCTATACTATTGCAAATAACTTAACTACTAAGCTTAACAAATTCTTTATTGCAGAAAAGTGAAAACTATTAATGAAAAATGGCCACCAGAGGGAGCTCATATATCCAAACAATATAGAAACGGATTGATGTTGGGAGAAAAAATGTATCCATTTTCCTGGTTTATACATTTCTCAGCTTTCAAATGCATGTAGAACTTGATATTTCACTGCTTTCACTGAAGTGTCTCTTTAAAATGGCAGCACAAAAGGGGTTAAAAATCGTATATCTGAAAAACAGAGTTCAAACAAATTTCCTTTCCAAGTTTCTAGCAAGCTCGGTGTGCATTTAATACAATGAAACCAATGCTAACAGCAGAGCTGGTACAAAGTACTGCCATTCTAATTTGGTAGTGTTTTACATCTACTTTGCACTAGTGTAAAGGACTACACAATTGACAAGGCAGTGGGGAATCAGCACCAGTATCTAAGGGCTCACCTACACTCAGAAGTATCACATAAACTATACTGGTATACTTAAAATGATATGGTCCCCCTAGTGTGGGCACAGTTAGCTTACTCCCATAGCTATACAGCTGTAAGTATCTTCATATTTGTATAACTGCATCTGCACTGGTGTACCTATATCAATATTAAAATAATCACATCCCAAACTGAAATAGTTATACCAGTTACAAAAGCTGCATGTAGATCAGGCCTTAGCAAATGGAAAGAACCACTGAGAAGAATAATGTAAAACAGTACACATGGGGAAATACATTTTATTTTAAAAATGTTTACTCAGGAAAACAAAGATTGTTCTTTGATACTAATCACAGCATTCTGCAACTGAAAGCATCATCCAGTGAAGTCTGGCTATTTAAATAACAATGCTTTTTGATACAGTAGCATGACTAGAATTCAGTGGAGCAAGTCTGGCAAAGCTTCAGTTCTAGCTGCCATTATAGTTTGCACAGCTTTGGTGGTACAGTATACCATGGTTCACACTGCCCATCGATGCCTTCAGTTTGGTAAGATTCCCTGTATGCGACAATCTTTTGGAGAACCCTAATCAACCTGACCCTTTCCTAGAACTTTCTGTCGTAACAAAGGATGCGACTGTAGTCGTGAATTCCTTTGTCCTACCTATACGACAGAACTTGAGTACTCAGCTAATGATATATATATATATGTAGCAGGGTTTTTTTCCTCCAGTTTTGGAGTGAGACAAAAATTGGTAGTGAAATTTCTTGAAAAAGACGGTTTATGAACTATTCATTAATCAAATCTCCATCTTGCCTGCTATAAGAGATCCTCTCTTGTTTAGAGCCAAATTCCACTCTCCTTACTCCTACCAGTATCCCATGGTACTGAACTCAAATGCACAAACGTTACTTCGGTGACTAAGGATTACAGGATCAGGCCCTTGGCCCACAACATATTGATAAAAGGGCATGATTCAGGCTAAGATTTTGGCATGGGTATTTTTAGTAAAAGTCACAAACAGGACACAGGCAATAAACAATAAATCACAGAAGCCAGAGCCCCACTGCCCCAGGGCTGACAGCCCAAGCCGTGCCGCCTGGAGCTGAAGTCGCAGAGGTCACATAAAATCATGGAATCTGTGACCTCCATGACTGACTTGTAGCCTTAGGCATAATCCTATAAAATGTAACTTATTCAAGTAGTCCCATTGAAAAAAAGAGGACTACTCACATAAAGATTATTAATGTAAGTAAGAGTCTATAAGATCAAGTTCTTGCATGTCATGTGAACTCTGATATGTCCAAGTTTACATGGAAAATGTTATAACCATGCACATTTGTTCTATTAGGGTTAAATAAATCACTTAAATTTTGTTAGTCTAAAAAAATTTTACTGTATTTCTTGGTTTTTCTTTTTCAATGTAGAAGTAAACTTTTATTTTTCTGAAAGGGGTATGTAATGATTAAGGGACGAAGGAAACATTCACGTACTGGATAGGTATAACCAATGGTAGACTATGTACTTAAATTCCCAGCACTTTTGTGCCACCATTATATGGTTTTAGGGGCAGATTTTAGTTAAATTAAGGGTATTACAAATATCTAAACCAAAGTAATCTTTTATATCTAAATATCTGATTGGCTACATGTTAATTACTTCCTGTAGCTGAATTATTTGCTACACAGTTCATATACAAAAACAAAATAAGTTTGAGCTGATTTTTGAGTGCTATTACCAAAAGCAGAAGTTTTATATATAAATTAAAGCTGCCTGAATGTATTTATTTGATTATTAAAAAAAAAATTTTCAATTAAGTTACCTGGAATGCATAGACTGGTCTTAAATAGAAATCATTTAATGCTGGATAATTTAATTATGAAGTGTATAATTCAATTTGGCAAGTTACCAAACTGTCAGCAGTTCAATGCAATCTGAAGTTCAGCTATGCACATTCAGTTACTTGATTACTTTTTAGCATGTTTCATCCAAAGCCAGGGGCACAGAGAACAATTAACATCACCTTTCCAATATGTCCACAGATGGCATTAGTACTGGCTTGTGCCTCTTTTGAATTTTGTACTATGTGGCTTTGCTAGCTGTGACACACAAGAGTGTACAGCAGGCCTCCAAAAATCCCACATCCTGCAAAGATTGCAGTGTTCCCAGTGCATCAGCACAACCAGGAAAGGTCCAGAGTCTCCATTCACAGCAAGGAAAATTTTCAAAAGTTTTCCACCATTGCTAAAGCTAGTTCAGTTTCACCAGTGGTAGCAATCCTGGGATTCCTACTGCAAATGTTATTACAAATGTAGTTTTATAACTACCCATAATCAGTTTACCCATAAACAAATCTAGTGTTCTCCCTTGAATCATTGCTGTTTCTCTACAAAAACCCCTACCTATGCCCAAGTAAGTGTTCTGATGCATGGACACAAACTCTGCATCAGTTCTACTGGGACTCCATCTCGTGACTCATCTTGCTGGGGGCTCTGCCTCTCTCCAGCACTCAGGAACTTGAGCTACCACCATCACCTGGGAGCCCCTACCAGTTCAAGCCTCATGGAGTGGGTGAGATCCCTCCCTCTCTCTCTGTTTTGTTTTCTTTTCTATCTCAGGTACAGTATTAACCTTTAATAATGTAACTGTTATGTTTGTTTAGCCCTCCTTGTGTAGTTATTACTATTATTCAGTTAAAAAACTTTTGTTAAGCTGGTTACTTCTCTCTCTATGAACTTTACTCTTTTGTGTTTTTAGCTTCCTCATTTACTCTGCAGCAACGCTTCTTTTACCTAAGCTAAAGATCCCTGTAGCGCCCAAATATACTGTGGGGTTTGCTCATCAAGTGGGTTACTACCAGTACAATTGTGATGTAAAAGTGGGGATGGGGACATGCTGAACTTGTGACATATGAGGGTGGCAGCTTGAAAGTGCTGCTTGACCCGGTCCGCTCGGGGGTGGGGGTGTGTGTGTGTGTGTGTTCGTGTTCGTTCAACCAGTTCTGAGGTTGGAGGAACCCAGCCCTAGGGAACCTAGGTCCTGCAGGATAGCTCCACTGGGAGGGGATTTGCATAAGGGAGAAGTAGAGCTCCATATGAAAACACACGTGACACAAGCAGTACATTGATAGAATTACAGAAACCCTCCTCCCCTCCCAGAAGAGTAACCCTAATAAATGAGCATACCCCAAAGTAACGGGCAACTCTGGTAACACCTCTATCATAATCCCCCTTAGTTGCCTCTTTTCCAAGCTGAAAAGTCCCAGTCTTATTAATCTCTCCTCATATGGAAGCCGTTCTATACCTCTAATCATTTTTGTTACCCTTTTCTGAACCTTTTCCAATTCCAATATATCTTTTTTGAGATGGGGCAACCACATCTGCGCACAGTATTCAAGGCGTGGGCGTACCATGGGTATATATAGAGGCCATATGATATTTTCTGCCTTTTTATCTATCCCTTTCTTGATGATTCCCAACATTTTGTTCACTTTTTTGACTGCTGCTGCACATTGAGTGGATGATTTCAGAGAACTATCCACAATGACTCCAAGATCTCTTTCTTGAGTGGTAACAGCTAATTTAGACCCCATCTTTGTATATGTATAGTTAGGATTATGTTTTCCAGTGTGCATTACTTTGCATTTATCAACATTAAATTTCATCAGCCATTTTGTTGCCCAGTCACCCAGTTTTGTGAGATCCTTTTGTGGCTCTTTGCAGTCTGCCTGGGACTTAACTATCTTGACTAGTTTTGTATCATCTGCAAATTTTGCCACCTCACTGTTTACCCCTTTTTCCAGATCATTTATGAATATGTTAAATAGGACTGGGCCCAGTACAGATCCCTGGAGGGCACCACTATTTACCTCTCTCCATTCTGAAAACTGACCATTTATTCCTACCCTTTGTTTCCTATCTTTTAACCAGTTACCAGTCCAGGAGAGAACCTTTCCTCTTATCCCATGACTGCTTATTTTGTTTAAGAGCCTTTGTTGAGGGACCTTGTCAAAGGCTTTCTGAAAATCTAAATACACTATATCCACTGGATCTCCTTTGTCCGCATGCTTGTTGACCCCCTCAAAGAATTCTAGTAGATTGGTGAGGCATGATTTCCCTTTACAAAAACCATATTGACTATTTCCCAACAAATTATGTTCATCTATGTGTCTGACAATTTTGTTCTTTATGATCGTTTCAACTAATTTTCCCGGTACTGAAGTGAGGCTTACTGGCCTGTAGTTGGCAGGGTCATCTCTGGAGCCCTTTTTAAAAATTGGTGTCACATTAGCTATCCTCCAGTCATTTGGTACAGAAGCTGGTTTAAATGATAGGTTACATACCATAGTTAGTAGTTCTGCCATTTCACATTTGAGTTCCTTCAGAACTCTTGGGTGAATACCATCAGGTCCTAGACACTTATTACTGTTTAGTTTATCAATTTGTTCCAAAACCTCCTCTAATGACACCTCAATTTGGGACAGTTCCTCAGATCTGTCACCCAAAAAGAATGGCTCAGGTTTGGGAATCTCCCTCACATCCTCAACAGTGAAGATTGATGCAAAGAATTCATTTAGTTTCTCCACAGTGGCCTTATCATCTTTGAGTGCTCCTTTAGCATCTCGATCGTCCAGTGGCCCCACTGGTTGTTTAGCAGGCTTACCACTTTGGGGGATTTGTTAATTTTCTCTCCAAATACCTGCTATACCTCTGAGGCATCAGTGAACCCCTTAAGAGATTGACCAGTAAAGAGGCTAGATGGTGTCAGGAAACCCAACAGCAAAATGCTTTCCAACAGATCCAGACATTAATGACTAACCATCCAGTCCTAAAATACTATGATGCTAAGGCACCCGTAACTATTCAGTGTGACGCTAGTGAATGTGAATTGGGAGCAGTGTTATAACAAAATGGTCAGCCTGTAGAATTAACCTCTAGGACGCTACTGCCAACAAAGCTAAAATACGCTCAAATAGAGAGGGAATGACTAGCCATTGTTTTAGCACGCACCAAGTTTGACCACAAGCTCCTGGGAAGTAATTATATCTGTACAGCTTACACAGACCACAAACTTTTGGAATCCATCTTCAGAAAGCCTTTGCTACCAGTTCCAAAACATCTGCAAAGAATGTCAATGATAATCTGAATAATAAAATTCCAGGATTGTCACTCTGTGTCACTCTGAAGCCTAAAATGTCGATTGAGTCAGTGTGAAGTGTTGGAAGCAGCTACAAGCATGGTTAAGAGCTCTTTTTGTTCAGAACAGAGGCATAGCCATGGGTGGCCCTGGCCCACTCATTTAGCAACCAGGCCCACCCAAATCTGAGCAGGTGTAAATGTAGAAACTGTCCAGTGTGTGGTTGAGCTCCCTGGGAGGCTTGAGGGTCCAGTGGGGCACTGCCACTGCCACCCCTGCATCCAGTTGCACAGCCAGGAGCTGCAGGGAGGGCAGCAGCAGGTGCTGCTGCCCCATGGAATGAGGAGATAGGTGCAGCGAGGGGATGGTTGGCAGAAAGAGGGGAAGACTGCCTGGAGCAATTGGGCCAACTCCATGGGAGTTCATGCTTCACGGTGGATCCCAGGTTCTGACACCCCCATAGGCTTGTCCAAAACTGTTCAAATCTTTTCAGGGTCTGGTTCCTCCCAGCAGCAGTGAGAAGCTTCTTGGCAGAAATCATTACAATCCTACTGCATCCCATCCTGTCCTGACCTCTCCTGCTCCAGTGACGGGCTGGGGAGAGAGACAGAAAAGGAAATTGGGGAAGCCAGGGGCAGAGGATGGTCAGAGACAGGGTAAGCCACGAGGTCAGAGATCAGGGGAGCTGGGGCAAAGCTAGGGGATGCAGAGGGTATTAGATGCCAGGGAAACAGAAGTGGAGGAGGAGAGCTAGGGGGTGTTGGGTGGGTGCAGGAGGCTGGTGGGAGGCAGAGGTTTGGGCAGGGAGGCATGGGTGGGAGATGGGTATAGAGGCAAAAGGCAGATGGGCATGTAAGTGGTAGTGGTGGGTAAATGGGGTTCTGTGGCGAGTGCGTAAGGTGGAGCTAGGAGTGGGCAAAGAAGTAGGGCCAGAAGGCAGGGGGATAATTGGTAGGAGAGGTAGGGGTGTTAGGGTAGGGCAGGATGCACAATTAGGGGGAGGAGAGGAGACAGGGGGTAAAAGGTAAAGGAGGACAGTGCAGTTAGAGGTGAGGGAGGAAACAGGGCAAAAGAGGTGACTATGAATTACATCTATGTGGTATGCAGCTACAGTAAGGTGTGTATCTATGTCATGCCAAGAATCCTAAGCCATTATGTTATCAGCAGTAACTCAACCAATTACCACCCTCACTCTACAACAAATTTGCATGCAACAATTGCATTGGTTGAATAAGGGAGCTACTGTATAGATGGTGGATTACTTGGCCCACCTGTCACACATGTGCACCTAACTGTCACCCATGCACAAATCTCCCAGCACAAAAACCAACACAACCGCCATACACAACCCCAACCACACAGCCACTCACCATAGTACACCACCCTCATTTGCCACCTGTAAAAATCCACACAACTCTCCCACCTAAAAACAACCCACAAATAAATTAACACAACCACCCACACAACACCACAGCACACACAATTACTCAAAACATCACTCTAGAATTTCTGACTCAGTGTGCTGTGATGGCAACAAACTACAAGCATGGCTGACAGTACTTTTTGTTCAGAATATCACCTGGTTCAATCATCACTGGGATTCACAGTGTGTTACCATCCAATGTTAACTTCTCAGCCATTTTCAGCTTCTTTACACACATGTGACTTTAAGAATTACACCGATGTGACAGCATGAGCTTTCAGCAACTAGTTAAAAAATATTGCTTGGATGTACAATACAAACAAGAGTCAATGATGTTCATTGCAGACTACTGAAATCCAAGATTATGAAATTTTCAGTATATGCCAAGAGGAGAAGTTTTTATCAGGAACCTGAACATATCAACCAGAGAGAACTTGTTCATGTGACAGACAGATGCACTTCTGCAAATAGACACACATTCTAACAGACAACATGTTTCAATCACTCAGAACAGTCATTATGTCAAGACGGCCAGAAAAGAAGGAAGAGGAGCTGACAGTTGCGGAATACGTGTGTCAATTTATGAATTCCATTTTGTGAAATAGCATGTATGATTGTAACCTTCAATCTGGATTACAGCTTCCATTTTGCAGCAGAAACAGGAGATGTCTAGAAAATTAAAACAGGTTCATCAATGGGGCATCAATAGTGAATACTTCAACCCTGGTGGAAAAAGAGGATGCTAACAGAAGAGCCACTGACCGACAGGGGGATTGGACTATGGAAAATCCTCAGTGACAAACAGAAAAAGTGTTACAGACTGATTTTAAAAGTGACATGCTCACTAAGCAAGGAAGCCAGCTAATCACCAGAAACAGAAGACAACTGGAGGAGTGGGCACAGAGACTTCTGTCTGCCTTCAGAAGGACACTGATGAATCCAAGGACTCTTTGGAGTGGCAAGGACTCTGAGGGAGAATTGCATTTGGGCATTTATTATCTTGCCTAGATCTGTAATTCTCCTGTTCTGCCTAAGCATAAAGTATGTGTGTGTCTAAGCTTTTCATTTCCAAAGCCTGCATTCCTTGCTTTAACTGTCATGTTTCCCCAAATAATTACATTTTAATTCAGAGCAAGCACAAGGGTGCATCTCTGGAGGAGCAAGCATAAGTTATTGGGGAGACTTGGGAGGTTCAGCATTGGTTTAAGGCCAGGGCAGCTGGACTACAGAGTCCCACAGCCAAGGAAGGGGGCCAGACGGGGAGTTCGCCCCAGGGATGGTGCCTTAGAGGCCCAGAGTTAGAAACAGTGATTTGCCCAGACCCAGGTGACTTGAAAGCATATGGAATCCAAAGATTGAGTCAAATTAACACAGTCTGGTGACCATCCACTAGGGGGGGGAATCAATCTGGACTGTGACAGGAGCCACTTGATATTTGTGACTATTGGTATAAGCATGCCTCCTCACCTCTAGGGTGCCTCCTCACATTTGGATGCAATGTTGCAGGTGACTTTGCCTCTTGCACTCCCCTGGTGGCTATTTCCTGGGCCTGCAATATCCTATCTCAATCTGCTGCTTCTCCCAACTCCCCCTCTAGTTGTTCCATGGCTTGAGCCTCTGATTAATTCACAAAAAAGTCTAAACCCCTTCCAGATTAGTGTGAACGAGTCCAAATAAAGATTCAAACAAGTCTTCAAACTAATAGTCCATCCACCTCTCTCAGGCTTCACTATGGTTCCCTTGTTGTAGCCTGCCTATTAGGTCCTAGACCAGGGCTTCTCTCTCCCGCCTCTGCCAGCTCTCCCCCAAACTCAGTCTACTTATACAGCTTAGTTCTGCCTCATCTATCCAGGAGGCAATTAGTTACTCTGCCCCCCGGTGCAGAGCATGACTAATTGAGTCCTTTGCCTTGCCTTGAAGGCAATGGGTGGTAAGGTCAACCAAAATATTTTAAAGCAACACCAGTTCCTTATGCCCTCAGAAAAAAGATTGACACTGAGTTAGACAGGTGGGAAAAGCAGAGCATCATTTCACCAGTGCTGTTTTCCGAATGAACCACACCTATCGTGCTCATGGTTAAACCAGACAAGACCATTGCATTGCAGGAGTTATAAAGTCATCCCACTCTATGGACCGAGGACTTGCTCCGTTTTGGGGTCAAAAATTTAGTAAGCTAGACATGTTGCAGGTGTACCAGCAGATGAGAGTAGAGGACTGTAAGAAATTTATCATTATAAATACTCACAAGGGACTACACCAGTGCAATCAATTATCACATGGAATATCAGCAGCATGTGAAATTTTCCAGAGGGCCATGGAAAGTTTGTTGGAAGGTATCTCATGTGTGGTGTTGTGGACTGACAACGTCTTCATCACAGGCAAAAGTGATGCTGAACGCCTGTCAGTACTGAAGAACATACTTCAAAGATTGAAGGCAGCGAGACTTTGCTTAAAACAAAGTAACTGTTTGGGGTTTTTTTTGTTTTTTATTCATGAGACCAGAAGTGATGTATATGGGCTACAGGATAAACAAGGAGGGAATTCACCCTGTGGCAGAAAAGTCACAACAGGCCCTAGCCCCTGAGAAAACAACTGAGCTATGAGCATACTTAGGTACATTAAATTTTTATAGCATATCTCCCAAATGTTTCAGCCCTTTTATAGCCCTGGCATCAACTCCTGAGGCAGGAAACCCCCTGATATTGGGGAAAGAGACAAGAGGGAGCTTTCCAGAAGTCTAAAAAGCTACTCAAATCCTTGGATCTCCTTGTTCATTGTGACCTGGGCAAAGGATTAATCCTGTCATGTGATGCTTCATCTTACGGGGTAGGGACAGTTTTGTTACATAACTTGAGGGATGTTGGAGTATAACTAATTGGATATGTCTCCAGGTCACTGACTAAAGCTGAATGGAGTTATTCTCAGTTAGAGGAAGAAAGTCTACTATTATTTTTTGAATCAATACCTATATGGGAAGCCTTTTACCATTCTGATGGATCACAAACAACTTGTGAGAGTCTTGAATTAAAATAAGGGTGTACAAGCCATGGCAGCTGCCCTGGTACAGCATTGGACTTTGTCTAAAGCTACTTATGAGCACAGTAAAACCTCAGAGTTACTGACACCTGGGGAATGGAGGTTGTCTGTAACTCTGAAATGTTCATAACGCTGAACAAAGCACAGTTAGGGCTCTAGATCCAGCAGCTGACACTCCAGGCCAGGCTTCAGCAGCAGCTGAGCTCCCGCCTCAGCTCCCGCAGGCAGCTTCTTTTCCTGAGTTGGATTGCAGGCTTGTCCTCCTCCCCACAGGGGGAGGTGGGGTGTGTGTGTGTGCGCGTGAGAGAATAGCACGTCCCCCTCCCAGCTGCGGGAAGAGGGTGAAAACAGCAAGCCGTCCTCCCAGCGGAGGGGGTGGGAGGGAAGAGGTGAAAACGGGGCAGATCTCAGTGCTGCTCCTGCTCTGCTGGCTCCAGCTGCCTTGGGTTGACAGCCCCAGCATCTTCACCTCTTACTGCAGCTGTAAATGGCTGCCCTGCACATGAGGGTGGGGGTGGGGTGGGGACAGGCAGCCCAGGTGTGCTTACCTTTAAGATTCAGTACAGGCATAGTACAGTATTGGTGGTTGTTGGGGTTTTTTTGTCTCCGCTGCTGCCTGATTGGCTATTTCCGGTTTCACATGGTGTCCGGTTGACCGGTCAGTCTGTAACTCTGGTGTTCGTATCATTGAGCTTCTCCTGATAATTTATAAGGCAGGGCATTAGCATGCCAGCACAGACAGCCTCAGTTGAATGCCATTACTAGAACAATCTGGTTCTACAGAGCTTCCAGGAAAGTTTGTGTTATTCATGGAACACCTCAACCAGCCATCAGTAGTGGCTTCCCAGATAAGGAAATGGACTAGACAAGGTTCTGTCCTGTCCCAAGTGCAGCATGCACTTCCCCTTGTGCAGGCAGGGATTGGGTGTTGCTGGCCCTGCTGTAGCATAGGGAGCCCTTTGCACCCCCACTGTCATGGGAATGAGTGAGCAGGGCAGAACAGAGATCCCCTGGCCAGGACGGTGAGGAGGAGGAGCCCCCAGCAGCAGAGGAAACCATCCTGGTGCTGAATGGCTCCTGCCTTCTCGATTATCCAAACTCCTCCTAATTTTCCAAATAAAATCCTGTCCCTCATGTTATTCGGATAATCAGGAGCGTATTGTAGTTGAATAAAAGAGCATTTGCCTGCCTGTAGTACTTTAAGTAAGTGTGTTTCTTGTGCGCTGAGTAGTCCCTTTACAAAACTCCACATCGCAGCCAGTTTAATGGCAAAGCAGAAACAACTGTTAAGATCGCCAAATGGCACACTGGGATAATAAAGACCACGTGGACGATATTACTGGACTGGAGAAATACTCCAACAGAAGGCCTGGACAGCAGTCCAGTATTGTGCCTCCTGTCCCACCAAACATGCACTCTATTACCTACAGCAAATACACTTTTGAATCAGCACTAGTGAAAAAGGTGACAGAACAAATTGAACAACAATGACAACAAACCTAACACTTTGAAAGAGGCACCAAAGAACTCCAGACAGAATAGCCAGTGAGATTACAACCAGCGTATAATGACAGAGACAAAAGATGGAGAACGGGGACAAGTATGCAAAAAGTAGCACCAAAATCATACACAGTAGAAGTTTAAGGCCAACTCTACCATCTGTCTACTCTCATTTCCTAACAGCCACCAAGGATCTGTTGTTTTCGAGAGAAAACTCAAAAGATTCCCCCCAGTGGATGCCGATATAGGGACTACAGTAGAAATTGGCAATGACTGTAAAATGAGTTGACTTATTACAGACCCTCAGGACTTGGCAAAGATGATGCTAGAAAACATACAAGCACAAAAATGTCCTGAGGACAAACATCAGCAGAGTAAGGGATTCAAAACAAAAACCACACTATGTGAAAGATCAGTGATGTTGCCTAGCAATATCAAATATGATATTGTTAATTGAAATTGCTTAGTTTTACCTTATAGGAAGAGAGATGTTACAAGAGTTTTATGTAAAAGAAAAAGATATTGCTATTTATGTAAATAGTTAAAAATCAGCATATAAGAATATACAACTGTTCATAAATTTTTAAGACTGAAAGTTGTTCTTGTCTGCTGAAAATGGTTTCTGAATCACACAGTTCTTAACAAGTGACCCTGGGCTGCAGCCACCATTTTAAACACTATGTCATCTAACTTCAGAGCAGGTCTAACTGACATCTGTTTAAAATGGTGGTGGCACTTAATGTCTGGGGCACCCAACATTGCTACCAGAGATGAGCGCTGAATACCCAAATGTTTCACTGGACTTGTACAAAATTAAGATATCTTGAGTTTTACATAAATGAATCCCCACCCTAAAGTTTCAGGTAATTAGATTTACTTGTAGTATCTTAGATTCAATTACAATAGGCTACTGTGATTACACCCTCCAAAGTACATAAACTCTTTATGCTCTAAAGAGATGGCTAAGGTAGTGGGGAGTGCCTGGCATGTAGTGGAACGGTAGATCAATGATATCCTTTCTAGAGACGGAATATAAGAGGTGTTTCTTTTAGTATTTCTTATTGTAAGTGTGTGACTAGCTGAAGTGTTTAGATCCCAAGGCCAGAAGGGACCAATGAGAGAGCTGGGGAGAGTTCATGTCTGTGTTGGTGGCCAGTATGTGAAAGGTGAGATTTGAATAGATCTGTGTTCCCAGAATAAGTGTGAGGGTTTGTGGTTCATATGAAAAATGCAGAACATATACAGAACATTGAGTAGTCACAAAATAGTTATAGAACTAGGTCATTCACTGTCACCAATCTGCCCTGACTCACTTCAATACTCTGCTCCCTACTGGCTTTTCCAGGTTCTCCAGAGCCCCTGCTTTCCTCAGCCCCCTAAGCTGCTGCAGGCTGAGCTTCTCCCACCCCCACCCCACTTCTCTGAGGCACCGTAAAGCGTAATAACTGATCATTTCTTAAAGACAGGCAATGTCACACAATGTCACAAAACTTGGCAGCTATGCTACAACTTTCTTTTCTCTTTCCCATTCATAACCCTACTGTGATCCAGACGCTCCTTGGCAAAGAGTCCCCTGTTCTTTGCAAACCACTCTCACCTCAGACCAGACAAATTCTCTGCACCAAACAGGTCTTACAGGATATTTATCCATAAAGAGTAACATGTAAGGTATCTGCAGAAAGCTCATAACTTGCCAAGATACATAATCTTTGTGAGTTGTACATACAAGTAAAATTTAAGGAATAATGTATTTATATTGAAAGTAAGCTTTATGGATTTGGACTAGAAATTGGTCACCAGGGGATAATATCCATTTAGGCAGGGGGGTGATGGCCCATTTGGGTGGGTGGGGGGGGAGCAGTTGTCACCCCGCCCTGTTTAGCCAGCAATGCAATGCAAAGCTCAATTGTTTAGCCATGCTCAATCAATAGAGTTTTTCACTAGAAAAACCACCAGAGGCAACTGCAAACAATCAAACTACTTGAAGGTAAAAAAGAAACATTACAACAGGATGTGTAGTGAGAGAATTTCCCTCAGTTGTTTGAATTACCTTAAAAACCTCTGGGGGAGGTTTAAAATTGGAAAAATTATAATTCTCTTAGTTGGACAATTATAGATTGGTGATAGAATCAGGACCCTTTGGAATGCTTAAAACAGTAATTAGTTTTAAAATTACAGCTTTAATTAGATGGACGATAATAATAGTTTAAATATAGAAAATCAAGTAATGGCAGCTAAAGGGATGATGTGGTGGAAGATTCCATTCTAAGAAACATAGAGGTCCATTACCTAGGAAATGAAATTTCGTTTCCTGTGACGCAATGGTAAATTCCATTTTCCAGGAGGCCAAACAGGAAGTAGTTAGGGGTCACCCACAGGTCATCTGAAAAAAACCATAGGAATACATAGGCCCATAGGAGTGTATAGGGATCATGCAATCAGGAGACAGTATTGCATCATTTCCGGATGATGTAATAGAAGCATGGTATTGCATCACTTCCTGTAGGGAATGACTCAGCAAAATCCCATAGAGATACATTGTAGCCCACAGAGATACATGGGACTTCCTGTCATATGTAGGTACAGGAGATGGGGGGGGGGTATTAGCATATGCTAAGCTCTGGAGACTGATTGGCTGAGCTTGCGTGACCAAACAGTATATAAAGGGGACAGCCAATAGGCTAAACTCTGTATTTGGGTAGGGACCTTAGAAGAGAGAAGCTGCTGCAAACACCTGCAAGGAAGAAACCATCTGCAAGAAGCAGCAGCAGCAGCAGCAGCAATAGAACCCTGCAAAGAAGAAGCTGCATGAGGAAGAGCTGCCTGAGCAGCAGCACCAGCACCCCAGAATTCCAAGGTTGCCATGGACAACAGCTGCTCCAGCAGGGGGTTGCAGCAGCAACTAGCCAAGTAGGCTTCCATGTCTGCCACCAGCAGGCAGCATTTACCTCCGAGTAGCCAGCAGCAGTCACAACAGCAGCCAGTGACTCACCAGCAGCAGCAGACAACGCTCTCTAATTCTGACAGATCAGAAGGACCAAAGATGGTTTTAGAGGGATTTTGAGAAAGCCCTTGTAAGTCTAATCTTCCCTTATTTATTACCCAAGAGCATATGGGTTTCGTTTGTAAATAAAGCTGAGTGTCTGTGGTCTGATCTTCTCCTACCCCTCTAGTAACCAGCCAGCCAGCGCTTACTGGATGTTTAGTGTTAAGTGTTGATTGTTATATGTTATAGAGTGTTAAGTATATGGTTATAGAGGCTACCTTTTTGTTGCCACGCTGCTTATCCTTATATCTATCTCTATTCTTTTATTGTAACCACTCACTTCTAAATAAATAGTATTTCTGATTTCGAAGAATTGCTACTTGTGTGCCTATTCTTGATGGGAGAGCTGTATCTGTGTCCTTTCAAGGATCAGCAAGACTAGCTTGCTCTGGGGAGCCCTCTGTGGGTCAGAGGTGAGCATGCTGGTAATATCCTGGAAATTCCAAGGTCACAATCTTGGTTACTGGTTTAGATAAATGAAAGGTTAAGGTTAAGGGCAGTGTTTTTGGGTAATATCATTGGCTTAATATAGTTGAATGCAAATCTTCCAGTAACAGATAGGGGGTTGCCCTGTCAGAGAATAGAAACAAAAGGCTGTTTTCAGTATATCACAGGGGAGGGAGAAGCACTCTGTATCCATTCATTGAGGAAAACCCCTTGTAGAGTTTGGATCCAGGTTCATAAGAAACCAGCCAGCTTTGCAACAAACTGAACTTTGGGGTGGGGGTCTACTTTATTGGGTAGAAGAGGTAACTGTTGATAAGCATAGACCCAGGTTTGGTTTTAGGATTGTTGTATATTATAACCGTTTCCATCACTCTCTCGTTTCTAGTTTAATTTTTTTTTTATTCTTTCTTAAACAGACCTACTTTGATTTATCATAAGTCCTGAGTGGTTCACAGAAGCAGTGGTTTAGGGTAAAACTGATTAACAGAGCTACCCTGCACCTTTGGGTGCAGAGGATTTGGAATTTCTGTGAACAGCCAATGTCAGAGGTGGATATCAAGGGAAACATTCAAGGGGGCTCAGAGACTGGGGTGCACCTAGTGTTAACCTGCAAGGCAGAGTTAGAGCTGGCATAGCCCAGAGGAGAGTGCTTGAAAGGCTGATGGTATTAGGGAGCTGACACCCAGCTACAACAAGAAAAAAACAACGTTGTGCTGGATGCAGGGGATAACAAGGTGACACAGTCCTGTGTGCCCTGAGAACCATCACACCTACCCACACCTTAATTATAAAATAAACTAGCAGTCCACCAAAGACTTGGTCAAACAGGTTGCTTGTGATTCATCAAACCTAGGCTCTGGTAGATTGTTGGTTGAAGTATGTTCCAGAACTTTGGACCCTCCTTTGAGAACCTACTGCTACCAGCACCAGAGAACTGAATCCCAGAAACAGGGAGCAAAAAGACTGCAGTACATTTTTATTTCTTGTGACAGCACATCAGAAAACGAGGTGCTCTCTCTCGAAATGAAACCATTCATAACAAAATTACTCCTATTGCACATAGAAGTGAATAGGCAACCGGTGTGCAACAATGGCATTATGTGCACATACAAGATCTTATTCTCTTCTCATCACAGTATTACTTCTGTGTAACTCCAATTACTTCAGTGGCATTCCTGTTGATTTATATCAATGGAAGGGAGAATCAGGCCATAACATCTCACTGCATTAAAAAGAGACAGTTTGGCGCATGCTACATTTGCTGATATTACCAATGCTCTGTGAGAGTAGCCTCAAATAGAGTGCATTACAATCATCTAGTTTTGAGGCATGGATCACTGTGGTGAAAGCCACATCCGAAAAGAAATGTTGCAACCTCTGGGCTAGTAGTAGATGAGGAAAACCCACTGACACCTAAAGTCAAAAAACAGCAATAGCGCTAAAATGACTCAAAGAGTAAAACATGAAATGGCTAAGGTGGTGTAGAAACCTTTATCAGAAGGCAAACTCATGCCTGCCTATAAGCATCAATTCCATTTTATCTACCCTAAGCTGACACCCAGCCAGTGTCAAACAGCTGGGAGACAGAAATTACAGTGGCTGGATTTGACGACACCACAAAAAAGAGCCAAGATGTCCATCGTGGCTGATTTGGGACTAGAATACAGGAGTCTTCACTTCAAGCTAAACAATCTATCCCCACATTAGTTATTATTAGATGATAACATAAATTATATGTAAACCTCTTTCCATTTAAATTAACTACCCCTCTGAATACCTTAATTAAGGGTTTTAAGGGCACCATTGCACTATTCCACAATACGCTTTTCTGAAATATTGGCTGACGAAGTAGTTGTTTTGCCATTACGTGATTAAATGTTTTGCCAGTAACAAACGCAATACAGTGAAGATGTGGCAGTGCACCTATCACCAGAAATCCAGTTAAAATAATTACCACATTTCTCAGTCAGGTCAATTTCAGACGAACAAACAGAACCCTCCATGACTCAAGCTATTTCATGTGAACATTGCATAGGTTTCAATTGCTGGGTCTTGCTGCCTCATCATCAGTGCTGTTCCTGAAACTTCTCCCAGAGGGAATTTTTATGACACAATGAGAGAAACAAGAGAAAAGGGCAACTAGAAAATATGCGAGGACAATGCATTCGTTCACCAAACTATGCTCTCCTACCAATCCAGATGATCCTGGCAGCTTCACTCCCTCCTCCTCCTCCTCCCTCTCTCTCTCTCTCTCTCCCTCCACACACACACACACCCTCCGTGCTTTTCCAATCACAGAGAGGAAAAAAATCTTTCCAAGAAGTATTTTTTTTCCTGCAGGTATTTTACTCCCTGAGGAGGCTTCCTCTCTTTGAATCCTGTATGGACTAGTTGTTTCCTGCTGGAAAGGAGCTGCTCATTTCTTTCTTGTCTGGGTTGGAGAGAGGTACTTCTAGAAGCCCACCCCCTGGCCCCTGGCTGGATAAGAGAGACTGTCACTCGCAGACAGGAGCCAGGGCAGACAAAGGGTTATTTGTACAGCACCTCCCTTCAGCCCTCCCTCTCCTCATCTCCTTTAGCTCCCACTCTCAACTTGTACATTTAAAAAAATACAGATGCCAAGAAAGTGAGAGAGAGAGAGAAGCAAAAGAGAAAGGTATGTCTTGCTCCTGCAATTATCCTCATTTATTTGTATCCCCTCATGCTAGTTACAGGATGCAAAGCTAGATAAATTACATGTGATGAATGGCATGTGCAGGAGGCACTTTGGGAAGGTTGACATTCACTGTGAGCAAATGATGCGTTGCAGAACAGATGTGAGGAGATAAATCCAGTTTAATTTATTCAGCTAAAGAAAAAAAACAATACTTTTTAACATGTTACTCTTCTTTATAAAGTTGGATGTTATCACAGTACATAGTAAGTTTTCCACTATCGCCCACTTTTTCATGCTTTCAATATTATTGCAAAAACTGGTGGATATGAAAAGAAGTGTTTTCACAATGAGCTGCTGTCTTTAGGGAAACTAAATGAGTTTTCATGAAAACCCAATTCCTGGAAAGAAGCATGGTAGTGATGGGTTTTACAAAGAGGTAATTCATCGAATTCATCCTCAGTGGAGTAGCTGCTGTCCTTACCATGCTTCACAATGTACTGACTGTTCAGGCAAAAAAAGTCTGGTTTTTTGATTTTTGTTTTGTTTTTTAATTTTGAGCAATGCTTCTTCAAACTTATTTAATTCTAAAACTCACACGTATGTCATATATCAAGTGATAGCCCAATCCTGCAGATGTTGTTTAATGATTACCTATGTCTGCAAGTCTGAACAGTAAATGTCATCAGCACCTTTTGGAGGTATTTTGGACTCGGGAAGTTTGACAGATGACTGCTAAATGATGTGAAGGGAATTTTGTACTTTGAATGGTGTTGCTAACAGAGTTACTTTTAACTCTTGAACTGTACACCCATTGCGAAGATATCTAAATACATTATCTGCATAGTAATAAAACTATTATTGCACTTTGAACTTAATTGATTAGTCTGTTAATATAGAATATACCTCCTGTATGACTGTAAAGGACCATAAGACAGACAACCAGTCACAGTGAAGTATCTTTCATTTTCAAGATGAAGTAGCTAGAGACGCTATAGAATTCTTGACAACTAACTATAAATGTGTTCATTTAAAGTTCAGTACATATATAGCTTACACATTTGTTTCCAAATATGAGGAACTGGTTTAAAGGAAAAGGTATTTAACTACATTTTTAGTTTAATTCACTCACACTTTTCCTTATTTCTATTGCCTACCCATACCACTAGTGCTTATTACTGACAGCAGCTGCTTGCATGGGACTTACAGCACTATTAATATTCTCAAGAAACATAGCTCTGTTTGTCTTGGCCATTGCGGCAGAGAATTTAAAAAAAAATAAATCTCCCTGTGGATCCAACCATTCCAAAGAATATGTAGTGCCAAGTTGCCTGGCAAAACAAAACTTTAGGAACTTCACTGTTAATGATTCCTTACTCATTTAGCAATCTTCCCCTCAGACTATCTATTTTCCAGTCATACAGAAAACTAAAGCTATTTTTATGACACTGAAATTTCCCCATCTTAACTTCTTTCACCAATGTCATGTCAAATGCCATCAATGGAGTATTTTATCAAAAAGGACCTATGCAAATGTGGGAAGTTTGTTTCAAATACTTTCAGGAGATTTTATCCCTGTTGGAACTTGAAACTGAATAGTCTTGATAGACTGCACCTATTGGAGCTTGGTGTGATTGACATTGGTGCCCTTTAATGAGGCAGGAAATAGACATATCACAGAAAGAAAGGTTACTTACTGGTAACTGTTCTTCAACTCAACTGTGTGACATTTGTTCAGCAGATTTCACTGGCTGGATAGGTGTCAACGCAATTTTATCTGCACTTGGTGATGGCAGAGAAAACTTGAGTAGCTATATTTTGTAAAATGTACCCCCACACCCCCTCCCCACATACACACCCACTCCCTACATCCAGCAACTTTTCATCAGCTTTGCAACTTTCCACCTTCATGGGTACCTCAACAGTACTAGTTTAGCAGTATAAGGGAAGAGTTCATAGCAGTAGTTGGTGAGTCAGCGGCTATTCCATATATTGTACTGTATAGAAGCTCCGCCAAGCCCCTACCATCTCTTCCCTTATGCCACACAGTAGAGTGCTGTATTGACAAAGCTATAGCCTCCATGATCTTGGACACTCCCTTTGACAGTCTTCCATCTGAAAATAGATAGCATCTCCTTCAGGACAAACCTTTTGAAGGAAGCGCTCTGATTAAGAGTTTTATGTAAATTAGTATCTGTGAAAATAGAGCATTCAAAGAGGACATGCCTCAGTCCAAAAGAAACAATGGGTAAATATTTGAATACTAGACATGCCAGACAGGTTATAACATACATAAAATGAATTGTCATTCAGTGCCAGTCCCCTCTAGTTCAGTATTCTGTCTACAGTTGATCAGGAGATCATGACCTTTCCTGACTGATACTGAACTTGTCACAGTTATCCATGTCAGACTCTTCTCTAGTGCATTATTGTAATACACTGTTAGGGATGGCTTTTTAGGCCATGAGCTGATGCAGGACAAAGCTGTGCAGGCCCTTCCACACACTTCTGCTTTGTACTCTGCACAGACAGCCAGTTCAGTTCTGGTACAATTCAAGATGTAGTTATCTTTGAAATTTTACAAGATCTGGGACCGATTTACCTGAGACCACTTGCCATGTGTCCTGTGGCAGTTGAGAGCCAGTAAGGCGTTCTTGATACCCATACCTAGAAGTGCAAGCCAACATTCCAGGATCAGCAACAGGGTATTTTCAGTTGAGGTCCCTGCCCTTTAGAACCTGCTGTCTTTAGCAGTCTAGAGACAAAGTTTAGGACACAGCATAAGGATTTCTTTAAAAAGTTAGTCATATTGATCTACAAAATGAATTATTTTTGAGTTGCATGCTGTCATCAGGGCCTAATTTTCACTCAGGATTTGGTCTAACTACTCTTTCTGCAGGGGCAATTTTGCACAACCACAACATATAGCAGACTTATCTATCTGACTTACAGACACAAATAGTTCAATACTTAAAGATCTACTATTTGTGCCTGCAATTTATAACAGATACTAAATATGGTACAACTATTTACACTGGGACTGGAAAAACAGAGGCCAATTCTCAAAATCAGATCCCATATTTTTTTAAGTGTAGTATCATGCAATATCATCACCTTTAACACTTTTTTTCTTCTATGAAACGCTTACATTATATATTAAATTAAAAAATACTTGTACTACTTTGAGACTGCCCTTCTTGTTAACCAGGGTAGAATGTGTCCACATCCATCCTCCTTAGACTATAAACTCATTTAAGCAGGATTCACTTATGTACTGTTTAGTGCTGGGGAAACTGATTTAGAATAAAAACTATCCTACAAACATACACCTTACCTGAGTCCAAAATCCAACATTAGGCAAAGTTGGGTTGATGTTTACCTTATTTGAAGGAAAGAGGAATTTATTATTATTTGGCACATTGGCTAGAACTAGTGAAAATAATGCAATCTTTTAAATATTAGACATGGTCCCTGAGGTCTAAAGAACACATTTTATAAATTAAAAGAATAATTAAGTGGGCTACTCATCAAGATAAATGTGCATGCAAAATTTCATGTAAACCAGAAAAATAGTTTATTGAATTTCACATCTGTAACAAAAAGATAAATGAGCATTTGCTTTTATTTTAACTATGCATACTGCGACAAAGCTCTGTCCTTGTCTCCATGGGTCCCATGCTTCCTGGTAGATTTCGCTAGCCTCAGAGGCTCACTGTGACCCTCCACGTAGCCCTTCTCTCTCTAGAGACAAGGATCACAGCCTACTGAACCACTTCCATCATAAGCCAGCAAGGGAGGTGAGGAGTAGCTACTCTCCCTTGCACAGTCTCTGTTGTCTCCCAGTCTCAGTGATTAATTCGGGGGAGTGGGGGGGGGGAGCCCAGGCCCGCTCTCTACTCCGGGTTCCAGCCCAGGGACCCTAATAGTATCAGCTATGGCAGCTGACCTTTTGGAAATAGGACACTTACAATTCCCTGGCCCACTTCCCCACAGCAGCCCCCACTTCCTCAATATCTACTTCACCCTTACTTCAGGGCCTCCTTCCTTGTGCCTGATATGGTTTGTACTGCTCAGTTTCTCCAACAGTGCAGTTTCTTCCTACAGCTCCTGACACATGTACCCACCTGACTAACTGGGAGGCTTTTAACTAGTTTCAGCCAGCCCCTGATTGGCTTCAGGTGTCCCAATCAACCTAGCTATCTTCCCTGCCTGAAAAGATCTTAATTGGTCCCAGGTGTCTTAATTGACCTGGAGCAGCTACCATTTGCTTATCCTGGCACCAGGGATTTGTTTAGCCTGTGGCTAATATATCTGTCTCCCACTACTTTACTATCGCCATCTGGCCTTTCCCGGTCACAGTACTCATAACAAAACATAAAACTTTTAAACCAACTTTTTTTGTACATAATGTTAGCATAAACATGTAAGTTTGTGTAAAAGATCAGAATAATGAGGGGCTGTCATAAACATACAGTTAAGGGTAGCATAAAATCCCTCCTTTACCTGTAAAAGATTAAGAAGCTCAGATAACCTGGTTGGCACCTGACCAAAAGGACCAATAAAGGGAGAAGATACTTTCAAATCTGTGGGGGAAGGTTTTTTGTTTTGGGCTTGTGCATTCTCTCTGGAGACAAAGAGAGAGACCAAGCAAGTAATCTAGCTCCTACTGAATGGTACATCTAAACTTACAGAAATAGTACATAATAGCAAGGAAATGTGTTAGAGTATCTTTTGTTTTAGCTTGTGAATTTTCCCTGTGCTAAGAGGGAGGTTTATTCCTGTTTTTTGTAACTTTAGAGGGGAATCCTCTGTGTTTTGAATCTGATTAGCCTGTAAAATTACCTTCCATCCTGACTTTACAGAGGTGCTGTTTTTATAATAAAGTTCTGTTTTTAAGAACCTGATTGGTTTTTAGTGTCCTAAAAACCCAAGGGGCTGATCTGTGCTTACCTTGTTAACCTATCTGGTTGGTATATTATTCTCAAGCCTCTCCAGGAAAGGGAGTGAAGGGGCTTGGGGGGATATTTTAGGGAAACAGGAACTCCAGGTGGTCCTTTTCCTGAATCTTTGTCTAACTCACTTGGTGGTGGCAGCAGTACCCATCCAAGGACAAAGAAGGATTTGTGCCTTGGGGAAGTTTTAACCTAAGCTGGCAGAAATAAGCTTGGGGGGTCTTTCATGTGGGTCCCCACATTTGTATCCCAGAGTTCAGAGTGGGGAGGGAACCCTGACAGGTGCCCATGATTAGTATTAAACTAATAATGCCAGTTTTAATCCTATAATGTTAATGTTTTTTCTAAATGGGCTCATGTCTCCAGAAACTGATTTTCTTAGGCAGTTATATCGCTGATGTTTTGTGCAGATAATTTGTCAAAATGGGTGAAGGATTAGCAGGGTGGAAATATCGATGTAACTGTCTATGAAAATTAATTGAATCAGGAATGTGGTAAAGTAGTATGTGTGTCCGATAATGTTTTGTGTTTTAACATGTGGTCCTTCTCTGAAAAGTGACTGTAAAAAATAGCATGGCACAGTTACATGTCTAAGTGATTTCCATATCAAACATGCTTAGTTTACAAAAGACTTCCCCTTTTCCCCCTGCTATCAATCCTGCAACCTCGACCTGAGATCTGAGAGTCAAATGGGTTCTTTCCTTGATCGTCATCATCATACATTATAAATATTCTAGAGGTCAAATTGTATCCCCATTTGTCCCACAGTCTTCAGGTTTTGCATTCAATTCTCCAGCTACACAAGAAAGCCTAGAATCCAGCTCATAGTCTCTTAGCTGAGTTGGGTCTATAGTGTTAAGACCAAAAAGCAACAAAATCCTATTTGACTGTAGAGTAGGTATAAGTAGGAATACATACAAGAATCAAATCTGTTGAGTGAAAAGATGCAATATTTGTCTGGGTCGGTTATCAGAGTAGAGCCACTCTTTAAATCTAGAGAGGGATTGGAATCTTCATATCAAGCTAAAAGAAATGTAAACAAACATTGTCTCTCCAAACTTCAATATTCTGCTGCTGAAAACCAGGCTGAGCCACAGCTCAGATCCTGGGCTAATTTACAAATGAATACAAGTGGGATGCTCTTCTCCAACTCCCGCTGTGTGACACGTTCAGTAGTCTCTGTTCCGTGAAAGTGCTGGATTAGAATAGCAGGCAGTGTTGGAAGTCAGAACAGAGGTGCACTGTTAGTGCTGTGAAGAGCCTGAACTCCCTCTGCTATGCTTGGCCCTTCACTTTCTTGAAAAGTAAAACCAGTCATGTCCAGAAGTCTGCAGTTGGACTAAGTCAACAAAATTTCCCCTTCCCGTTCTGCACTTAGGATGGAAGAATCCCATGCACTGCTACAGGCTGTGGACTGACTGGCTAAGTGGCAGTTCAGCAGAAAAGGACCTGGGGATTACAGTGGATGAGAAACTGGATATGAGTCAACAGTGTGCCCTTTTTGCCAGGAAGACTAACGGCATATTCGGCTGCATTAGTAGGATCATTAACAGCAGATAGAGGGAAGTGATTATTCCCCTCTATTCGGCACTGGTGATGCCACATCTGGAGTATTGTGTCCGGTTTTGGGACCCCTACTGCAGAAAGGATGTGGACAAATTGGAGAGAGTCCAACAGAGGACAATGAAAATGGTTAGGGGGCTGAGGCACATGATTTATGAGGAGGGGCTGAGGGAACTGGGCTTATTTAGCCTGCAGAAGAGAAGAGTGAGGGGGGATTTGATACCAGCCTTCAACTACCTGAAGGGGGGTTCCAAAGAGGATGGAGCTAAGCTGTTCTCAGTAGTGGCAGATGACAGAACAAGGAGCAATGGTCGGACCCTCTCAGAAGTCCAGAGCAGCCCTGGCCACTTCCAGCTTTTGGGGCCCCTAGCCATAATAAAAATAAAAAATGACAAATGAAAACAAAATAAGACACCAAAAAAAGAGTGAGACATAATTTGAATATTTTTTTATTTAACAAATGCTTTTCTAGCCATTTTCTGTGAAAATGCACTAATTATTGAGGAAAAATCTAGCTTTCGTGCAGTGTCACAGCTGATATTAAGCATGGCGAACCCATTCAAACACTCTTGTCCCATAGTTGAACCATGATAGTTCTTCACCTGTTTCAACACATTGAAGGTGCATTCACCAGGCAAACTTACAAAAATGATAAAACTACGCAATGCAATTGTGATAATAGGAAACACCCCAGAGAGTCCAAGTTCAAGTATTTCTTGAAGCAATTCCTTTGGCTTGCAATCCAATTTAAAGTTCATGGAATATATTTGTCTGAGGAAGATGACCTCATCACTGAGATCTTTTGAGATTTCTTTGTTGTACTGTTGCTGAAATTGTTCAGCTGGAGAAAGTAGATCTTCATTACTCAGTCTGTTGAACTGCCAAAGAATCCCCAAAAGGGTAAAAATTAGTTGCTGTGACTCAAATTGACGTGTAAGACCTGATTGAATAGAATCAATGATGACAAGGAAGACACTGACCCTATAATGCTGCTCGGCATCGGATTCAGTAGGTAAGTTGCGTTTGGTGGAGAACTCAGATGAAATGCCAATATTCTGTGCTACTAATATGGACTCAGGATTGCATCCCATTGTTCACGAATCTGTTGAATGTCATTGATAAGACTTTCAATGTTATCCCTCTCAACATCAAGTATAGCATTGCGTGCTTCAATTACCAGATTAGTTTGGTGGATCCTTGTAAGTTGCTTCATCCACAAAGATGACATCAGAATGCATTCAGATTTGGACATGTGCTTCTGAATAGACTGAAGTTCAATTCGAGCCTGTGCAGTGAGATTCACACAAATGCTGAATGGTACACAAATGCCGAAAAGACGCAAAACAAAGGAATACTATTTAACACAAAATGAAACAGTCAGACATGCAATTATCCTTATCACTGAATCAAAACTAAAGCATGCAAGGTATAATATAACAGGCTGAGCTGAAGACAAAGGGATGACATACATATAGTAAACACAAACATGGATACAGACAGAAGGATAATGTCCAAAAACTTCAAACGTGTGTCCTCACGAAACTCACTGTACAAGATTGTCCTCACAAATGTTCACCTTGAATCTGGGCCTATAGACTACGAAAGCCTATGATGACGGCCAAGCTAAGACTCAACCAACCAACCAGTCTCCTCTTTTAGATACCATATGAAGATAATGAGGCATTCTCACACATAAATAATTCCTTAGTCAACTTGACATAAAACTATAAAGACACTAAAATGTAACAATTCTCTACCTTTCAACACGCACTTGATCCAGCAACAGCCACTAGTAGTGGTTTGTTTATATAATCAGCTGATCTGAGAGAACACGTTCATCATGGTCTAATCTTGTGCCATCAGAACTGATATATCTGTACTAATATTTATGAACATTTTTAACTCTTTAGTATGACAAAAATCTATATCAGTTAACAAAAAAATTATGTCTTTTACCAAATCACATCTCTTTCTTGCTTAAATTTGCAGCTTTAAGCTGAGAGAGTGTCACATTTTGGTCCGATAGGGATGTGCATAAAAACATGTTGTGATGCCAAAATGCCAAAAAAATAACAAGTGTCTAAATTTGAGACCCCTTTTGAGCTTGAGGCCCAGGCCAAATGGCCCCCCCGGGCCCTCCTCTGATTGACGCTGGCAATGGTCTCAAGATGCAGTGGGAGAAGAGGGTGGTGAAGCACTGGAAAGGGTTACCTAGGGAGCTGGTGGAATCTCCATCCTTACAGGTTTTTAAGGCCCAGCTTGACAGAGCCCAGGGTGGGGTTGAGGTTGGTCCTGCTTTGAGAAGGGGGTTGGAGTCCTGAGGCCTCTTCCAACCCTCATATTCTATGATTATAATACATTTAGTAGGTCATGCTAGCATGTAGTTTCTACCACATTTGGGAGAAATAGGTAGAATAAGGATGAAACGACTTCAGTAGAGTCATTATACTTTTGTAATAATTTAAAAGAGCCAAAAAAACATCCAGAAACTGGGGAAATGTATCTGAACATTTCCACACTGCTTTGTTAATGTTATTATGCTCCAAAGATATACAACTACATGAAAGTAGACATTCATACCAGTGAGCTGGTCAAATCCTCTCAAAGCAATTTCCTGAAGGAGAAAAGCAAAAGACACTGCCAGCAACAAAAGGCTCAATTCATGAAAAATAAGAATAGGGTGCAGAGAGGGCTGTGAAATTTAACTCCACAACAGTGGAAATAGCAATACCTTCTATCTCCTGGGAAATAATCCTCTCCAGCACACAGGTCCAACTCCCAAAAATCCTCAGGATAAACTGGATTCAAGCTAGAGAAATGAATTAAGCAATCTGCACAAAAACTGATCTATTCAGCATCAATACATGTCTAATGTGCCTCTTTTCTCATTAGCACTCCTGTCAAAAGCAAGCTTTGGAATGATGAAAATGAAGATTCTATCAGCTCTTGTTTTGCTGAGCATGCTGCTTGGTACTAACATGATGCCTTTCAGTCGACTTTCTTGTTACAAGAAAGTGCTAAAAGATCGCAACTGTCACAGCATCCCAGAGGGTGTGGCCAGTCTTCGACGCATTGATGGAAATCTTCAAGACCACTTTTGGGAAGGGCAAAGCTGTGAGATGATCTGTTACTGCAATTTTAGTGAATTACTCTGCTGCCCAAAGTAAGGCAACTTTCTGTTACATACAATTTTACATGTTTATATGGATTTAACAAGTGTTCATTATATTTCCCTATAGTATGGACTACTACTTAATGGATCAGCTTCCATTTCAAAGAAATGAAACATTTTATCAAGCTTAGAAGTTAGACCAAGACTCAGCCATTTTCTTTTATCACTTCATTTGCTTTTTTAAAGTAAAGGGGAAGATTGACATTGTGTTTGCTTAAAGTATTAAATCATACATCCCACCACAGACCTAATGTAACATGATTTACTTCAGTGAGTTTATACTAGGCTGAATTTTGCCCCTTGTTCTTTACTTACTTGACCCAGGTCATATAAAAATTGGGGTCTTTGGACTAATCCCTTGATTTTCAACCAATAATTTCAACACCCATTAGTGAAAACCAGTTTTTCAAAAGAGATGAGAAAGCCCTGAGGTTCTTGCTGCATGGCAAAATATGTCATTGCCTCTGTATATTAGTGGGTATAGATATTTCATCTAGATAAGCTGAACTGCAAGAGAGACATTTACAATAAAAAGTCTGCAGAAAAGTGAATGGGGAAAAAAGATGAATTGAAAAGGATTCAGGGGTCACCTTAAAACCCCAACACTTCCCCCACCTCTACTTGTAGTGTTATAGACAGTGTTGAACATTAACAATGAAGGATAGTGACAAATACTCTCAATGTTCGTTAGCAGAGCACGTTGGAAAAACTGTAGTGGAACAATTCAATCAAAAGCTAAATGATTTGTGAAATCATGTCAATTTCACCAAAATTATATTTCAGGGAAAAATTCTGACAAATGTCCAAACATTTTTGGAATGAAACACTTTATTTGTTTTTTTTTAATTACTTCATTTCAAAATCTTTGTTTTTTATACTATATAATAAAAATTTTAAAAATGGAAACAATTTTTCCCCTGAATTTGCTTTGGGAGAATGTCACTGTTTTCAGATTTCTCCCCCAATTCTGAATGAAGCCAAATTTCAAAATCACAGAATTTCCATCCTTCACTCAGCTCTATTCATTAGGTTTATAATGGCATATTTTCCCCTATACTACTAGTATCCAATTTCATTCCTTTGTAAGAGTACTTCCTAACAAATATTTAATTATTTCATTCAACGTTAAAGGCCATACCCTTTTCTCCATGTGCTCTAGGACAGTGGTTCTCAGACTTTTGTTCTGGTGACCCCTTTCACACAGCAAGCCTCTGAGTGCAACCCCCCCCCTTATAAATTAAAAACATGTTTTTATATATTTTACACCATTATAAATGCTGGATGCAAAGCGGGTTTTGGGGTGGAGGCTGACAGCTTGTGACCCCCATGTAATAACCTCACAACCCCCTGAGGGGTTCCGACCCCCAGTTTGAGAACCCGTGCTCTAGGCAAATGATAAACTAGGATAACTAAAACCTACAAAGAATAAAATCATATTAGGCTGGCCTTACTATGCCACAGTAACCTGGATGATCCCTGCACTGGTCACCTGTATTTCTCAACTCACCCTCTCCTGAAATGTCCTAAAGAGGAGCTTTTCAGCATGCCTGAAGGGTTAATAAATCAGGCTATGTGGGAATGAATTCCAAAGTCACTCTGCCAGCAACCTACTACCTTTTAAACTAGGGGGCATGGTTTAACAGCAACTTTCATAAATAAATAAGAGCAACTTTTCATATTTTCCATTCTCTCCAAAATCACTGCAGGTACCTAGATAAGGCACGGTATTTGCTTGCTAACTCACAATAAGTCTTCAAAATCTTAGATAAAGAAAGAAAAGGAGTACTAGTGGCACCTTAGAGACTAACCAATTTATTTGAGCATAAGCTTTCGTGAGCTACAGCTCACTTCATCGGATGCTGTAGCTCACGAAAGCCCATGCTCAAATAAATTGGTTAGTCTCTAAGGTGCCACTAGTACTCCTTTTCTTTTTGCAAATACAGACTAACACAGCTGCTATTCTGAAACCTTAGATAAAGAAAGCTTTTACTAGACTACAATACAAAAGATCTCTTTGCATACCACAAAAGACCCCACCTTGGAGCTCAGTACAAGCCTCACTTAACTGTATATGTGCACATTTCCTATGCATCTTTTTTAGAATTTATCTCACTAAAACTGAAATTATGCCACCGGGGTGAAATCCTAGCCCCACTGTGGTGCCTGGGAGTTTTGCCATTGACTTTAGTGGAGCTAGGATTTCCACCCATCAGCAGTTTAGTTTCTACTGACACTGAAGCTTGTGCACTTCTTCAGGTTTGTGTTTTTTTTTTAAAAAAAAACATACACAAAAACAGCAAAGCAGTTGTAGATGGGTTTCATTTTAGAGCTTATGATAATTTATGATAACCTTACAACTGAAATACCTGATAATTTCTTTCAGAGGTATTTTCTTTGGACCAAAGATCTCTTTCGTGATCCCTTGCAACAATCAATGATGAGCATCATGCGTCCCAGTGAGAAGACACACACAGGACTTCACAACAGGAGATTAACGATGTTGTCATAGAAAATCTATTCCTTTCTACAGCACTAGAGTGCAGAGCCTTAATGTACCAAGTGGTATATGTTTCCCTGTCTATATATAGAAGGAACCATGTTTTGAAGATTTAATGGTAAAGCTCTCCTTTCCAACTTAGTAACAACATTTGTTTTCATTAGAAGGATTTAAGAAGAGGGGTGCAGTAGAACCTCTTTAATTCACTGTGCTGATCTGCCAACCCAGACAGTCTCATAAAAGATCTGGTGGTGTCATTCCATCTCTCACAGATTTAGGGTCAAATTCTCAGCTGCTATAAGGCAGTATAGCACCTCACTACACTATTTTACACCCGTTGAGGCCCTTAGTCACAGTTCACTGTACTGAAGTTTCATATCAATAAGTCTTCATTACTTTAACAAAAAGTAACTGAAATCAGTGGGAGCTACTCTATGTTCAGCACTTTTGAAAATCTGGTCACTTATTTAGGTGCCTAAATAAGGTTTGAGGACCCTAACTTTTTACATCTGTTTTTGAAAATCTTGGTCTAAAAAGCTTGTTAATCCTTTTGAGGTCAATTGCAAGATTCCCATTAGCTTTCATGGAAACACAACTGGACTCTAAATTCACAAAATACAGTTATCCATAATCTTATTTAAACTCATCTTTGCACTTTTTGTGTTTAGTACACAGCTGCTATAATGTATATATTCAATAAAACAGCTTCTGTTGATGAGCCTGATCCAAAAATCTTTGGAAGGCAATGGGCCCTGAATCAGGCCTCATTTTAACTATAGCACATCGCAGTAGTATCTTAAAATGCTAGTTCCCTATCTTTAAGATAGGCCTTTAGGAAAAGACAGGTATGTAATTAGACACAGAGACTAGCCTTCTAAGCATGTACACCTATGCTAGTTTAATGAAAGCTGTTTGCGATAAGTATTAAACATTTCTTTTCATTAACATATGGTAATTCCTAGAGCTACCAAGTTAATCATATGGAAAAGCGTGAAAATATCTAGTGCAAAATATAAAACTTTAATATAGTTCTCTTGTGCTATTCTTTTTCAATGACACTTTCTGCAGTAGTCATTTTATGAAAATTACATAGACAATAGCGAATTTTTTAATGCTAATAGACAACCATACTTCACTTACATGACAACTTTGTATCAAATACAAAATATGTTCAGAAACTTTGCCATCTATAATGGTTGGATGATTGTATTCTTGTATGTTGGTAATCTTGTACCTAGTTGGTCAGTTTGCTGGACTATATGTAAATGATAATAAATGTGTATTCAATTAATCAATTATGCATATTAAGTGACTTGCACCAAATAGTTGCACAATGACCAGCTGCAGGACAGATGCAATTTTTTTTAGAAAGTCTCAGTTTACCTGTCCCTCATTCACTGGTTTTCCCACCGCCTGATCAAACTATGCAAAAAAGAGAAGCCCTGAGCAGAGTTCAGAGACAACAAACCGTTAAGAATCTCAGCAGGTGCAAATAAGACCTGCTGAAACCTAGGGATGGCTGGAAAGCTTGAAGCCCTGTCCTGCCATCTATCAGCAAGGTGTGGAGAGACAAGATCTCTCCTTTCTCTTCCAGGTTCCACCTGAATTACACTATGCTTGCCTCTGCTGCTCACAACTTTCCAAAGCAGTAGCAGCAAAACTGACAATTGTCACTGTCACATCTTCATACAGCATTCTGAACGTGGCAGTAAAATTGACCAGTTCTGTAAAATTCACCAAATTCCTTCTTCTACTGCTGGTTGGGGAAGGCTCTGCAAGCTGCAGATTCAAAAAGACAGCACCACATCCTCTCTCATGCAGGAGGTTATAATTGCCACAGTATTAAGAGCCAGAAATAATGTTTTATTTTTTAAGAACAGAAGCTTAAGCCTGGAAGTTTAGTTTCTGTCAAAACTTAGGCTTTTGGCTCCCTCTTGCACCAAGGAAAGTTTCCACTCACCCCTGTCAAGTACCAAAGAAGATATTTCAAACCTTGTCGTGTGTAACATGATTAAGATGCAATAGAACAGGGTTTCTCAGGCTTTTGTAGTGGTGACCCCTTTCACATAGCAAGCCTCTGAGTGCGACCCCCTATACATTAAAACTATTTTTTAAAATATATTTAACACCATTATAAATGCTGGAGGCAAAGCAGGGTTTGGGGTGGAGGCTGACAACTCACAACCCCCCATGTAATAACCTCGCAATCCCCTCATCCCCAGTTTGAGAACCCCTGCTATAGAAGCTTAAATACATCCACATTTTGGGCATCCTACTTATTATCTTACTGATTTAACTTACTCTATTTCCATCAGTAGGATGGTGCCACTCAACGTAATACTTCGTTTTCAAAGCACTTTACAAACATTACAATGCAATCAATGCACACATTAGAAGAGAAGGTCCATGATTACAGCTACTGAATTCAGGCAAATAGCTATGTCTGGTTGTACAGTGCTGGCTGAAGTTTGATCAAGAGAGTGTGAAAATGTATGGGACATTGCAAATGCAAAAGAAATTCCGTCACTGATAATTACTGGGAAAACAGGCAGTTTGAGCATGGGGATTATTTCCATCAATGAAGGGCTACAGGTAAGGAGAAACCAAAGAACCACACAGCAATAAAAGCAAGTTTTAGAGGACAGCGAGAACCTGCTAAACCACCACATCTAGCAGCATGTGGGACAGGGTAAACAACGATAATATTACTTTCACACATTTTTCTTAAAGTGAAGGTAGCTCATCATTGAAGTAATGTTCAGTTTTATATCAATCATGCCTCAGTGAACATAGAGAGATGCTGCATTCTTCTCAGTTTTAAGATGCCATCTCACCTGTTTCTCCTCACAGCTCAGAAGACAAAGCAGAAAATTGCACATCATCCAGAATTTCATTGTTCTGGTAAGGGTTCAGTGGAACTACAGGAGGTTTTGTGTTGTATCATAGCTGTCACACTGAATGTTGTAAACTTTACTAAAAGATATACATTTAGATGCAAGTGCTATATGTAAAGGTAAAAATTCTTTAAATTAATGATCTGTATGCATTTTCCAGCTGTGAGTTAATGCAGACTTCACCTGAGCAAAACACAGCATGTTTATTAAACAATATTGAAACAGAGCACGAGTTCCGCAGCCATCCTTTCTCCAATGCAATTTCCAGGTAGCAGCATATGTAGATCAATAGAGAATCATTGTTCAAAGCAACAGAAGTTTTCCATAATAAATGGTGATAGTCTTTCCATCTTCATGTGGATATTTGAGCACTAAATAGCTGCCATCATTTCTATATAGTAGCATGATGGTCCTGAGGCTTAGCAGTGCATATCCCAGAAGTGAGGAAACTAGAGATCTCAAAAAAACTCTGTTAAGATCTTTGCATACCAGAATTCTAAAAGAAAATACAAGTGCAGCCATTTATACTTATGATTTATAACTACTACAAGAGTCACTGCTATTCAGGAAGCCAAGAGCAATTCTATTATGGCCCTTCAGTTTGGAGCAACTATGTTTAGAATTTATCAGAGCTAAATTTTATACTATATAAAATCATGTTGTAGTGTGATGATTTCAAAACACATTTCACACTCTAATCTTTAGCATACTTCTATAATTAAAAAAATAGAATGAATATTTTTAATAACTTTAAATATATGTAGGCAAAACCCAAACTATTATTAGGTACAAATAACTCACTAAATAAGTTACAAACACACATGAACACTTGAGCAACAGTATCAATAATATTTATTTAAAATACTTTTGCTGTGGAAATCTCATTTTAGAGGAGGTTGTTTTTCAGAGAGTCAGCAAGACCATGAAAAATAAAAATCAGAGAAGTTCTCTGAAAAAAGTTACAAAGAAAGCTTCTGCATGTCAAAAACAGTCTTTAGATCTGCAACTTGAGTATTAGTCCCATTTTTTCCATCCTAGTGAACACCACTGTCCATCTTTAGATCTGGTTTGTTCTTGTCATTCTTCACGGAGTAGATGAAATATGTTAAGGTATCCTTTTCATTCACTGGAATAGTCCTAAAATGGCAACCAATTATCTATAAAGAGAAAGTTTAAGGAAATTAAATAGCCATTTGGTTACATACAAATCAACAAGTTCACATTTCCTAGATAATGGAACTAAAATTCAGAATTAAACACAGACTTGACATCTATTCCTTTTTTAAAGATTTGATCAAACAGATCAATACTAGCAGGGGTGAAGACATTTGCCTCCATCCAACAGTCTGGATCACACAAGGATTAGGCAGTGAATCATTTCAATACTCTAAAGTGTGAATTGCAGTAGATGGACCCAATCCAGTGAAATCCATGGCTTTCTCAGCTACACAAAGCTGACCTTTCAGAAGAGAGGTAAGAGTCCACAAAAGGTACGGGGGAGTGTGTACAGTGCTTGAGTGTAGAATATAATAGAAATGGGAAGTCCTGGATCATTATTATATTGGAAAGGCCCTGCATTTGATCATTTTTGGAGGGGTAGAAGAGCTTGTCCATGGGTTTTTTAACCTGATTATAAAGAGGAAGACATGTAATAACTGAGCAGTCAGCAAGGGTGAAGTTCAGCTTTGGTCACAGCCCCTTAAACTGGTCAAATCTTTCTAAAAGGCTCCTACCTCACTTAACTGCTTTTGAATTTTTTTTTACCCTTTATGAAAATAAGACTGTTGGTTACAAGATGTATCTAAGTAGGGAGCAGGGGTAGTACCTGAAACAATTCTCCCTGCCAGTTACTGTGGATTTGTAATATCACTCTCTCCCTTGTTGCTGTGCAAAATGCCCAGACATGCTGGGGAGGAAGAGAAGAAAATGACTACACAAAATTTAGTGAAAGGCACAAAGTAAACCAAAAAAATCCCTCCTAATCTCTTTTAGTTACAGTAATCTTAACAGTTACTTGTGAAGACAGTAAATTAACCATTTAGAAAGGTGATGTTTTTTAAGTGACAGTGTACCTTTAAAAGTTCAATTCTAACTGACTGACTAAAGCATCTATACTGCATTAGGACATCTGGGGACTCAATGAACATGCTCAGAATTTCCTGGCATCATTCCCAAGAACCAAGTTTGCTATAAAATGGTGATCAACTGGGGAGGTCACAGATGACACCTCTGGAAAGAAGGTAGCTCTAAAACATTGAATCTGGCACTTCATGGCCACTGGAAAAGCAACAAAAGCTAGTTGTAGCCCCCCACTGTTCTACCCAGAAGTCTGGCAAAAATGAACAGTACAAGCTGGTTGTAGACTAGCCAGAATTTTATAGTAGCCTACAGTTTTATTCTTCCTGTATAAAGTATTTTATAATATGCAACTAAATCAGTATACACTCTTAAGTTTCCATTTTTATTTTGAAAAAGCCATTTGTGGCTTCTTTCAAGTCACATTTCTGCCAATTTAATAAGTGCTCAAACTTTGTCTTAAGTCGCATACAAAGAGAATAATATACAGTAATTTTAAACTCATACTTGCAGTTGCACAAGTGTTGGCAACATACTGTTCTTTTACAGACCAGCCTCTTGCATACATTTACGAATTTTGGCTTTAATCCACACTGATTAGTGGAGAGATCTACAAAATGCTTACACACAAATGCAATTCACCATAACATTTCATAAAACTAGACAACACAATGAAGATTCAGATAGCATTTTAACAGAGGACCATCAATTTTCAGAAGAAGTATTTAAATTAACATTCCAGATCTGTGTGTTTGCAATGCAAAATGGAGTCCTTTTTTTTTTCTAAAGTAAAGGCTGTGCCACATTTTAAACTATTTGTTTTGACTAGAATACTGATCTCTTACCAAGTAAATTATATTTTCAGAAGACCAAAATTTGCAAACATGCTAGCATTCTGTTGTGCTTACAGATAATTCTGTATTTTTGTGGCTCTTAGTTTTGCAAGTTTCCACACTTATAAGAAGAGACATGAAATCGGATGCCCAGATTCCTCATTGTTACTATTACTTGTACCCATATTTCTATTAATTGTACTTTTAAACTATACTAGAATTTTACTGCAAAAATAACAGAATAATTTAATTCTGCCTTTAGCTGCAAAGCTGCAGTGTCATTGAAGCCTATAGTTTTGCAGTGAGGTAACTGAGTGTAGATTTAGGCCCATTGTTTGTCTTAAGCTACATGTTTCTGAATAGCAATGTTGCGATTCTATAAACTACTTCGGGATTCTTTCAGAGTACATACGTATAAACCCAACTTCCTTCCTCTAACCTGAGCTTTTACTTTTGACTTTCTTTCTTAACTAGAGTGCTCTTGGCTCAGGAATTGGGGACAGAAAGACCAGCTCATGGAGGAGAAATTAGATAAGTAACTTCATTTTATTTTCAGAAAATCCAATCCACTTGTTCTCTTTATGCAAAGAGAAGAGTTTGTGGAGCAGGATACAATCTAATTATAATGCAGTGGTATATTAACTATGGCAATTATAGATAACATTTATAGTTGACTAAAGACAGGAATATATGTTACTTATGCTAATATGTTGGTAATGATCACATTTTCCAGAGCCACAAGTAACAGTAAATTATATTGTCAGCTACGGAACAGACATTCATACGTACTTCAACAAGCTGTGCTTTGTTAAGTCCTGGTCTGGTCTGTAACTTGAAGTGTCTTTTGTACCTTCGAAGTGTGTTTACTTGTAACTGATATAAGTCAACCTAGAAAGGAAGAAAAAGATCATTAAAGTTAGCATGTATCTTTAGCTGGGCTAAAGAGAGGATTAATTTGTTATTAATTGTAATGTACTTATGATTTAAAAGGTGAAGTATCTTGCCTCTACACAGCCACAATGTAGGAGTTATGCGCACAGCCAGAGTCCCACAGAACTACTGTCCATCAGGGGTTAGAATCTCCTTAAGTCCTACATTTCATAATATAGGATATAAATACCCACACCTCAGCCCAGTGCTCCCTCAGTTTCTCTATTCCCAGAAGGTCTATTTAAGGGCACCATCTGGAGAACAAACATCACTATTAAGAAACCCCTTTTTCCTCTTTCCTGATTTGATCACCCTACAGCCCCACTGTAGGAGATGAACTAACAGTGACATCCCTGAGAAGATGGTTTGACTGAGAAGACCTGCTAGGTGAACAGTGATTGCAACACTGCCCTCCCAAAACCAACATCTTGATGTCCTGAGAATTGAGAAGGGATTAACTTAATACTATGAAGCTACCTTAATGATAGTTTTTAGGCTAAGTCGGTGAGCTACTGCACACTTAGAAACCTGGCCAAGCTTGGAATGGTGCCAGCCCCATAGCTCCTCCATAACCAAAGAATGGCGAAGAGGTGTGTCATTTGCCCTGTCATCCCAGAATCAGATGCCTATGTGTTATATCTAGGGCCTTACCAAATTCACAGCCATGAAAAACGCGTCATGGACCATGAAATCTGGTCTCCCCATGTGAAATCTGGTGTTTCGTGTGCTTTTACCCTATACTATACAGATTTCACAGGGGAGACCAGCGTTTCTCAAACTGGGGGTCCTGACCCAAAAGGGAGTTGCAGAGGGGTCACAAGATTATTTTAGGGGGGGTCACGATATTACCACCCTTACTGCTGTGCTGCCTTCAGAGCTGGGCGGCCGGAGAGCAGCAGCTATTGGCCGAATGCCCAGCTCTGCAGGCAGCAGTGCAGAAGTAAGGGTTGCAATACCGTACCATGCCATCCCTACTTCTGCAGTGCTGCTGGCGGTGGTTCTGCCTTCAGAGCTGGGCTTCCGGCCAGCAGCTGCTGCTCTCCAGCTGCCCAGCTCTGAAGGCAGTCGTTGCCAGCAGCAGTACAGAAGGGCAGTAGTACCACAATCCCCCCTACAATAACCTTGCGACTCCCCCACAACTCCTTTTTGCATCAGGACCCCTACAATTACAACACCATGAAATTTCAGATTTAAATATGTGAAATAATGAAATTTACAATTTTTAATATCCTATGACCATGAAATTGACCAAAATGGACCATGAATTTGGTAGGGCCTTAGTTACATCTGATTTGTCTAGGGGAGTCCCATTCCTCAAACCAATATTTGATTTGAGAAGCCTTTACTCCATCAGAGTAGAAAGGCAGATTAAGCTTTCCACAAGATTCCAGAAGCTAGCAGTGCTGGGGATACCTTTTCCATCAGTGAGAATGTGCAGAAGCCACTTCAAAGAACTACTGATCCTGGGAACTCAGATGGAGGCCAAGGCATCCTTGGAGGACCCTTCCTCTTCTTCGAAGGAGACCTTGATCTCATATTCAAGAGGCCACTGATGCAACAAGTGGAAGAACATACAGTCACACACATCTAAGATGCATGATACCCATATGGAGGAAAACCTGGGCAAGAAACTCTGGTGTTATCAAAACTTGACAACTGAGGCTCTTCAAATGTGTTCCTGAGCTAGGCTTCTTTTGGAAGTGCAGCTGCAGCAGTCTGGCAAGTGACTTGCTTTTTATGATCCAGAGAAATCCACAGCATAAGATCAGTTGCACCAAGAAATGCAGATCCCACAGGAAAAAAAAAACAAAAACCCAGCATTGATATACTCAGAAACTATGGTTCCAAGAACACTGTGGTGTCATCTATGTGGTACAGGAGTGTGGATAGAAAAGTAATTTTAGATAAAATTTTCTATTAACTGATGAATGGATCTTACAAGGAAGAGAAACAGGACTCAGCAAAAATGACTATTCTGAGACGACTGACAGCCCCTCCATCAGAGCCTTCAAAAGGGAGCTGCCCTCTTCCAGTCTAAGATTTTTGCACTAAGGGAAATTTAGTGGCCATACTACTAATGCCTGGAGACACTTTGGGTATGTCTACACTGCTATTGAACACCTGCGGATGAACCACGTCAGCTCACTTGGGCTTGTGGGGCTTGGGCTATGGGCTGTTTAATTGCGGTACAGATGTTGAGGCCTGGGCTGGATCCTGGCCTCTGGGACTCTCCCCTGAGCCTGAATGTCTACATGGCAATTAAATAGCCCTGTTTAAGTCAGGGCCAGCCACAGGGGTTTAACTGCAGTATGGACATATGGATTGCCAACAACACTTGAAGGAGCAAGTTCTGAAGCAAAGTGCTTTTGGGAGCCTTTTGGAGAAAATCTCACAGGCATCACAGCCTCCAGCTGAGTGCCCTTTCCCAGGTAATGCCCATCTGAAATGAAGAACACAGCAGGTCAAGATGAACGCCTTTTAAACTCCATTTTCCTACATTAATCCGCCATCTCCTGCAATGCAGCCCTTACCAAAAACTGATACAAAAGCTAAAGAACTACAAATATTGAACTATGTCTTTCAAGTCCACTACACCCTACTAGAACTACTAATTATGTAATGCTAATATGATGGAGGAATTGAAAGGATGCTCTGTGACCCTTCTGGCAGAACAGAGAGAGGCATTGGGAGACAGTTGAGCTGTTTATACTCTCAGTCTATGAAATGTTAGGAATCATGTGAATTAAGTGTGCACTCTAACAACCAATTCCTACTCAAAAATGGTTCTGCTACTGCATGGCTAAGCGCATGCCTCCCCCACTGGGAATCTGTGGAGAAAATGTCATGAAGGAGGAACCTTTATCAAAGTTAAAATTGGTATATAACTCCAACTTTCCTTTCTGGGAAAAATACTGTGTGTAAAACAAAATGAAAATGTATTGGTCAATTAAATTATATATGTTAATATCTTTGAATATATAATTATATTACAATTGATAAAGAAACATTAAAATGAAACATATTAATGAAGTGAGTGAAACAGGAGCTCTCCCACCCCTTGAACAAATTAACATTGGAAAACATTGCATTAACACAGACTTGGTAGCAATTAAGAACAAGCTTTACATGACAATAGCCAGGACAACTATTCAGCTACCTCTGGAGTGTCGATGTCTTGCACTGGTGAGTCACCATCATCATCACTGCCTTTTCTCTTTCTTCTGTTTCGCACACTCTGAATTAAGTTTTTGTGGAAGTCACAAATATAAAGATGTCTTGCCTAAAAAAGTAGCAATGCATGTTTTAAACACAAATCCACACTAGTCTAACATCCAGGAAATACATGATAATGCAAACTACATGCTGCAGTAATTTACCCTGAAGTATATCCATCAAGAGGTTTTCGTGACATTAACTATGAGTTTAAGAATTCTGTTTCTACCAGAACCCACAAGATAAAAGTTGGGATGCTATAACTTACTGCATCCCATTTGGCCTAGAAAACTCCTTGTATCACTGTACTGCTGCAGTGAGCCAATTCAAAATTAGTATTAACAGGCTGTAGAGAAAGCCAAGGACAGCCCTCTTAGGTTACTCATCAGAATGCAGGGAATGGGGTACGAAAATTACTTTGAAGTTCTGTTAAATGGACAAAAAAGCAAAACTTCAGCTGTCTCACTTCACAGCTCTCTTCCTAGGTTTTACTTCCACCATCCATGAAAAGTCATTGTAAATAAAGTACATACACATCAATTTTTTAAAAATGTCCTTTTTCTAGGAATCAGCTCATTTTGAGATGAAGGGCCAGTAGTTAGGTGCCTAAATACCTGAAAAAAATCTGGCAAGAAGTTATTTTATAGAGGAAATGTATACAAACACAGAGGGCTACTATGCACCAGTAGCTCCCACTGGCTTCAACTGGAGCTGTGGGTGCACAGGGTGGGGGTGGAAATCAAACACGTAGAAAGTTAAATTTGGGATGAAAAAACAAATTGGAGGCCTAAATGAAGTTTCTTTAAACGTATAAACTGAAACATTGGAGTCCTAAGCTTTTCCTTTTGTTAATGCAACAAGAGCTTTCTTTGCCCATTTAGAGTTCGCTTAAGTTTACCTCACAAGAGCGCTCTCATAAACCATGATTCAAAGAGAAAGCTCACAACCCTCAACAGAAACACAAATAGAAATTAGCAACCATTTTTCCCAAACAACAGGAGTTTACACAATCTCTTGAAGGTGGTAACTGTAACAAACATATTAGAAGCCCCTCTTTGGGCCAGCATCCCCTAACACTTCTGCTGTGTCAATTAAATATAAATCGCCAAATACTCGTGAATTTCTCTTCTGAAGAAACAAGTATTCATTAGGGAAGGAAGCCGGCAGACATTTGCTCTGCAGATTAACACTGCTCCGAATCTTAGAAATGTATCTGCTACAAAGGGTGTTTCTTTCTCAGCAGACTGGGGAAGGGAGACGGGCTCGTCCTGCCTGCGCAGTGACACAAGCTTGTGGCGATTTCTTGTACAGACAGAGGAGCACTACGAAAAGCCTGATGGCTGCCAAGCGGAAGACACCGTGGCAAAGAGAGACGCGCAGCAGTACAACACGCGGCGGAGCGGCCAAGTCTGCTGCCCTCACTTGAGTCAGCCACACAAACATGTAGAGAGTCCCTGCTCTGGAAGGGTGGCGGAGGGGACGTGCAGCCCCCCGGTTTCCCTGCAGTCGGGGGGCAGCCGGGCAAACAGCCTCTTTCTGGAATACCACCCTGACTTTTCCGGAGGGAGAAGAAGGGAGGAGGAAGAAAGAGCAGCAGTCTTTCCCCCCATCACACTGAGCAGAAGCAGTTGAAGCTTCACTCACTCTTCCAGCGTCAGCCGACCGTACCAAGGGCAAAGCCCAGCACAGTTTAACACAGAAGCTGCTGCCTCAAGTCTCACAGTCGCTGGGGCGCGGAAGGGGGGAAGTAGTTTAAGCCTTTGTGGGGGCGACTCTTGAGGCCGGAGTAAGGCTGCGGGGAGCGGGGAGCGATTGTGCAGTGCGTCCTGCGCGGAGAGCTGCAACGCGGCGCCTCAGACACATTGTCCCGTGAATAGCGACAACAAAAGCCCCAAGGCGCTTCCCCGGTAGCCCCACCAGCCGCGGGTCTCCTTGCCTTGGGGGCGCTCGGGGCCGGTGACCCCGCAGGAGTAGCCGTGACCACCTGCCACGATGGTAGCGCACTGCAGGGAGAGAGGGGACTCACTCACCGGCCGGCCCTGACTGCCCCTCACGCTCGCCCCCGGGCATCCTCCTCTGCCCCAGAGGCGCGCAGCGGGCTTGGGGAGGGGGTTTCACGTCACTTACGCTCTTATCCAGCTCGATCTTCACCTTCTTCTGCGAGATGCTCTTCTGGATCCTCTTGCTGAAGCTGGCGTTGCCGGCGGCCCGGCTGCACCTCTCACCTTCCTCGCGCAGGCAGCACAGCTGCCCAGCCCCAGGGCCGGCAGCACCGGGGGGCCCCGCAGAACCGGCGGTGGCACCTGCGGCAGCGCCGGGACCTAACCCCAGCGCCGGCACCTCCACGGTGGCGGCTGCATTGGCCACAACAGCAGCAACGACGGTGGTGGTGGCGGCATCCCCCCCCCTCTGGGTCACCTCCTCGGGGGCGAACCCGTTCATTGCTCCAGCAGCGTCCCGATCCCGGCAGAGGAAGCTACCGACCCGCCCGGGCTCCTCACCCGCCTGCGCCGCCCCTTTGTCCGGCAGAGGAGCAGAATCCGTCCCTGCCGCCCGGACTGAATCAAACTTCCCCGCTGTCTATGCGCTTGGCTGCAAGGGAGGGATTTAAACCTGCCCCATCAGCAGCCGCCCCTGAGAGAGGCAGCGTCCCCTGCAGGGGGCACGATCCTCCCCTTAAGGGTCACCTCCGCCCCCCTGGCCCCCGGCAGACAGAGCCCCCACAACAGGGGGCACAACCCCTCTCCCAAGGGCAAACCAGGGCTCCTTCAAGGGGCGCAGCGAGATCCCCGCTCGGCCCCCTTCCACTCGAGTCGGGAACCGAGGCTGCTGGGGGATTCCCTGTGGCGGCCAAGCGCCTCACTCTGTAAAAGCCACGTCCATCGCCCGGGTCACCCCGCTTCCTCCTTCCCCCACTGTCATGTGGGGACTTTTCAGCTGTTTCCTATGTAACAACAGCGGCGCCCAGCTTGCGGCACCGCTCCGCAATGCGCATGCGGGCTCCCGCCTCAGGGGGCTCATGGGAGCTGTAGTTTCTATCATTGCAGCGTAGGCAAGAGAGGGGAGGGGTGAAAAACTACAGCTCCCGAAATGCATCTCGCGAGCAGGGCTTGCGGCGGGCCTTGCGGGCCGCTGTAGAAGTTTATGAGTCTGCTCCTCCCCCACACTCCAAATTGAATAGGGGCGGGGCGAGGTTGGTAACTGCGTTCTCCTCCTCTTCAGTCCCCGTCAGGAGGGGGCGGGAGGAGGCCCAGCGCAGCGGTAGGCCCTGCTCCTGGTCTGCTTCCTCATTCAAAGACTGGCTGTAGAGCAGCAGCCGTTAAGATTTGAAATACGTCTGTGTGGCAGAAGCTGAAGCGGAGCCGCTCGCGCCCTCCCCCGCCCTTCCTGTAAAGCCAATTCTCAGCGCCGCTGGCTGAGCCTCGCCCCTTGTTCCCTGCCCGGGGCTGTGTCCCCAAGCGCCGCTGCTGCCAGGGCGGCTCGGCCTAGGCTGGCAGGCCCCATCTCTGCCCCGTGGTTTGCGCTGGGGGGCGGAGGTGATGTGTGGACGGCGGGTTATTGCGGGGGCTGGTGGGGGTGGGGAAATGACCCACGGCGGCTGCCGCTTGGTCCCATCAAGCAACAGGCAGCTTTGTCCTCGGGGCGCGTCTCTTCACCTCCCCGCGCCGAAGGCGTGTTCCTGGCGCGCCCCGGCCATGTTGGCACGCGGGCGCCTCAGTGCGCGGTGACCAGCTCCCTCCTCCGCTACCTGTGGAACGGGGTCGCTCCCGTGAGGCAGCCCCTGCTCGGAGCTGCCCACGGAGAAGGCAGGGGAGCTTTTGTCTCCCAAAAGACACCGCAGTGCACTCGCGGGCCAGTTCAGCGGCGCACAAAGCAACTGCAAGCTCGAGAGTGGGATGCAGCATCTCGGCTTTCTGTTTCTCAGCGCGGTTTCCTCTAGTCGTGGCACCGCGCACGGCTCGCACCTCGTCTTCACCGAGCGGTCGCGCGCAGGCATGTTTTTAGAACTTCTTTCTACAAAACCTTTCCCCCCAACCTAGCTTCCTCTCTCCTTTTTTTCGCTCCAGTTCTCTGTGTTCACCCCTTAAATGCAGAGGGCTGGTTTAGACGGGGGTGGTAGAACTCAGGAAGTTGCAGTGTCACCTCTTCAAATGAGAGCAAGTTGACAGCGCTACACTTAGCCTATGATTTTGCCTGCGTTGACTGAGAATAATTGATCCTTGCTCTTTGTTACTGATAGCTTTAAACTAGATGTAATTGTAGTTAATTTAGAAAGCAATTTAAGGAATACGGGTTAATGGGGTTTTTATAATTAAAAAGGACATTTTATTAAAGAAGACTTTAACAACAAACTTAGTCCATTTCTTGGCCTGTAATTTTCCTAGATCTCCCTTGTTGGTAGTAGGACATTTCTATCGCAGTAACAGTTTTTTCTATCAGTAACTAGTTTCTCTTTCCAGAACTTAGTTAAATTTAATTTTTCTGCTCAGTGTATTGTCAAGCACAATGGAGAGGTCAAAATTCAAAACTGACTTCAAAAGAAGGAACAATTAAAATAGAGGTAATGAGCAGTAAGGGTGAAAGCACTTGTTCAGAACAAATCTAGTATCAAAACTGTACAGAAGTACGAAAAAGGTTAATTAACATAAGCATATATAATAATTCAGTTTTCCCTGGCTAAGGGATAGAGTGAAGAGCCAGACTTTGACCTATCGTTTTTCTTCATGTGTTTGCACAGCCCATGGTAATGAGTTTTCCCCTCAAATAAATGGGGATTTATATTGACCATAGTCAAAGAAGTGTGAGTTTAGTCACTGAAATATTCATTCAGTTGTATTAATTACAGATTATTCAATAGTTACTGAATCAAAACAAAGTGATTGAGAGGTTAGAGAGTGATTTGAGGAGACAGGCCCTGTGTACACTACAGTTCTGAGTCAGGGAACCTGATTATAACTTGTAGTGCAGAGGGGATTTTAATCTGATTCTGTAACCTGGTATTACAGTACATGGTTAAGGTCCCATCTACACTGGAATTTGAAATTCTTGTAATAATCACATAACTGAAATTCTGTTGGGCATGTAGACATGTCAATAACATGGAAGGGATGTGTCAAAGACTAAAGGAGAGTTAATAGTAGTTAGGAAGCTATGGCCTGGTCCAAGGGTGGGCAAACTTTTTGGCCTGAGGGCCACATCTGGGTGGGGAAATTGCATGCAGGGCCAGGGCAGGGGGTTGGGGATCCAGATCCGGACTGTGGGCTGTAGTTTGACCACCCCTGGTCTAGTCAGTTTAGTGGACTGATCTAAGGCTGGGAGTCAAGAGACCTGGGCTTTATTCTATACTCTGCCACTGTATGGACTTAGGCAAGTCACTTAACTTTTCTGTGCATCAGTCAGCCCATCTTTAAAATGGGGGTAATAAAAGGTTACATTAGTAAAGAAGTTTGAGCACTGAAAGCCCCTCATTAAAGAAAAAAAAAGTAGGAATGTGTCGGGTAGCAAGCATATCTTAATAAGGATATGGGTGGGTTCCAGGCATCCTCCCTTAGCAAATTTTGGAATACTAATTGCAATTGCCTGCATTTTAGACTCTGTTCAATGATAAGTGGCCAATATGCCATGGTGCTGAACTCATTTGCTCCATGAGCATGGAGAGGTTCAATCAAGTTCAACTTTGGTTGAGGGTAATACTCTCTGATACCTGTTCTCAGACATGGTGGAAAAATCAAATCTAGACATAGTCATTATTACTCTGCATAGTTTTGCCTATGTTAACTGCCAAACCATATTTGAAACTGATTTAGCTGTAACAGTGTTTAAAGTTACTTCAACTTGGAGTCCCAATCCTGCAGTAAGCTCCATATGGCTGGACTCATGAGCCTGCATGGAGCTCACTTAGGTATGACCCTCAACCGAATACTATCATAGAAAAGCCACCTAAGCAAGATAGCTGCAAAAGTCAAGACATGCAACAACCTTCTCAGCAAACTGTCTCGTTCTTTATGGGGAGCAGGTGCTCAAACACGAAGGACCTCAGCCCTTGCCGTCTTGTATTTAGTAACAGAGTACTGTGCTCCAATATGGAGTCAGTTGACACACACCAAACTTGTTGATGTGCAACTCAACAATGCGCATCATCACAGGAACTCTCTGACCAACTCATCTTCCATGACTTCCAGTTCTGAGCCACATTGCTCCCCCTTACAGCAGGAGGGAGATTGCAGCTGGTGAGCTGCTTGAGAAGGTATGTTCAATGACCTTTTTAACCCACCAGCTACACATCTTTCCTTGCAACACCATGGTGGGTGAGGCTGCCACGAAAGGATGTGACAACAGAGTCCCTGTGGCGGAAGACTGGTGCTTAACACCAGCCAGTTCCTCATCGTAGACCTTGCTGCTCACCTTCCAGCTTCGACCTGCTACATGGTCAATGGGTCCTTCTTAACTGATTCCAGCCTGGGCAAGGACTCTATGCAGCCAACCAGCACCGTTGGGGTCTTTGAGACAATCTCACTGCAGCTGTGATGCAGATCAAATGGTATACATTGTCGAGGAATGCCCGCTAACCAAATTCAGTGGTGGTTTCCGAAAGTGCCAGTTGGCCACTAAGAACGCTATTGCTTGGCTTTGTGAATACACAAATGCTAAATAAATCAATGGAGCTCACTGCAGGATCATGGCTTTGGTTTTCAAACATTTTAAAGTTTAGCATAGATAGTGTCCAGAGGGATTCCATTAGATAAAAGTTGGTCCAAGATTAAGATTTTATAAAATTATAATCTTTTGCAATACTTGAGACCAATAGTAATATTTCCATGTAATTTAAAAAACTCCAGTAGAATTTTTTTTAAATAAACATTCTTAGCAAAATTTACATCTCAAACACTGCAGCAATCTGCTAATGCATAGAAATTGAATAGAAAGGTGACTGAACTGGATGATCCTGACTGGACAGTTCACTGTTCACAGATGCACCTGCACCACGCCCTTCTGAGTTCAGTGTTGTTCTGCAGGGCAGCAGGGGCAAGGTGAGTTGCACTGCTGAGTTGCAGGGCTGAGTCTTAAGGTATCATTGCTATCACAGGCAAGGAAATTTGTTTTTGTAAAAATATATTATTTTTGGACTGTCAGGATACCCTTTTAAACAACCTTTGTTAGGTCTGGGAATGTTCATTCTTTGGATGCCCACTCATACATTATGCTGCATCTAAAAGGTGCCACAGAATGTTACTGGAGGTGAAACCAGTCTATTGGAGAGTGGTTAGGGTAGGAAGGGAAGTTTATTTTTGCATATATTATTTATTGCATTTGTTTTATTTTCTAGTATTGAGTATTTTCTAGTATATAAAATTGATTTTTTTTAAACCCACTCCAAATGAAAGAAAGAAAAAGAAAAAAAGTGCAGGGTCCAATGGTGATCTGTGGTAACTGACATAACAGCATTGCGTGGCTGTAGTCTAGTCTTAATGGAATCAGAAACCAAAAAGTTTATAGACTGAATTCCCTTTTGACGTAGGGCATTCAGTACCTACCACTTAATATTTTAAAACTACTTCAGCAAAAGCTAAGTGCCATCCCTTCTGTGTCATCACATTCCCTTCCTCCTTCCCATCCCACCCCTCCTCAATGAGCTCACCTTCCTCCAAATTTTGAGCCCTGATCTTTCTCCCAAGTGAAACTCTGTTTAAGCATAGGGCCCAATCCCCAAGGTGAAATAACCTTTAGCACTTGTATACACACAGTTTTTGTGCCACTTTAACTATACTGGTTTCAAACCTATATAGTGAAAGCTGTACAACCTTCCAGTGTGAAAAACTTAGCATATACAGGTTTCAGAGTAGCAGCCGTGTTAGTCTCTAAGGTGCCACAAGTACTTCTTTTCTTTTTGCGGATACAGACTAACAAAATTTATTTGAGTATAAGCTTTCGTGAGCTACAGCTCACTTCATTGGATGCATGCAGTGGAAAATACAGTGGGGAGATTTATATACACAGAGAACATGAAACAATGGGTGTTACCATACACACTGTAACAAGAGTGATCAGGTAAGGTGAGCTATTACCAGCAGGAGAGCGGGGGCGGGGAGGGGGGACTTTTTGTAGTGATAATCAAGGTGGGCCATTTCCAGCAGTTGACAAGAACCTGTGAGGAACAGTGGGGGGGAGGGGGGAATAAACATGGGGAAATAGTTTACTTTGTGTAATGACACATCCACTCCCAGTCTTTATTCAAGCCTTAGTAAAACTATTTCCCCATGTTTATATTCCCCCCTCTCCCCCACTGTTCCTCACACGTTCTTGTCAACTGCTGGAAATGGCCCACCTTGATTATCACTACAAAAAGTCCCCGCCCCCGCTCTCCTGCTGTTAATAGCTCACCTTACCTGATCACTCTTGTTACAGTGTGTATGGTAACACCCATTGTTTCATGTTGTCTGTGTATATAAATCTCCCCACTGTATTTTCCACTGCATGCATCCGATGAAGCGAACTGTAGCTCACGAAAGCTTATGCTCAAATAAATTTTGTTAGTCTCTAAGGTGCCACAAGTACTCCTTTTCTTTTTTAGCATATACAGGTGCAGATACCAGTATATCTTATTCATGTATAATTTAGCTCTTATTGTTAAAATAACCCACATCCTTATCTGAAATAGTTAAATTGTTACAATGAAAATGTGTTTAAACCAGGCCTTTGTGAGTGATCCAGTTGATCTGACGGGTTCGTTTTTGTTAGTCCTCTGCCTTATATTTTGTAGGTTAACAGTGTTTATGTAAGATATGGTTTTATTAAAAGATTTAAAGCTGTAAACAAGGTCCAAAAATAAACATTGTATTTTAAGAATAATCTAGGTGTTACAGGATTAAAACTGATAAGCCTGAGTACTGTAAAACCTTGGAAGATTTGTGTACATACCCATTACTATTTGTAGCAATTCAGTCTTTGAATGTGCCATTATATTTTGTCAGAACAGGCTCCAAGGTCCTTCTAGTAAATGGCTTCATTTTTATGTGCCGAGTAAAATAGTTATCAGTTGGTGTTTTAAAAAAAAAAAAAAAAAAAAGAGGAAATGTCACATGCAAGCAAAATAAGACTTTTCTCCTTTATTCTTGTTTGGAAGCCAATTGAATGCAAAAGTGTCACAATTAAATTTTGTATTAAACAATAAAGGATGATAAATTACTTTGCTTTATGAAGCAGACATAGAAGCTAAGGGGTGTATTTTCAAACATAACTCCACACAAATATGTGGGCAAACCTCCAAATTTGCATATGGTGTCCAGGCTAAATTTGATATATTCTCACCGTCAGAGCCTCCAAAGTGAAACATTACTTGATGCACATCCATTGATATTACAGTGCAGGATTTTGAGGTTACTATTTCAATGGTCATTTGCCTATCTGTTGTTTTCCTTGACATTTTGTTACATGTTGTTATGTTCATCCTAAGGCCGTGTAGAGTCACAGAAGAATACCAGAGAAGAATACTATTATCTGCATTGCTTTCAGTTACAGGAAAACACTAACTGGAGCATATGGTGAAAATACTACTCTAAGTTTTGTTATAGTAACACAATATAATTTGGCTGTAAATATTCAATATAAGGTACAACAGAGTCTCAGTCCAGCACTCTTATTTTTTTCATTCCTGCTCCCTTTTTTCAAAAAAGTTCTTCTCGCAGCTATTTTGCTAATAATGGAAACCCTAACATATCTTCCCAGCAAATATTTGCAGGTCTTGACTTGGATGCATTTTCAAACACTGCAAAAACCAGCTGTGCTTCACAAAATTTCGTTTAGCTGCCAATAATCTACAATGTGGATTTTGTTCTTTTGATACCAAGATAAATAAATTCACAATTGACACACTGTCCTTAGCTTACCCACTCTGGTTAGGTGTTTCCTCATACAAATGCATGACATCCCATCTTTGCAATTTTATCTTAGAGGTAACACAAAAAAAAAAAAATTGATGAATCTATGTACCTTCATGACATCTTGAAATGTAGATTTTCCTTGCCCAAAGTAAAGTGGGAAACTTTTGTATCCTTCAATGTAAGTATTACAGGATAAATTATAATTGCATTGCAGTAATTGAAATGATTGCATCTCTATATCTGATCGTACTCACACTGAAATTAATGGCAAATACCCATGGACTTCAACAGGAAGTCCATTCCCTTTTTCTGCCTAGGCATGGTAGAATTTATTAAGTATAGAGTATTATATTTAGCAAATAATTTACTTAAAGGTAATTTAGGCCCCAAATTTAGATTCTGTTTATGAAAAGCTTAACAAAACAATATTTGTTGAAATAGTTTCATGAAATTAAGATAAAGTGATTAAAATGGTTTGTTTGGGTTTAAGTATTTCTCTGTAGTGTTTTGCTGCAGTGGGAGTTCTGGCTGAATAAGAGGTGCCACATTGGACCCTAATCCAAAGAGAATGACATGCAAAAAGTAATGTAGTTTCTATAAAATTATTTTAGCTTTAATATTCTAATCTATAAGTAACTGATAAAGAAATTTGTCTTTTTAAAGTATGGTTTCTAATGTGATAACTTTTAAATGAAAGGGTTATGGGGGGGGGGGGAGGGAAGGAGGATGATGGAAGGCTTTGCACATTTACTACAAAAGTCCAGAGTCCAATAATATTTAAGGAGCATTGATAGGGGACCATATCTTAATATGTTTGTTCAAGGCCTTCCTTTATTTTTTATGCTTTATATGATCTGAAGTGTCATCTCTTTATTAGCTACACAGAGGTACCAATTTTCATGAGTCTTATGTGTTCTTAAAGCCTCACCTCGCATAGACAAGTGATTATGTGAGAGTCTCAGTTTTCCTCTCTTTTTTTTAAGTAAGTTTCTAGCTCATGATTGCAAAGGAAGGCAGGGCCAAAGATTATGCCAACGGCTCAAAAACCAGAAAGCAAACAAAAAGAAATCCAACCGTTTATTATTTTTTTAAATGTCGTCATTTTTAAGTTGATCTCTTGATTTTTGTATGCTTGACTTAGTAATACTGTTATTATAGACCACAGGTTTGAGGCCTGGTCCTAGAAATCAGATCAGTGGGGCTCTGCATGGGCACAGAGATCCACCTACATGAATCTGTTCGTAGGATCAGGCCTTAGAAGGCTTTCAAATACATTTAAGGATATATATTTTGTATTCGTTATATATTAGCATAGCTAAAACAATAATGCAGCACTATATTCTTTTCTGTTATGTATATTTACTATTTGTGATGGACTTTTATCTTTACTGAATGTAGTCTTTACTATTACTATTTGGTAAAGGCTAATAAGGCAGTCATGGGTCCTGTGCCATCAATCATTAATATTTCCAAAGCCCTTTGAACATACAGTGTTGAAGTGCTAATTATCATCAATATAAAATTCATAGCCAGGAAAATCATATCACCTAGTCTAAACCTATGAAACAGATAACACCTGATCCAACAATTAAGAAAACAACAACTATTCATCAAGACAGTTTCTCTTTTAAAGGTTTAAGTCCATGTTTGAAGGTTCACAGGTTGTAACGAAAATGTTTTTACATAACCTGAAAGGGAAAAGTCTTAGTTTGTGATACAATCTAGTTCTTTAATTATTGGGTAAAGATCCCTATCTCTTCAGAGGCCCTCCTTTCAGTCCCCTTCTTCTGGGTACCCAATAACTGCATTATAGAGCTCCTTGTTTTTCCGCCAATTACATGATTGGACCCCTTTAACTCTACTTCATAACCCCTCTTTATACCTAGAGGCAAGCAAAGAGTTTATTCCCTGCTTGCTGTGTTCAGCCAGGGCTTCTGCCCAATGTAACATACATGGTCAGATTCTCTTTGTGCAAGCCTGGCCCCTGTGGGGTGAGGATTAACCCTGAAGGAGTTAATTGCCACACTTGGTAAAGATTTTCCACCAGTCTTGGGGATAAGCTATGGATTGCTACAGAAGCTCCATAGTAACCCAATAGGCAGTGGTTGTTAAGGCATTGTGATGAAAGTGTGCTCCCCTTGTTGTCCTGGCCACATCCTCTTCTCAGATAGCACTGCCACATTTCAGGCTGAATTGGCCCGTTGGAACCATCCCAGCAGACAAGAGGTTCTAGGTACACTTCAGCTCCACAAACTCACCCTGATCGTCTTCTGCCTGGGGATCTCCAGCACCTGGTTTTATCTGGGCTACATATGGCTCACAATGACCACAATATCAAGGGATGGTATTCTCAAAAGACCCTAAATCACTTAGGGTGCATAAGGCCCATTGAAAGTCAGAGGGATTTGTACTCCTAGGCCACTTTGCTCCTTTTGAATATCTAATCCAAACTGTTTGTTGGGCTAGCTGTCAACCATTTGTTTTCACATGGAAGGGAGATGTTATATGTGATGTACAGTTTAAAAAAAATGAATTTATGATACAAAAAAATAGCTTCTCTACAGAGTGCTATGGACACAGAAGTTTTGGTTCTTTAAAACTGCCAATTCAGTTATTTTGCTGTAGTATATAGTACAGCAAAACAATATTAAAATTGTAAAGGAGTGTCACTTGCAGTGACCACTGATTTAATTTTTCCTCCTTCCACATAGAAGGTCAAGATGTCATTGGGCATTATAAGCTCAGTTCTAAGCTCCTTGAGATGGCAGGAAGCGATAACATAGCACAGACTGTACAGTCAGCCAGTGGGGGAGTGAGAATTGCACATCATTCTCAAATGCCCTCCTCTAACGACTGAAAGAGTGGCAAGGGTAGTGTCCAGAGGGAGAAGTTTCCATCTCTCTTCATTAGAGGGACAGTCACTGTAATGTACTAGAGCAGTGAGAGAAATCAGGACAAAAGACCCCCATACTAAATACATAAACCAACATATTACAGTAATGTTAGCTCATCAACTATTCATATACTGTATTACAGTGAGGACACTGGCAACGGCTACAAAGAGTATGAAAACAATCACTAGACCCCTATTAATTTATGGATTGAGCCTACCAGCCAGGGTGAAAGATACCTGTGCTGCCATATACCAAGCCGTTCCTCAATGAGGCCCCTTTATGCTTCTCTATTGAGAGGGTCTATACATTATTTTTCATGTAGCATGGAGTCCTACGTCATTCAACATACACTTTGGGAGATGTACACATTCACTATTTGTATAAAACTCACCTTTGGGCATTTACTCCTGCAGGAAAATTTTAATCAATAAAGATGAAAGCACTGACCAGAACAGGATGATGATAAAAACATTTAGGCAACCTTAACCATAACTAGGGATCAGTCTAGGGTAAAGAACAAACAACTGTAGCCAGGAATGAAATCGGGGAATGTCCATATCAGCTTTTACAAACATATTAAGGTTGAAAAAAAAGAAAGGGCTAGTGAAGACAAGCTTCAGATAGAATGGACACACTAGGTATGTCTTTACTGCAGAGTTAGCCTGAGCTCTTTCCATGATGCCCTTAACCCCCACCTCCACCTCCCATCCACACACAGAATTCTCTCACCTAAGTTTAGTGGTACTTTCAAGCTGGTTAGAGTCTAGGTTCCACTAATAACCCATCCACTTTGCAGTGAGGACACAGGCTAAATCACTTAAGTGCTAATAGTCTTCCAGTGCCTTTCCACAATTCCTCCCTGGTGCCTAGAAGGACAAAAAAGTTCTCCTACAATTAAATGGGAAAGAATCATAGAGCAGCTCAGTTTATTGCAGCACCTAGAACCATGGGATATTCCACCCAAAAGTCCTAGAGACACATGTGGAAGTACAATACCAGTGAGGCCAGAGTAATCCAGGTAGGGCATGGCAATGTGACAGCTCACACCCAGGCTAGGCTAACCTGGGTGCCGATCACCCAGGCTAATCCTGCAGTTAAGACATAAGAAATATAGAGAACGCTATATAGGGTGAGTAGTTACAGACCCTTGGCTTTGCTATACTCTTGGTGAGAGTGTATTCTGCTGTAACTACACTTTCTTATGTTATTGCTTATTTATTAAAGGTCATTTAATCCAATTAAAATTATTAAACCAGGTATATGCTCTTAACATTTAAAATAATATTCATACACGTTATTTTAGGGTTGGTCTACATAAGAGTTAGGTCAATGTAAAGTGGCTTACATGGACCTAATTATCAGCGTACACACTACAGCTTTGCTCCAGCTGATAAGTGCCCTACTACACTGACATAACAACTCCACCTCCACGAGAGGCATAGGGCTGTGTTGGGTGTAGTTAGGGCGACATAGTGTCTGTGTAGACACTGCATTACTTACATCTGCTGTTGGCTGTCATTCTCGTCAATTTCATAAGTCCATGCTGGAGCCACTCTTGATTTAAAAATGGTCAGTGATGTAGAATACCATGATCCTTGGTATATTGTTCCAATAACTAATTGCTCTCCCCATTAAAAAAATATGCCTTATTTCCAGTCTAAATTTGTCTAGCTTTTACTTCCAGCTATTGGGTCATGTTATATCTTTCTCAGCTAGACTGAAGAACCCATTATTAAATATTTTTTCTCCCTGTAGATGCCTATAGACTGTAATCAAGTCACTCCTTCACCTTCTCTTTGTTAAGATAAATAGATTGAGTTCTTATCAGTTGAGCTTATCACTATAAGGCATGTGTTCTAATCTTTTAACCATTGTCATGGCTCTTTTTTGAATCATCTCCAATTTATCAGCTTCTTTGCCTCTTATTCTCTTGCCCTGAAGATCATTAGTAAGGAGACACCAGACGATGTACCTGCATGGACATCCATAAACACATCTACTATGTGCAATTAGAGCTAGGCAAAATTTTTCAGACAATAGTTTATTCACCAGAGAAATGCAGTTTCAGTTCAACCGAAACTATTTGCAAGTTTGGATCCAACAAGGCAAATAGTTTTAACTGGAAAAAAAAAATTTTTTTTTCTAAACAAAAGGTTTTCTTTTCAAATTATTGTTTGCTTAGAAATGTAGATTTTAAGAAACAAAAGAAGGGTAATATACCCTCAAACCCTCCTCCCCCAAAATTAATTTAAGCAATGTCTACACTACAGACCTTGCAGCGGCAGAGCTGTACAACTGCAGCTGTGCTGCAAGGTCTCCTGTATAGCCGCTTTATGACGGCGGGAGAGCTATCCCTCTGGCATAATTAAACCACCCCCAACAAGTGGCAGTAGCTATGTCAGCGGGAGCCACTCTCTTGCTGGCATAGCGCTGTCCACACCCTGACCGACAAAAGTTTTGCTGACAAAAGTGCTAATATAGACAAAGCTTTAGAGACAAACTAGGGGTATGTCTACACTACGAAATTAGGTCGAATTTATAGAAGTCGGTTTTTTAGAAATTGGTTTTATATATTCGAGTGTGTGTGTCCCCACAGAAAATGCTCTAAGTGCATTAAGTGAATTAACTCGGCAGAGCACTTCCACAGTACCGAGGCTAGAGTCGACTTCCAGAGTGTTGCACTGTGGGTAGCTATCCCACAGTTCCTGCAGTCTCCGCTGCCCATTGGAATTCTGGGTTGAGATCCCAATGCCTGATGGGGCTAAAACATTGCTGCGGGTGGTTCTGGGTACATATCATCAGGCCCCCGTTCCCTCCCTCCCTCTGTGAAAGCAAGGGCAGACAATCGTTTCGTGCCTTTTTTCCTGAGTTACCTGTGCAGACGCTATACCACGCATGAAGCCCGCTCAGGTAACTGTCACCATATGTCTCCTGGGTGCTGGCAGACGCAGTACTGCATTGCTACACAGTAGCAGCAACCCATGGCCTTGTGGCAGCAGACGGTGCAATACGACTGGTAGCCATCATCGTCATGTCCGAGGTGCTCCTGGCCGCGTCGGCCGGGAGCGCCTGGACAGACATGGGCGCAGGGACTAAATTTGGAGTGACTTGATCAAGTCATTCTCTTTAGTCCTGCGGTCAGTCCTATTGAACCATCTTATGGTGAGCAGGCAGGCGATATGGATTGCTAGCAGTCGTATTGTACCATCTTCTGCCAGGCAGGCAAGAGATGAGGATGGCTAGCAGTCGTATTGTACCATCTTCTGCCGAGCAGCCCTGAGATGTGGATGGCATGCAGTTCTTCTGCACCGTCTGCTGCCAGCCAAAGATGTAAAATATAGATGGAGTGGATCAAAACAAGAAATAGACCAGATTTGTTTTGTACTCATTTGCTTTCCCCCCTCCCCCGTCTAGGGGACTCATTCCTCTAGGTCACACTGCAGTCACTCACAGGGAAGGTGCAGCAAGGTAAATCTAGCCACGTATCAATCAGAGGCCAGACTAACCTCCTTGTTCCAATAAGAACAATAACTTTGGTGCACCATTTCTTATTGGAACCCTCCGTGAAGTCCTGCCTGAAATACTCCTTGATGTAAAGCCACCTCCTTTGTTGATTTTAGCTCCCTGAAGCCAACCCTGTAAGCCGTGTCGTCAGTCGCCCCTCCCTCCATCAGAGCAACGGCAGACAATCATTCCACACCTTTTTTCTGAGCAGATGCCATACCAAGGCAAGCATGGAGGCCGCTCAGCTCACTTTGGCAATTAGGAGCACATTAAACACCACACGCATTATCCAGCAGTATATGCAGCACCAGAACCTGGCAGAGCGATACCGGGCGAGTAGGCGACGTCAGCGCGGGCGCGTGAGTGATCAGGACATGGACAGAGATTTCTCTGAAAGCATGGGCCCTGCCAATGCATGCATCATGGTGCTAATGGGGCAGGTTCATGCTGTGGAACGCCGATTCTGGGCTCGGGAAACAAGCACAGACTGGTGGGACCGCATAGTGTTGCAGATCTGGGACGATTCCCAGTGGCTGCAAAACTTTCGTACGCGTAAGGGCACTTTCATGGAACTTTGTGACTTGCTTTCCCCTGCCCTGAAGCGCATGAATACGAAGATGAGAGCAGCCCTCACAGTTGAGAAGCGATTGGCGATAGCCCTGTGGAAGCTTGCAACGCCAGACAGCTACCGGTCAGTCGGGAATCAATTTGGAGTGGGCAAATCTACTGTGGGGGCTGCTGTGATGCAAGTAGCCCACGCAATCAAAGATCTGCTGATATCAAGGGTAGGGACCCTGGGAAATGTGCAGGTCATAGTGGATGGCTTTGCTGCAATGGGATTCCCTAACTGTGGTGGGGCCATAGACGGAACCCATATCCCTATCTTGGCACTGGAGCACCAAGCCGGCGAGTACATAAACCGCAAGGGGTACTTTTCAATAGTGCTGCAAGCTCTGGTGGATCACGAGGGACGTTTCACCAACATCAACGTGGGATGGCTAGGTAAGGTACATGATGCTCGCATCTTCAGGAACTCTGGTCTGCTTCAAAAGCTGCAGGAAGGGACTTTATTCCCAGACCAGAAAATAACTGTTGGGGATGTTGAAATGCCTATAGTTATCCTTGGGGACCCAGCCTAACCCTTAATGCCATGGCTCATGAAGCCGTACACAGGCAGCCTGGACAGTAGTCAGGGGCTCTTCAACTACAGGCTGAGCAAGTGCAGAATGGTGGTAGAATGTGCATTTGGACGTTTAAAGGCGCGCTGGCGTAGTTTACTGACTCGCTTAGACCTCAGCGAAACCAATATTCCCACTGTTATTACTGCTTGCTGTGTGCTCCACAATATCTGTGAGAGTAAGGGGGAGACGTTTATGGCAGGGTGGGAGGTTGAGGCAAATCGCCTGGCTGCTGGTTACGCGCAGTCAGACACCAGGGTGGTTAGAAGAGCACAGGAGGGCGCGGTACACATCAGAGAAGCTTTGAAAACCAGTTTCATGACTGGCCAGGCTACGGTGTGAAAGTTCTCTTTGTTTCTCCTTGATGAAACCCCCCGCCCCTTGGTTCACTCTGCTTCCCTGTAAGCTAACCATCCTCCCCTCCTCCCTTCGATCACCGCTTGCAGAGGCAATAAAGTCATTGTTGCTTCACATTCATGCATTCTTTATTCATTCATCACACAAATAGGGGGATGACTACCAAGGTAGCGCAGGAGGGGTGGTGGAGGAGGGAAGGAAAATGCCACACAGCACTTTAAAAGTTTACAACTTTAAAATTTATTGAATGCCAGCCTTCTTTTTTTGGGGCAATCCTCTGTGGTGGAGTTGCTGGTTGGCCGGTGGCCCCCCCACCGCGTTCTTGGGCGTCTGGGTGAGGCGGCTATGGAACTTGGGGAGGAGGGCGGTTGGTTACACAGGGGCTGTAGTGGCAGTCTGTGCTCCAGCTGCCTTTGCTGCAGCTCAACCATACGCTGGAGCATACTGGTTTGATCCTCCAGCAGCCTCAGCATTGAATGCTGCCTCCTCTCATCACGCTGCCGCGACATTTGAGCTTCAGCCCTGTCTTCAGCCTGCCATCTCTCCTCCTGGGCATTTTGTGCTTTCCTGCACTCTGACATTATTTGCCTCCACGCATTCGTCTGTGCTCTGTCAGTGTGGGAGGACAGCATGAGCTCAGAGAACATTTCATCACGAGTGCATTTTTTTTTTCTTTCTAATCTTCACTAGCCTCTGGGAAAGAGAAGATCCTGTGATCATTGAAACACATGCAGCTGGTGGAGAAAAAAAAAGGGACAGCGGTATTTAAAAAGACACATTTTATAAAACAGTGGCTACACTCTTTCAGGGTAAAACTTGCTGTTAACATTACATACATAGCACATGTGCTTTCATTACAAAGTCGCATTTTGCCTCCTCCCACCGCGTGGCCACCCCGTCAACCCTCCCCCCTCCCCGTGGCTAACAGCGGGGAATATTTCTGTTCAGCCGCAGGCAAACAGCCCAGCAGGAACAGGCTCCTCTGAGTGTCCCCTGAAGAAAAGCACCCTATTTCAACCAGGTGACCATGAATGATATCTCACTCTCCTGAGGATAACACAGAGAGATAAAGAACGGATGTTGTTTGAACACCAGCAAACATACACTGCAATGCTTTGTTGTACAATGATTCCCGAGTACGTGTTACTGGCCTGGAGTGGTAAAGTGTCCTACCATGAAGGACGCAATAAGGCTGCCCTCCCCAGAAACCTTTTGCAAAGGCTTTGGGAGTACATCCAGGAGAGCCGCGAATGCCAGGGCAAATTAATCATTAAACATGCTTGCTTTTAAACCATGTATAGTATTTTAAAAGGTACACTCACCGGAGGTCCCTTCTCCACCTGCCGGGTCCAGGAGGCAGCCATGGGTGGGTTCGGGGGGTACTGGCTCCAGGTCCAGGGTGAGAAACAGTTCCTGGCTGTCGGGAAAACCGGTTTCTCCGCTTGCTTGCTGTGAGCTATCTACAACCTCATCATCATCTTCTTCGTCCCCAAAACCTGCTTCCGTGTTGCCTCCATCTCCATTGAAGGAGTCAAATAACAAGGCTGGGGTAGTGGTGGCTGAACCCCCTAAAATGGCATGCAGCTCATCATAGAAGCGGCATGTTTGGGGCTCTGACCCGGAGCGGCCGTTCGCCCCTCTGGTTTTCTGGTAGGCTTGCCTCAGCTCCTTAAGTTTCACGCGGCATTGCTTCGGATCCCTGTTATGGCCTCTGTCCTTCATGCCCTGGGAGATTTTGACAAAGGTTTTGGCATTTCGAAAACTGGAACAGAATTCTGATAGCACGGATTCCTCTCCCCATACAGCGATCAGATCCCGTACCTCCCGTTCAGTCCATGCTGGAGCTCTTTTGCGGTTCTGGGACTCCATCATGGTCACCTCTGCTGATGAGCTCTGCATGGTCACCTGCAGCTTGCCACGCTGGCCAAACAGGAAATGAGATTCAAAAGTTCGCAGTTCTTTTCCTGTCTACCTGGCCAGTGCATCTGAGTTGAGAGTGCTGTCCAGAGCGGTCACAATGGAGCACTCTGGGATAGCTCCCGGAGGCCAATACCGTCGAATTGTGTCCACAGTACCCCAAATTCGACCCGGCAAGGCCGATTTAAGCGCTAATCCACTTGTCAGGGGTGGAGTACGGAAATCCATTTTAAGAGCTCTTTAAGTCGAAATAAAGGGCTTCATCGTGTGGACAGGTGCAGGTTTACATCAATTTAACGCTGCTAAATTTGACCTAAAGTCCTAGTGTAGACCAGGGCTAAATGTTTCATAAGAGTGTTTGAGTATGAGCACTGATGTGTGACAGTGTTCTAAATAGCCTGAAGTTTAGATATGAGCAACTTTGGAATGCCATAGAGAAGGGAATTCAATTAAGAAGGTGTGAAGTGGCAAATATGGCTTAATGTTTTAATAGTTTGTTGACTTAGATGTTGGCTATTCTGAGAAGGAGATAGGCATGCCTATAGAGTATGCGATGCAAGGTGCAAAGAGCTTGGCCTAAAAAAATGGGGTCAGAGCTTGAAAGTGAGATGGGTGAGCTGATCAAATTTCATCAAGGAAATCCTGCATTTTAGTAAGTGAAATTCTATTGGAGAAAGTTAAGATTAGCTTAATGACCATGTTTTGAAGAAAGGCAGTATCATGGACCTGCACATGTGCCATTTGACCTTGTGGTTAGAGCCAGAGCCCAGCCTAGTGGTTAGAGCCAAGAACAGGAACTAGGAGACTAGCTGAGGGTCAGAGCTGGAGTCAGGAACCATGCAAGGGAGCAGAGCTACAGCAGACTGAAGTGGGACAGGAACCAGGCAGGAGCATGTCAGGAGCAAGGCTGGGAACAAGATAAGAGTACAGCTAGAAAGAGGAAGGCACAGGAGAGATTACAGCTGCAATCATAAGCGTTGAGCAGCTGGTGACCTACCCAATACTGAACTTAAATCCAGACCTATTGAGTCCTCGCAGCCTACTGGGCAGGCTGACCTTTAAGGCAATGAGCTGGGCTCATTACCTGGCCTGAGGGCTGAACCAGCTAGCACCAGGCTCAGCTGAGGGCACTTAAGACCATAGTTTCCAACAGGCAAACAGAGAAATTCACAAAACTTTTGTGCTGTTGGGTACCAGCATGATATGCTGTCTATTTTCCCATCAATGCAAGTGTGGAATTTTCTGATGACTACAGGTCTGCAGCTTCCCTGAGAGACACTCTTTTAAATGTTGTTCTCCACGGGAAACAGAAAAAAAAATCAGATATGTATTTAATAAGTCTGACTAGCTTATAGGTTAATGAGACCTGTTTGATCATCATATTTTTAAAAAGATCTACTTGCTGTTGCTATTTAAAATCTGGCAAAGGAACTATGTATGTATGTATGTATTTACACTGCATTCATCACTGTGGCATTTGAGCACCTCACAGTGATTACACAAAGTAAACAAATAGATCCTTGTTTTTCTCCCCCCTTCCACTATTATCTGTTAGCAATTTTAGGGAGAAATGGGAGTCAGGTTCACATTCTCTAAAAGTCTTATCTGTTCCCCTACAGGTTAAATTCCTCTTCAAAACAACCTTCCTCATTTTTATAAAAATGTTCATAGTTCTATAAATTTACACAGTGAATAGTACATGCAAGACACACATCCTTATCCAGAAGTCTTTCTGGGAAACCATTATTTGATATTATTATTTGATAGAAAATTAAGTAAAATCCATGGATTTTAGAGATTGAGTATAGATACTAAATAGTTCTGTTATTTTGTTTTAGTATATATATCCAATATAATGCATTGTGTTAATACACACATGAATTTATATATATTTTAAATGCATAGACAAAAGGGTTATTTGCCAACCATCAGAACAAAATTGTTTCCACAGAGCCACCCTGAGCCATGTCTCTGTGCTCCAGAAATGCCCTTGCATGACTCCTGCACCATGTGTTATGAGGGTATAGAATCATAGAACCAGAAGGTTAGAAGGGACCGCAAGGGTCATCTAATCTAACCGTTGTATGGGCAACAAAGACCCATTCTAGCAATTCTTTGCAACTGATGACAACCCCTGCTAGATATAAATGGTTTAAGGACTTTTACAGCACTAAGGAATAGGTCAGTATTGAGCCCAACATCTCCAAGAGTATTACATGCTTTAACAGGGAACAGCATGGGCAGCTCACCAAACCAGCTCAGCTCTTCTGGCTGGAGTGAAAGTAGATGGTCCTCTCCCTTTTTGTGATTACTAGCAGTTAACATTGCCAATTCTCACAATATTCCTTTTCTTAAGGTCCCAGCTCTTGGAGTCATGTGATTACTCAAGCATCTCAGTTTTCTTTTTTAAACAAGGCAGTTTCTAGCCCTCCCCATTGTAAAGAAAGACTTGAAAACATGAACGCTTTAAGGCTTTAAATCAGAAGGTAACCCTTCCCCCTGCCCCTTTTTAACATTTCATCATTTGTAAGCCAATCATGATTTGGAGTGGTAGTGCCGTATGATTTTTTGAACACTTGGGTTTGGCAATACTGCACACTAGTACTAGTCTGTCCAGGTGCTCAAGCTACACCAGGGCTGGGACTGTGACTAGAGTCTCCTTGCCTCCCTCTTGGTATTAGAATAATAATAAAGAGCCTGATTCTCATTAGAATAAATGAGAATCAGACCCAACAGAGACAAATCAGAAGAAAAATTGTAAACATAGTGTAACTAGCAAAACTGCTATTTTCTTGTTGAATGGAATTTGAAAAAGTTCAGTTAAATATAGGTAGAACAATCATTGTGACCAAGAACAGCTGGTGTTCCTAATATTATCTGTGTTAGAACAAATATAGATTTGTTGTATTCATTTCCTATCATATGACCACTTCAGTTTCACTCTGCTCTGCAGCTGTCCTTAACAGCGTCTACTGTAGGTTGTCTTTATTTCAGATATTTGGTACACAGGAAAGTCAAAACAACTCACTGAACTTTAGAACTCCTAGTGTGACAAGTATACCTCTGTTTTAAGATAGAGCAACAATAAGAGCTGCTTAACTGGTTATGCAGGCTTTGCATAGCATGTGCAATAAGCATGAGATTTTGTAAGGGAGAACATTGTTCAGAATAATACATTAAAAATAGAGAGATATTCCTGTTATATAGAGTGGGTCAAAAATGGAATAGTTTTCACAATGTTTTTTACCTCTTTCCTTCAAAAGTTTGACAATTTTTTTTTTTCAAAATTAGGAGTTTTTAAAATTTGAGCAACTGTACTATATTACCTATTTTTTATCAAACTCAGATACAGAGAAAGTACATACAATCTCAAAGGTACAGCAAATTATTCAGTTTTTTTAAATTCAGTTCATGAACTGTTAAGATAGCTCTGGTTTTTAAAAATGACAACATCCCAAACATAATTAATATCATAGATATGGGTATGGAATAGGTCAAAATTATATATAATTGCTTCCTTTCTGTTGTAGGATTTTTAAGTCATAGTCTAATAAGGGGATATCATAGGGTGCACAGCTAGCCCCTCTTCTTCAGGGCCCAGTTGCCCTCCCAAATAAATCCAGGCAGATTTCAGCTCTGTGCAACACCTGTGTCCATTATTCTTTAAGCATTTTCCCACCACCACTATCCAACTATATACAATCCTTACAGGTTTCTCACCTACCACAGGCTGGGTCAGTAACCAGCTAGAGGGCTTCTTCCTCCCTGACTGACTGATTATATTTCTTTCTCTCTCTCTCTCTCTCTGCCTCCTTCCCAGCCTTTGTAGCTTCTGCCTATCAGGCTGGCAGGTGTTGGCAATCACCAGGCAGACATATGGCTTTTCAACCAGCCCCAGTCTATCTCCCTTGATTGAGGCTGGCATGGTAGGGGCTGATTAGGTGTGTTTGCAGCAGCACCCTGCTACGGGTGGTCTCTGAAATAGTGAGAGACATCTTTCAGTGCCTTCCATATCTTGAGTTTTAATCTTCTACTACACAAAAATTGTTGTTAAAGTTGCTCAAGTGCATTTCCTTTCAATGCAATCAACAAAAATTAAGTTAAGGCAACATTTTTCAACTGTAACATATAACCAACCACTGAACTGCAATACACATTGAATTAATCACAGTCACAATCAAATGCATAACCTTAACTCCAACTACAGCTACATTAAGAAAAATTCCCTAGAAGTAAACACATAATGGTAAAGTCTATGTGTAATATGCTGGCCCCATTGAAGTAAATGCCAAAACTCCCATTCACTTTAACAGGGCCAGCATTTCACCCTATACTGTGATATTTGTACATAAATAATTTTGAGGTCAGAGTTAAGGTCAGGCATGAGTATTTAGGATGTTTGTATGATTATTGATGTGAGCTGAGGTTGGTCTGGATTCTATTGTGGCCTTAACTGGTGATTTTGTCATTTTTTAGTGATTATGCTTATAAGAAAATTCACTAGAGCAATCTTAAATCTGTGTTACCAGGATTTTTTGTGTGAATTTCCCTGTTTTTCCCCACTTTTAAAACAGTATCAGTACTGATCAAGAGCAGTGTTTTGCCATGGAATGAGGGAGGGGGAATTGGGAAATTGATTAGATGAGCTCATATGGACAATAGGGTTTGAAAAGTAGTCTTGGAAAACAGATTATATATAACTTCAATCTAGAACCATTGGTTTCTGGCCCACTGTGCACTTTTCTTTAGACCAGTTCTCCAGCTCTGCAGCTCAGGTTGGTTCCCTTGTTCTATGCCCTCCCCTCTCCTCAATATTCCCTGTACGCCACAGTTTTTTTTTTCTTAATTTATGTTTTACTGAAGATTAATCAAAATTAGCAAAAAAAAAAAAAAAAAACGTTTCATTGTGGTGTGGATTAGGGACTGGGGGAGGGGCATGGAAACTAGGGAGCAATACAATTTAAACAATAACTTCATGAGCTTAATTGTGCCTGATCCTCCTATGCTCTACAGTAGAAAGTAATTGTGAAGTTCTGGGGTCTACATACCCTCAACTGATGTAGTCCATGTGTTGCTTGCAAGCTGAGCATGGACTGACAGACACTGATGCTAGAAGGACTGCATAGGAGAAGAGCACTATGGAGCTTCTAAGTTCTATAATTTAGCTTTAGGAAAAGCAAGGACTGGATCCCTGGGAGGGAATATGGATCAGAACACAAAATTTCTTTTTTGTGGTTTCCTCTGGAGAGAGGAGTGGCTGCATAGAGGAAAGGGAAGATAGTGACAGTTTAATGGAATGTTTGGTAAAGTCCAATTTTGTAGGAGTCAACCACACTCAGAAAATGTTTCCTTTGCCCTAGCATGCTGGCAAGGAAAGATTTACACACTACAGTTTTGAAGCAGAACATTTTCCACACAAGAATGCTCATATTGAAAATGTTTAGCATCGACACTGCCATGGAAAGTTTTCAGCATCACTAGTCAGGCATAGAAAATTTTCAGTACTGGTTTCCATGTTATGTTGGAGGATACAGTGGACGTTAGTGACTATAAACGTTTGGGTTTGTATGCTGTCTGATGCACAAGTATATAATATAGCCATCCACAAAGAAATTTAAGTGTGTAAACTTTTCTATTTTGAAGTTAGAAGGGACTGGAAAAATATTGTTCTGAATTGCAAAGAGGCAAATTTGTAACCAACTGTAATTTCTAAACCACCTAATGAAATTACTTGACGCTTATGCAAAACAAAATTCTACTCCATCCCAACAGTAATAATAATAAAAAGATTAAAGTTTTTGTTCTGTTCTTTATTAGAGCAGGGGTAAAAAAAAGGATGTAATGAACCCTGGTTGAAATTGTAACTTTGATAGTGAACCTTTCCAGGTTCACAATCCCTTATTCAAAGTCAAAAATTTTCATGCCTTGCCTTACGTTTACTATAAAATTAAAAGTAAAACAAAAGTATCAATGCTAACAGTGATAAGCCTACATAAAGTATTTGTGTGTGTGTTTCGAAAAGTCAACAAAGAATATTTGACCTTGAAGGATAAGGGTGGGCAAGGTGTGGGGGAGGGACTATTTCTTTGCTTTAGATTGTAATGAATTTTTCAACACCTCATGACCTCCTTGATTGCCTTTTGTAACCTCCCTTGGGGTCAACAATCTGCCAGTTGAGAAACACTGATATAGGGAGCCAACTCTTATAAGCCAAATTCTGCTTTCAGTTACATCAAAGTAAAACTTGATTTCAGTGGTGTTACTCCACATTTACACTGGTGTAAACTGAGCAGAATGTGCCCCTCCAAAGTCATAATTTGAGTGGCCTGGATGTGAGACCTGCAATGCTCATGATCCCTCTAGTGAAACAGGTAACAGTCTTATAGGAGATGTACCGCTGGTTATATTATTATTGATGATCTGCGACCAGACATCTAAAGGCTCTGTCTCTAGCGAGGGGCGGTTGAGAAGGAACGGACGATGGTTAGCTTGCGCACGCTGACTAACCTCGTGGCACAGCACGAGGCGAGACAGCACATGTGCGGGCCCAATGGACACTGCTGCCAAAGTTCTCCAATCAGCAGCCCAGGGATGCAGATACACCTAAAGTGGAGCACCCATAGGGACACTACTCAAAGAAGAAAACATCCTTAGGGAAACTGTCACATAGGAATGTCTCACCAGAAAGATTTCAGAGTAGCAGCCGTGTTAGTCTGTATCTGCAAAAAGAAAAGGAGTACTTGTGGCACCTTAGAGACTAACAAATTTGTCTCCTTTTCTTTTCACCAGAAAGAAAAAGTCTAATTTCATCACCTAATCAGATTCCCAAAACAAGATAATTGTGCTTTACAAATAATAAATATGTATAAATAATAACAGCAAAGCAAGGTAAAATAAACTTTTAAAAATGCATAAGGATTAAGAAAACACTCCTAACAAAATAAATGAAGTGCTCCTTACATCACTAGTGAAGTCAGAACATTGATTTGCTAGTCAGAAGGAAACGGTTTATAATAATAAGCCTACCTTAGGAGACTATAAAATATCCACAATTTAGACTTAAAAACAGTAAACTGAATAAGTGTATCAACATTATGAATAGGCACAGCCATGGAGGTTAGGTAACACAGAAGATTTTGACTACTGGGGTCTCTTTTAGGACTTGTCTCTGCTGGGAAGCTTATTGGAAGAACTACTGAGATGGTAATTAGGACAGGGACTATCTTTTTGTTTTGTGTTTGTACAGCACCTCACATAATGGGGACTGGATCCATGATTAGTGCTCCTAGGTGCTATGGTAATCCAAATAATAATAAGCCAGTATAACTCTCTCTCTGGACACTGTTGGGATCTAGGGTCCCTTTTTTCAGTTCAACTTACATCTGTTTGGAAGTATCTCAAACTAAACTTAAAAAAAGCACACTGAGTCCTGAAAAAGTGTCCATGTGGGGAGTTCACCATATAGATCTGCCAGTAAATGTCTCTGTGTAGACAAGCCCTTGGTACAGGGCCAAAGTGAAGTTGAGGGACTAGGCAGCATACTCCTTGACGGATATGTCTTTTGTGTGCTTGCAAATGTTTGGGCAGGAATGAAGAGGAGGGTTGTGGGAAATCAGGACTGAAGTACATTGAATGATCTGTGTGAAAACTTGTAGCACACCAGCCCACATTATACATGTACCATTTGCCACTGACAGCAGGCCTTGTCTAGGCTATGAAAAAACGTCAAGGTAGCTTAACTCAACTGAAAACTGCACTGTAAACACAGTTTAAGATCTTGTCCATGTTGAGTTATCACCTAGGAACTTGCCTGTTATAACTTAACCTGCTAAAATTGAGCTAAAGGTGTTAAACTGTCTACATTGGTGGTAAGCTGCGTTTTCAGTTTAGCTAAGATAGCTTGATTGTGCAAACTCAATTGAAAAAAAATCCTTTTTCCTAGTCTATAAAATGCTTTAAAGCCATGTCTACATGAAAAACTTTGGCCACTGCAAGTTATGCCTCTGCAGTTAGCATATTGCTTGTGCATAGGCACACTTGGTTCCTTGTGTTGATGTTGCACCTGGTCACCAGAAGTGTTTGTGTTAATGCACAGGGAAAGCACTCTGGGTAGATATCCCAGTGTGCAACTCGCCATCGTCCAGTGCACTGTCTTTTGGGAAGTTTTGGCAATTAATAGTGGGGAGAAACAAGTCATGCACAGGTAACAGGGAGGAAGGAGTCAAGTTCTCAGCATGTAACTTTCTCCATCCTGTATCATCAGCCATATCCCATATTTTTTGCACCATTTAAAAAAAACAAACAAACCATGAACCTACGTGACCCTCTTTGCTGTCCACCATCTCAGACAGAAGCATGAAACCTGTCCAGCTCTGCACTATTGCCAGGAGCCTTGCAAGCACATGATACAAAATCATCCAGTATTTGCAGAGCTGTAAAACAAGCCAAATCAGTAGGGAACATGACAGTTTCATGAAGGACAGATTGTGGAGGGACATAACAAAAACCAATTCAAGGCTGTTGGGGGCATTCACGGAGCAACTATAGCTGGTGGAGTGCCACTTCTGGGCCCGAGAAATGAACACTGACTAGTGGGATTGCATTGTAATGCAGATTTGGGACTATGAGCAGTGGCTACAGATCTTCTGGACATGAAAGGCCACATTCCTTGGTCTGTGGATCAAGTTCAACCAAGCTAGCACAGGGACACCAAAATGTTGCACCGAAAGCGAAGAAACAGGTGGCCATTGCACTGTGGAAACTTGCAAAGCTGGATTGTTACCAGACAGTGGGAAATCATTTTGGAACTGGAAAATCCACAGTAGGAGCCATTAAAAGAAAAGGAGACTTGTGGCACCTTAGAGACTAACAAATTTATTTGAGCATAAGCTTTCGTGAGCTACAGCTCACTTCATTGGATGCATTCAGTAGAAAATACAGTGGGGAGATTTATATACAAAGAGAACATGAAACAATGGGTGTTACCATACACACTGTAACCAGAGTGATCAGGTAAGGTGAGCTATTACCAGCAGGAGAGTGGGGGGGGGGGAGGGGGACGGACATACCTTTTGTAATGATAATCAAGGTGGGCCATTTCCAGCAGTTGACAAGAACGTCTGAGGAAGAGGGGGGGCGTGGTGGTGGGGGGAATAAACATGGGGAAATAGTTTTACTTTGTGTAATGACCCATCCACTCCCAGTCTTTATTCAAGCCTAAGTTAACTGTATCCAGTTTGCAAATTAATTCCAATTCAGCAGTTTCTCGTTGGAGTCTGTTTTGGAAGTTTTTTTGTTGAAGAATTGCCAGTTTTAGGTCTGTAATTGAGTGACCAAAGAGATTGAAGTGTTCTCCAACTGGTTTTTGAATGTTATAATTCTTGACGTCTGATTTGTGTCCATTTATTCTTTTACATAAAGACTGTCCAGTTTGGCCAATGTACATGGCAGAGGGGCATTGCTGGCACATGATGGCATATATCACATTGGTAGATGTGCAGGTGAACAAGCCTCTGATAGTGTGGGTGATGTGATTAGGTCCTATGATGGTGTCCCCTGAATAGATATGTGGACACAGTTGGCAACAGGCTTTGTTGCAAGGATAGGTTTCTGGGTTAGTGGTTCTGTTGTGTGGTGTGTGGCTGCTGGTGAGTATTTGCTTCAGGTTGGGGGGCTGTCTGTAAGCAAGGACTGGCCTGTCTCCCAAGATCTGTGAGAGTGATGGGTCATCCTTCAGGATAGGTTGTAGATCCTTGATGATGCGTTGGAGAAGTTTTAGTTGGGGGCTGAAGGTGATGGCTAGTGGCGTTCTGTTATTTTCTCTGTTGGGCCTGTCCTGTAGTAGGTAACTTCTGGGTACTCTTCTGGCTCTGTCAATCTGTTTCTTCACTTCAGCAGGTGGGTACTGTAGTTGTAAGAAAGCTTGATAGAGATCCTGTAGGTGTTTGTCTCTGTCTGAGGGGTTGGAGCAAATGTGGTTGTATTGTAGAGCTTGGCTGTAGACAATGGATCGTGTGGTGTGGTCTGGATGAAAGCTGGAGGCATGTAGGTAGGCATAGGGGTCAGTAGGTTTCCGGTATAAAGTGGTGTTTATGTGACTATCGCTTATTAGCACCGTAGTGTCCAGGAAGTGGATCTCTTGTGTGGACTGGTCCAGGCTGAGGTTGATGGTGGGATGGAAATTGTTGAAATCATGGTGGAATTCCTCAAGGGTTTCTTTTCCATGGGTCCAAATGATGAAGATGTCATCAATGTAGCGCGAGTAGGGGCATTAGGGGACAAGAGCTGAGGAAGTGTTGTTCTAAGTCAGCCATAAAAATGTTGGCATACTGTGGGGCCATGTGTTGGATCACATTAAAGAAGTTTTGTATTAAAATCACAAATGAGTTTGATTCCCCATAGTTTAAATTCCAGGGTATTACTAATTAAGAGGTCTCTTGGTTTTTGGTACTGTTTCTCTCCCTCTCTGTGTGAAACTTGCAAGCTGCTAATTGTGTTAGTACATTCCAAGACAGAGTCTGTTCTCAAAGCAATTCTTTGTAACAACTACTCACACAGAGAAAGACTCAAAGCAATACTCTGTAACAACAGAAACAGCACCCAGAGACTCCCTGCCCTTTCGTTGTATTCATCTCGCTTTGTTAACAATTGTGATTAAAATAGAGATAGAGGATGTATGTGGATGGATGCTTGGTGTGGATAATAACTGAATGATCAGGGAGGTGCCAGCCTAAGAATCCAGTGTCCATCGGCTAAAGAAGGCATCAAGTGGAAATAACCAGAGGACCCCCGGGGGGCAGACTGGAATCCACCCAACAGCCTCAAGAATGGGAGAACCAAAGAACAAGATAACATCTGGCAGCACGGAGCTGTCAGGAATGTACCATCTGCTGACTGATTCAGCAACAGCATGATGAAGCCACAGACTGGCATAGGAAGAAATTCCTATAAAAATGGACTCTAGAAAGTGAGAACTTTGGGGTCTGATTCTGCAAACCAACTTCCAGGAGCATTAGATGAGCATCTGACAAGGCCCTACTCCCTCCTCATGTCTAGGCCACCTGGCCAGTGGCTTGACATGAGCAACTCTAAGGCTGGTAACTATGATAACAACCTTGCAGAACCTGTGTGTGTGTGTGTATGAATGAATGTGTGAATAAATATGAAATTGAATGGAATGTTATAGCTATAACTAACTGCTTACTATGATTCTTTCTGTATTCACAATAAATGTGGCATTTTGCCTTTTCCCCTTTAATAAGATCCTGCTGGTTTTTATTTTATTGGTATAACACATGCGGGTACCCATAGCAGTGCCGCTGATTTGAAGGTATACATTGTCCCCAAATGTGAAATAGTTATGGGTGAGGACAAAGTCACAAAGTTCAGCTACTAGGTTTGCCGTGACATTATCGGGGATACTGTTCCTGATGGCTTGTAGTCCATCTTTGTGTGGAATGTTGGTGTAGAGGGCTTCTACATCCATAGTGGCTAGGATGGTGTTTTCAGGAAGATCACCGGTGCATTGTAGTCTCCTCAGGAAGTCAGTGGTGTCTCAAAGATAGCTGGGAGTGCTGGTAGCATAGGGCCTGAGGAGGGAGTCTACATAGCCAGACAATCCTGCTGTCAGAGTGCCAATGCCTGAGATGATGGGGCGTCCAGGATTTCCAGGTTTATGGATCTTGGGTAGCAGATAGAATACCCCAGGTCAAGGTTCCAGGGGTGTGTCTGTGCGGATTTGTGCTTGTGCTTTTTCAGGGAGTTTCTTGAGCAAATGCTGTAGTTTCTTTTGGTAACCCTCAGTGGGATCAGAGAGTAATGGCTTGTAGAAAGTGGCGCTGGAGAGCTGCCTAGCTGCCTCTTGTTCATATTCCGACCTATTCATGATGACGACAGCACCTCCTTTGTCAGCCTTTTTGATTATGATGTCAGAGTTGTTTCTGAGGCTGTGGATGGCATTGTGTTCTGCACGGCTGAGGTTATGGGGCAAGTGATGCTGCTTTTCCACAATTTCAGCCCGTGCACCTCGGCGGAAGCACTCTATGTAGAAGTCTTGGTAGGAAGGTCTCTGTGGGTTAGTATGTTGATCAGAGGTGCACTGGAAATATTCCTTGAGTCGGAAACGTCGAAAATAGGATTCTAGGTCACCACAGAAGTGTATCATGTTTGTGGGAGTGGAGGGTCTGCAGAAGGAGAGGCCCCAAGATAGGACAGATTCTTCTGCCGGACTAAGAACATAGTTGGATAGATTAACAATATTGCTGGGTGGGTTAAGGGAACCACTGTTGTGGCCCCTTGTGGCATGTAGTAGTTTAGATAGTTTAGTGTCCTTTTTCTTTTGTAGAGAAGCAAAGTGTGTGTTGTAGATGGCTTGTCTAGTTTTTGTAAAGTCCAGCCACGAGGAAGTTTGTGTGGAAGGTTGGTTTTTTATGAGAGTATCCAGTTTTGAGAGCCCATTCTTAATCTTTCCCTGTTTGCTGTAGAGGATGTTGATCAGGTGGTTCCACAGTTTCTTTGAGTGTGTGGCACAAGTTGTCAGCATAGTCTGTGTGGTATGTAGATTGTAATGGCTTTTTTACCTTCAGTCCTTTCGGTATGATGTCCATCTGTTTGCATTTGGAAAGGAAGATGATGTCAGTCTATATCTGTACGAGTTTTTTCATGAAGTTGATAGATTTCCACGCCATACGGCTAAATTCAGTGCCTTGCATAATGACAGGTTTCAGAGTAGCAGCCGTGTTAGTCTGTATCCACAAAAAGAAAAGGAAGACTTGTGGCACCTTAGAAACTAACAAATTTATTTGAGCATAAGCTTTTGTGAGCTACAGCTCACTGTCATTCAAGCATGGAAGGCTAATAATTGTCTCTTGCTATGCAAGGCTGTGACACTCAGCAATGTGCAGAACGTAGTGGATGGATTTCCAGCAATGGGATTCCCAAACTGTGGTGGAGTGATAGATGGTAATGCATATCTGTATTTTGGCACCAGCCCACCTTACCCCAGAGTACTTCAACAGGAAGGGCTACTCTACGGTTATGAAAGCATTGGTGGATCACTGGGAATGCTTCATCAACATCGACAGTGGCTGGTCAGGAAAGGAACATGATGCATATATCTTTAAGAACACAGGACTGTTCAGAAAGCTTAAAGCAGGGACTTTTCCAACCCAGTTACCATTGGCAATAATGCCAACAGTGATCTAAGGGAACCCAGCCTGCCCTTTGCTACCTGGCTCATGAAGCCATACCCTGGTCAGCTTGACAGCACTAAGGAAAGAGTCAACTTCTGGCTTTGCAGGTGCAGAATGACAGTTGAATATGCTTTTGGTAGATTGAAAGTTGTTTACTCACATGACTGGACTCTGTGTGAGAAGAATATATCAATGGTTATAACTGCCTCCCATGTTCTGCATAATATCTATGAGGCAAAAGTTACCATGGTGGCAGAAGTAGAGCGGCTGGCTGTTGAGTGTGAGTAACCAGACCCAAGAGCCATTAGAAGAGCTCAATGCAGTTCAATGCTGCTGAGGGAGGCCTTGAGAAAGCACTTTATCGGTGAACTACAGTAATGTGCTGTGGTGGACTGTGCTCCACCTGGCCTTGCAGTTTTGGGACCTGTTTGGAATTGTGTGGTGCCTGGTGTACATCTATGAATATACTACTATCAATGCACCTATTGATTTTGCGGTGTTTGTTTTACATAATTATTGCACTGCGTTTGTCACTGATCCTATGAGTTGTGTCACACTGTAGAGTAACAAGTGAGTGAATGCTTTCAGTACTGCTAGACTTCTGCAGCACATAGTGGGAATTAATAAAGGAATTCCCCCCCCCATAGTTTTATTTAACAAAACTAGTGCAAAAAAATCAGTTAAATTTAAGAGCAAATACATTAAAAACTTAATAAATTAATGGACAGAACTTAACAAGGGGGAAAGAACATTCATATCCATTTTGGCTACACATACAGCAACCGTGGCTCTCACGGTCAGGGTATGTGAAGCTGTGATTGTCCTTACTGTCCCCTGGTTTGGAGTGGTAGGAATAGGGATGCGGCCCCCCGATGCCACATAGAATGTTATGGGGAGAGGATGTAGGGAAGTGGTAAAACTGAGTTCTCCAGGAACTACAAAGAGAGGTGAAGGCATGATTTGACGACCTACGGGTTTAACAGAGTGTGCAGCATCTATGATAGCTGCCAGAGAAGTCCCATTATATCCTCATGCATCTTCCTCTCCTTATTGTGCTGGGACTCTCTCCTGTCTGCTCTTTTCTTCCTCTTACAGACTGAAATATTCACACTCTAGGCCCTCTGCTCAAGGTACAATGCAGCACTGGCTTGCAGGATCTTGCTGAACACATCATCCCAAGTCCTCTTCTTTCTCTGGCTCAGGTGTTGCGTGGGTATGGAGGGGAACCCCTTAAGCCCACAATGGCGGCAAGCTACAGACAAAACACAGAGAGATACCATTATCAGTATGGCCACAACAGGAAGTGAAAGTTAAGTGTCAGAATTCCCTTCCCTTGCTCCCCATAAGTTTTAAACAAGACATGCTTATTGACACTTGTGCTTTGGAGTGATTGTGCACAGCACCATCCATGGTAAATATGTCCTGCCACAGGCAAGGGAATTGCTCATTTGCATGAAACTATGAGCATACGGCACTATCCACAGCCAGTGGTGATTTTAGCTGGTATCTCACTCCTGAGGGTGACAAAGGCAGAGAGAGCACAGCTGCTACTGCCATCCCAGAGCCACCCTGGCCCATATGCTGCTAACCTGTTTACTGCAATGGTGACTGTCAAAATTATTGCCAAACTGCATGCAAAAGTGTCCTGCCGCAGAGGAAGAAATAGGGCTGCCATCCCTAGAAACCTTTGGGAGAGGATTGCAGAGTACCTTCCTGGAAGTTTTATCAAGATCTCTCAGGAGGATTCAAGGGCCATCCCTGTATACATAACAAACTGCTCCACATGGTCCCCAGCTAAGTACAGGGGAGTGAACAGTTATATTACCCCTGTATTTGACACTGGTGAGACCACTTCTGGAATACTACGTTGAGTTTTGGTGTACCGCTACCTCTTCTTGTACAAGTAAATTAATGAAAAGTCGATAGCTGTGTCCTGCTAAGTTGTGAGTGCCATCAGTACATCACTGTAATGGGGGACACATGTATATGCTTGACCCATGGTTTCTTCCCCTGCATCCGGCTTGCCCTTTCTCAACTGCCAGGACTGATTGGACGGCAGTGGAGTCTCAAACAGGTCCTGGATTGCAACACAGGTGGACCCCCAGAGGCATTTCGCATCTTCCTCATTCTCCTCACCATCGTTCTTTACAGCAGGGTTCTGTCTCTCGAGCGCCTCAGAGGTATTCATGGAGATCTGTAGGGTGGCAGTGGGTCTCCAGAAAGTATGGCATGCAGCTCTTTTTAAAAAGCGGCAGGTCTGCAGCTTAGCACTAGATCGACTGTTGGCCTCCCTGGCCTTTTGGTATGCCTGCTGTAGTTCCTTTGCTTTCATGCGGCACTGCTACCAATACCCCTTCTACAAGCAGATTATACAGGGAATGCAGGAAATGTCATTTCTATGGCTGGTCCATAGCTGTGCCTTCACAGCCTCTTCTCCCCATAGGCCCAGGAGATCCAATATCTCCTGTTTACTCCAGACGGGAGCATCTGGAGCATATAGCCAGCATGGTCAGCTGGGTATTTGCATACAACAATGGTGTACACACATAGTTCTCCAAGCTGGGCAATGAAGAAAAGGAATTTCAAAAATTCAGTTTTATAAGTGGTGGAGTGTGATGTTCTGGTCTCCTTGATCCCATAGCGGTCAGCGTTGGGCATTGTGGGAAAGCTGCTTGAGAACTGTTAGGGTAGCATAGGTAACGTAGTGTCTACACATGCACTGTGTTGACCTCAGTACATCAACCATGGCTCAACACTACTGGGGAAGGTGGTGTTACTGCATTGCCATAACAAGGCACTTACATTGGTGGGAGACAAATCTATGAACATCTCTACACTACAAAATTAAGTCAACTTAAGTCGTCATACTGCCACCACAGTAACTAAGTTGATTGTCCACGTCCACACTATGCTCCTTGCATCAGCAGAGTGTGTCCATATTAGCAGCTTATATTAACACAGAGAGCAGTGCACCATGGGTAGCTGTCCCACTGTGGGTGTCTTGGGAAGGGGTTGCAAAATGCAAAGCACAGGGGAAAAGGGAGAGCATATCATTCTGAGATCATAGCAAGAAGTAAATTTGCAGAGGATAGCATGCAGCTCCTTGTAAAAGTAGCATATCTGCAGTTCCGCACCAGAATAACTGCTTTGGGCAGCAGAGTTCAAAATGGTGATCTGAGCGGTTATAATGGGAATTGTGGGACAGCTCCTGGAGACCTGTTAAATTAACATAAGCAATGCAGTGTCTGCAATGCCACTATGTTGGCCTAGCTACATCAGCAGGAGAAAATATTGTATTGTAGTGTAGACATTGACATAATGTCAATGTGAGTTGCCTTACATCGACATATCTCTTTAGGGTGTATCAGGTCTAAGTGTACACACCCCCCCACACCTAGGTTGATGCAAGGCAGCTTACATCGACTGTACTTTGTATTGTAGACCAGGCCTTAGTGACAACAAAACAGACTAAGCTAATATCAAAAGAAAAATAGATCTAGAGTAGGAAGAGGAGAACAGAAAGAAATAAAAGCATGTACAAGTTTTAGCACCTAAACTCTGAGGGCCAAATTCACTCCCTGGTGTAACATGTTGCTTTGATAAGTACTAACTGTAAAAGTTAACAGTTTGTAGACAGGTCAGATTTACTGTTACTGAATACGGTCTCTAGGCTTTTAACTACAGCTCTCTCTACAGGAAAACTACAACATAAAAAAACAGATGACCACTCTTTGTTGAAACTGGCTCCTTTTATCCCTTTTGTACAAGAGATGAAAGGGGAAACCTCCCAGCCTCTTCAATCATAGACTGAAGACTGATAGTTTATACGAGGATTAAAAAAAAAAAAAAAGTGTGAGAGTGCAAATTCATCATTGAAATATGCGTTGTAAAAAAGTGTCCTACATTCCTAAAGGAAGGGTTTGTAAAAACTGTCTCACTTACCAAGAAAAGAGGCTTGCTCCAAATGAGAGGAACTAGGCAGGTCAAAACTTCCTAGCTACACAAGTTCTAGGCTCTGATTCCACAGGAAGAAGTTCAGCTGTCACAGGAGAAGAGCTGGGAAAGTGCAGTAAGAAGGAAACACTTCATAAAGCAAAGCTTGAAAGCAGCACGCACAAACATCACCCATGCTACCTTTAAGGACTAGCTGATGAGGGGGACTCACTGTATGGACCAGACCTATACAATTCAGAAAGCCTGGGAAGCCAGAATTACTGATCCAGAGCTCCTGGGCCTTATAACCCCAGTCAACTACCTTGAAGGTAGGAGCAGGAAGAAGGGGCGGTTATCAGACATCCCCACCACCCAACAATAGCCGTTAACCTTCCTCCTGCCCCAAAGCATGAACTGCACCCTCCCTCTGAGCTGTAAACGCTAACCCGTGCTACAGAACAAAGCTAAGCGCGTCCCGCTTTCAGCTTCATTTAACAATGAAGATAGTGAAAGGGGACTTGTTGTGATGGTTTGAGGAGGAGGCGTAGAAGTGAAAGTTAAAACATGGTTTTGCTATTTGCCACACGTTGTTCGTTGGATCAGCAAAACATAACCCACCTCTGGCCCTGCTGCTGCCAGCTCCCACACACATGCTCTGGGGAGGAGGGCAGGCAGGAGGGCTCTTGGAGCGGCTGTTTAAGGCAGTGTTTACAGTCACTCTCGCTCTGGGGGGTGGGGATGTCTGCTGCGTGCATTCCAATGAGCCGTTTCCACAGTTCTCTGCAGTTTACCCCGAATCAAACTGCCTGAGCTTGACAAGCAGCCTTGCAGCTCCTCGCTCCCGACCAAGCCCTTGAGCCCGCTCTTCCTGCAACCCCAATCCTCCCCTCCAGCTATACCCCTCCGACTCACACCAACCCTCGGCCACTCTTCAAATCTCCCCTCCCTCGAGGGAGGGCCAAACGCACCCGCCATTGAAATCCGTCCCCATTGATCCCCTGCGTAGTGTGAAACGCTGGGGGAGAAGGGAGCCGGGAAAGCAGCAGCCAGGCACTGGGAAAAGCCCTTTTCCTTCAACACGGGGCGGGGGCGGGGGGCGGCAAAGCCAATCAGAGAAAAATATCGGGGGGAGGGCACAGAGATCTTGGATTTTCCAGTTTACAAAAACCAAGCCTGCTCCCCGCACCTCTCAGCCTCAACAACGCTTGGTTGGGAAAGAAATCCCCGACCCTCCTAGGGGACGCGGACGCTTCAGCACAGGAGCGAACTACTAAGTAAATTCGCTCAATAGAGGCCTACAACTCCCAGCATGCTTTACTCCACCTTGCACCGAGCTGCCGCCTTAGAGACGGAGCAAGGCCTGCTGGGAGTAGTAGTCCCCAGGAGCCACTCCAGGTTCCACACATCCACGACCGACAGCAGCCCCCTAATACCAGCCTATGTTACCCATTAGAGCGTGGTGTGTGTCCAAAAACCCCGTTGTTTTTAACGGCCTGTAGACTGTAAATAAGAAGTTTACTAATAAACCCGCCCGCCCGCATCCCTTTCCTCAAGCCACAGCCATCTCTCTTTTCAGACTGCCAATCCTGTCCACCACCCGCACCTTTTTCAGGCGTCTCTTGTTTTTCTCACTTCATATCCCTCCCCCTCCCTTTGTATTTTTAAACCACGCTACTCCACCCCGCTTTGTCCAATCGCAGCTCGGGTATTCCATTGCAGCCAATCGTGGACATCCCCGCGGTTTTTTAAACTGTTGCTCACCTCCAATCGGCGCCGTCGATCTTAGTCCCGCCCTCGTCCTCTCCCTAACCGGTTCCAACGAGTACAGGAGCCAACGAACCCCTGAGGCTCGACCTAACTTATGCGCTGCTCTTGGGATGACGTAAAGAGAGCTAGGACCCAATCCATTGTACTCACAAGCCTAGGGGCGTGACCGTGTGCGGTTCGAAAGGGTGTGACAGCCAATCGAATGACGCAGTAGGCGGGCCCGAAGGTGCTGTGGGTCAAGTTGCTGTGGCGGGTAGGACTGTGGAAAACAAGAGGCTGTAAGTGCGTTGGAGAGAAACCATTTGGCTGGGGCAGACGGAGCAGATCCCAGCACTAGAGCCCGACATCCCGCAGCCGCCGCCTCTCACCGCACCAGGCAAGGCCCCAACAACTGCAGCCTGCCCTGAGGAGCGTCCGCACCGCTCCGTGCTGGTGACGGTGCCAGTGGGAGTCGGGACGGGAGGGGACTAGCCGTGGGGTGCGGCGCGGCGGCTCCTGGGCGCACTGGGTGCTCGGTCCCGCGCGGGGGGTGGTGGTTTTAGGGGGGCTTCTTGGCTCTCCAGGTCGGCAGGGCCGCGCCCGCGGATTGGGGCGCGAGGTGGGGGGGGGCGGTGGCATTTCGGGAGGGGGGTTTGTAGCTTCGGCGGGGCCGCTGGTGGGGGTGGGGTGGAGGCGCCTGTTGGTCCCGGGGAGGCCGCCCCGCCCCGTGGAAGTTTACTCAGAGCCGGAGGCCGCTTGGCTCCTCGGGAGAGGGAGGGGCCGGGCCCGGGGGATGGTAAGGCGGGAAGCCGCCGCTAGGGGATCGGCGGGAGTGGCCTCAGCCGCAGCCCCGCCCGGCAAGCGCCGCCGTCCCTTTCCCCTCACTCCGCGTCTCCTCCCCAAGGGCCCCGTGACCGCTTCCGCCATGGGCAAAGGCGACCCCAACAAGCCGCGGGGCAAGATGTCCTCGTACGCGTACTTCGTGCAGACCTGCCGCGAGGAGCACAAGAAGAAGCACCCGGACTCCTCGGTCAACTTCGCCGAGTTTTCCCGGAAGTGCTCGGAGAGATGGAAGGTGAGAGAGGGCCCGGGCCCGCGCCCGCGCCCGCCCATCGGCCAGGCCGCACCTCGGGGCGGGCGGGGCTTCCCTGCTAGCTCAGTGGAGAACGGTGCGGGGTCTCGTGTCTGGGAATCGTGACTCCCCTCCCCCACCGCCTCGTCAGCCTGTTTCATGGGTTTATGGGAAAGAAAAGGATCCTCGGGTGCAGCTGCTGTTAGCTGTTAATGAGTCACCAGGCCTTTTAGCTGATCTAACGCCTCTTTTTGCAATGTGTCTGCAGACAATGTCTGCAAAAGAAAAATCAAAGTTTGAAGATCTGGCGAAAGGAGATAAAGCTCGTTATGACAGAGAGATGAAAAATTATATTCCTCCTAAAGGCGAGAAGAAGGGAAAGAAAAAGGATCCCAATGCTCCTAAAAGGCCCCCGTAAGTGTCTTCATCCGGAAATGAAAAGTGTATTTTCAGTTTTGGTCAGTGTGACACCTTTATTTTTCTTTCTTTCTTTCTCCCTGATCAGATCTGCGTTCTTTCTCTTTTGTTCTGAACATCGTCCAAAGATCAAAAGTGACCATCCTGGCTTGTCTATTGGGGATACTGCAAAAAAACTAGGTGAAATGTGGTCTGAGCAGTCAGCCAAAGATAAACAGCCATTTGAACAGAAGGCAGCAAAACTAAAGGAGAAATATGAAAAGGTACAATGAAAACATCCAAGAATGTATATGTGGTTCAGAGTTTGAGCAGTTATAAATGAAATACTGCTGGCATGCTTTATGCTTGACAGAAGGGGAAAAAAGCATCGCTAGCTCGCAATCCTGAATAGACGACACACTGTGACAGAAAACGGAGGAACATTCAGTTTCTCTAGAAATGGTTTAGATAAGGCCTTACTGTGTAGGGAAACACACAAATGTAAAAATATTCAGACTGGATATTGCAGAGGTTCTCAGTCTGCTCTGTACCAAAATTGCATCTTAAAATAGAAGACAGAAAAAGCAGGAAGGCTATAAGCCCCTGAAATCTGATCTGGGGATTCCTTAGGGGTGGGTCTTAAGTGCCAGGTTGAGACCCTTTCTCTTAAAGCATCTAATTCATATATTGTACAGTTCAGTATAACACAAACGTTAAATTAACGTTAGTCTCGGGATTTACAGGGACGTAATTCATTCCTTGAAACTTAATGGCATCACTCTTTCAGGATGTTGCAGCATACCGTGCCAAGGGCAAGAGCGATGCAGGAAAGAAAGGTCCTGGTAGGCCCACAGGATCTAAGAAGAAGGCAGAACCTGAAGAGGATGAAGATGAGGAGGATGAAGAGGAGGAGGAAGACGAAGAGGAGGAGGATGAAGATGAAGAGTAAATGGATGTCCTGCTGTAAAGATTTGTGCTCGAAGTCCAATATTTTGCTAAGAATGTGAACTCAAGTGCAGCTCATTGTTAGCTTCAGTATAAAAAAAAATTGTACAGAATTGTGTATAGGTAATGTGATTCTTTGTAGGGAGACCTATATTTTTTAATGTAAGTAGTAGCTGAGGGCCGCTACAGTTAGGTTCTTAAAAACAAAAAACGGATGTTGTGGAATGTTTCTGCATATTTAATGGTTTCTTTAAAATTCAGTGACTGATAGTCTGATGTTTTTAGCAGAGTAAAACATAGGAAGTAGCAAAATAGCTGATCTTATATTTTGTAGAATATTGCATTGTATTACTTTTTTAACAATTTTGTAATAAAATGATGTACATTATTGTTTTCTGCTGTTACTGCCTTGGAGCATCTTCTAAATACTTTAAGATCATAAAGCAATAAATGGACACACTTAGGTATTTATAATTTAACACTTTAAACTTCCTTTACTTTTAAGCTCTTTTTGGGATGGGACTGCCTAATCTAAATACATTATAATAATGGGGCCCTGATTCTAAATAGTGCTTTGGGTACTTCTGAGATGCTAGTAAGTGGAAGGACTGGGATTCAGATTTTTCTCATGTGAGTTGATTACATCTTACATCATTGCTTGCTTGAAACTGGCTTCCCTGTTCTGTTTCTAGTTATAAGTTAACAACTTTAGCAAAGTAAAATCCCTGAATGGAGGTTGGTAAATATTTTGTTTCCAAAGGCTGTCTTTGCTGCCGAAAGAATCTTTTTTTTTTTAAAGACGATAAAAACCTTTTTGTGGTGAAGACTTAGCCTGAAAGTTGTGAATACGCTTCCTTGTTAATGAAGATTAACAATTTTCTTTAATCACTTTGAGTGAAATAGTTCCTCCTTAACCGATACCATTAAATTACATTATCAGTGAATTCTGCTAGCATAGGGAGTGGTGGTATGTTGGTGTTGCACACCCCAGCTACACTACCACCTTTTAAAGGAAAGATTGAGGTGGGGTCCTAAAGCTTTGTCTAAAGATGTTCTGTAGCTGCCAATAGATACAATGATAACAGCTTTACCTTACAATTTTTTTCTGTACATGTTAAACCATCTTATTCTATCACTATGTTTTCACTTATATAGTTTAACTATACTGGTGCTTTACTGGTGAGCTGATCCCTTCCCCTTAACAAAAGGGGACTTCACAAAGTAATTTTGATGGTACTGGGAGCTATTACACTGATTCAAACAAATGGACTCTGCTTTAAATAATCAGGTCTTTGATTCTGCTGTCTGTCTGCACATGCTCAGAAACTTTTAAAGCACATGCTTGAATATTCATGTTTTTAGGGTCCTATTTCTCAAGTTCAGAATTGAAGAGGCTTGTGGGTGACCCTATGCACTAGGTCAGTAGTTCTCAAACTTTATTTCATTGGGGCCTCCTGACAAAAATTACTACACGAGCCCAGGAGGGGGACCGAAGACCAAGCCACAGGCGGGAGGGCATGTAACCTCAGCTCTGGGTGGTGGGGCTTGGGCTTCAGACTTGCTGGGACCCAGACAAACCACCCTTGGTGACCCCACCCTTGGTGACCCTGCTGGGGAGCAGGGTCAGGCGCTTGCCCCGCTCTACCTGCCTGGCACTCCCCAGCATCCCCCCCCCCCGACTCTCAATTCCGTTAATGAGCACCGTCTTTTGGCATGCAGATCCACACTGTGCACGTGCGACTTAACTGCTGTTTCTGGAGTCAGAACCCCACCCCTACACAGCAGCTCCCCGCCCCCCCCCCCAACCGTGCAGCAGCACGCCCCATCCCCTCAGTGTCTCCTGCGGCCCTACTCTCAAGAGCCTCGAAACCAGCCAGGGGGCCATACCCATCCCAGCACCTGGTATGGCCCCCTTGGAGTCCCTGGTACTGCCCTTGTAGAGGCCCACACCCCAAGTGTCCCCCACCTCCCTAACGTTCCTTAACCCCCCCCATGCTACACCCCATAGAGTCCCCCTCCCCCACCAGGTATTCATGCCTGCCCTACAATTTCCATACCCAGATGCGGCCCTCAGGCCAAAAAGTTTGCCCACCCCTGGCAAAGAGCGTACACTTACCAAGTTTGTGGACGATATCAAGCTGTGAGGGGTTGCAAGTGCTTTGGAGGATAGGATTAAAATTCAAAATGATCTGGACAAATTGGAGAAATGGTCTGAAGTAAATTGGATGAAATTCAATAAGGACATATGCAAAGTACTCCACTTAATCAGTTGCACACATACAAAAGGAGAAATGACTGCCTAGGAAGGAGTACTGCGGAAAGGGATCTGGGGGTCATAGTGGACCACAAACTAAATATGAACAAACAGCATAATGCTGTTGCAAAAAAAACCAACCAACCAAACATCATTCTAGGACGTATTAGCAGGAGTGTTGTAAGCAAGACTTCATGCTGATTAGGCCTCAACTAGAGTATTGGGTCCAGTTCTGAGCGCCACATTTCAGGAAAGATGTGGAAAAATTGGACAGTCCAGAGCAGAGCAACAAAAAGATTAAAGGGCTAGAAAAATGAGGAAAGGTTGAAAAAATTGGGTTTGTTTAGTGTGGAAAAGAGAAGACTGAGAGGGGACATAACAGTTGTCAAGTACATAAAAGGTTGTTAAAAGAGAAGGGAGAAAACCTGTTCTTAACCACTGAGGATAGGACAAGAAGCAATGAGCTTAAATTGTAGCAAGGGAGGTTTAGGTTGGACATTAGGAAAAACTTCTTAACTATCAGGGTGGTTAAGGACTGGAATAAATTGCCTAGGGAGGTTGTGGAATCTCCATCATTGGAGATTTTTAAGCTTAGATAAACACCTGTCAGGAATGGTCTAGATAATAGTTCTGCCATGAGTGCAGGGGACTGGACTAGAGAACCTCTTGAGGTCCCTTTCAGTCCCATGATTACCCACTATTGACCACATGACAAAAGCAGTGCCCCATCTCTCATGAAGACCTTGATAGGAATGGAAAATATTCTAGGGAACATGTTTTCCTAACCTCAAAAATCCACTTCACTCTGGTTTCCTGTCCTAATCCTTTAGCAGGCTCCGTTTTGCTGCTGTGCTGGATTTATATGTGGATTTCACACATGGGGCATTAATGTTCTGTAGCCTCCAGTCTGTCCTGTCCCTCCCCGACCCACGATCATAAGGCCTTAACTATTCTTCCAGATTCCATTCAAACCATCAATTACAGGGGGGAGGGTGACAGCATTTATTCATTTTTGGTTGTGTGTTAAAAAGCCTAATCACACTGTCTTGAAAACTGCGGTGTACTCAGAGTTCAGGGTTGGGTTAGTGGTCCAAATTGGACGTTGTTTGAAAGTCTGGCTGACATAGCAAAGACTTGGAGAAAAAACTCTTATTGTAAGCATCCCTTTGTATTTTCATATCCAGCTGCACATGCCATTTTGTCTTGAAGGGGGTTGCTCAGTAGCCTGGTGCTGTGTGTAGCATCTTTACACGTCAGGCCCATACTGAAATTATGAGGGCTCCTGGATATATTTTCAAAGGAGCAGCCGGTGCTGTTCTTGGTTCTGAAGATAGCCAAGTTGGGGTGGATGGCGTAGAAAAGGTAGGTAGCAGTTGCAGGAATATGACTGTAAATGGGGAAAAGAACCAGTGGGTTGATTCTGGAACTCACCAGTTCTGACACTTTCTTGGCTCCCCATATGTAAAATGTAAAAGCCTGCCTTGAAGGAGGGTGGTTTAGGGAACTACTTGATGTCAGAGGCTTTCAGTCCCAAGGAAACCTGCTCCCAGCTGGTACAGTAATTCTACAAGTGTCAGAGGCTTCCTAGGAAGAGAGGAAGCTTGAACACAAGGCTGTTGGTGTCCGAACTCCTTCAGATCTGTTTCAGTGTCCTTTGCCAGACTGACTGACTGTGAGGGTGTTAGCTTCACATTCTTCTACCTTTAAAAAAATAAGATGAGGTCCTAGAGAGGCAGCAGCATTGGAAGCAGCAGTTTTTAAATTGGTATCCCTCATTTCTTGTCCAGTCAGCTCAGGATAGGGGAGTACAATCTCTAGTTGTGCCATACAGGCAGCTAGAAGACTTGGCCTTTACTTTAGTGACAATGGGTAAAAGTAAAATAGAATCCTCTACTTTTAAATACTTTTAAGTATATAGCACTCAAAGTTGTCTGAATCAGTTTAGATTCGGGGGAAAAGTTCCTACAATGATATTAAAGAATTAGTTCATCTACAGAAGTATAACAAACCCACAAGTTAAAATATTTGTTTTATTTTCCTCACCTAGAAAACAAGCAACCCAGCATTAAGATGCACATCGTCTTCCCAAATTTATCCCTAATAAAACTTTTGAAGATTTATACAATTTCTACAGAAACATACAGTGTATCAAAATCTGCATAAATCAAATTTATAAAATGTGTAGAAATGCATAGTGATATTATCAGTTTACAAAGCAAGATATGGGAAAAAAAATTTCCCCAAGCAGGCTACAATAGGAAAAGTCATTACAGCAACAGCTTCTGATGTTTTCATGTTTTGTAGTTTGCAGTTTCAGATACAGATTCATATGCACATACAGTATCTTTTAATGAATTGCACAAAATACCCATTTAAAATACACACCTTCACGATTTATATGCCACCTTTCTTTCACTGATGCATAGTAACATGATTAATCTACCCAACACAAAAAATGGAGTCAGTTTTCACACACACAAATAATAAAGTTACCTATACTCTTATTCTCTTTTTTCCAGTTTTTCCCTCCTTTATTTTCTAATTTTATTTTTCACACCTTTTAAAGGACAGCTGAGAAGTTTAAAGAAGCCAGAGGAGATCCCAAATCATTGCCAAAATATGCATAGATAGATATCTAAAGGCAGAATTTGACCTTTATAAAGCTGTGATACATAACCCTTACTAACTTAAATGGAAGTTACATGCAATGCTAATCTGCATTTGAGGGTAGAATTTGGTTCTAAAACAAATACTTTCAAGGTCTGATCCTGTGAGGTGCAAAGGGCTCAACTCCTAGTAGTCAAGGCACTCATGATGTCATCAACTCTTAATAGTCTCAGAGTCTGGATCTAAAACTAGTTGACAGTGCCCCTTTAAAGTCTACCCCTGTATGTTAATTAGTTTGAATTTTTTTTTTTTTTACTTAAAGTTTTAGTTCACCTCCAGGTGAATTCAATTTATATTAACAATGTCACAAAATCCTTGACCATTCTTAATTTTATACATTATGCAGCTTTAGCTTTAAAATATATCAGAGGTTTGTACGGCACGATAAAACAAAGAAGTTAGTGTTTGTAAGTTCTTAGCTGTAATTCAGAGCGCTCTCTTCATCAGATATATCACAGAACGCTTTCAGGTTCAGTTTCTTTTGGCTTTTTTTTAATACTGAAAATAAAATAAATGTTTCATTGCTTTAGTGCTGTCTCAGACTATGTCTACACTATGGATCTCACAGCGGCACAGCTGCACCACTGTAGCTGCGCCGCTGTAACGTCTCCTGTGTAGCCGCTCTCCCTGCAGCACTCATTAAACCACCCCCAACGAGCAGTTATAACTATGTTGGAGGGAGACGCTCTCCCGCTGACAGCACTGTCTACACTGGCGCTTTTGTTGGTAAAACTTACGTCAGTTGGGGTGGGGGTTTTTCACCCCCCTCACCGGTCCAACAAAAGTGCTAGTGTAGACAAAGCCTAATATACCAGCTGCATCCAGGTGCTACTCAGCATATTTCCAGTGAAATTACAGAACCTAGCTTCAAAAGGGACATTCTGCAATATTTTTGGGACCCCCTACAGCATTTCTGGTGTGGTCTGTACCTTTATTTGCCTTACCAATATGTAGTAAATACAGAAGTCACATTGGCAACACAAACTTGTCTTAGGTAATTACATGGGTGGTACAATTAATCCTTATCAATGACACGTCAACATATCCATACCATACAGTCCATCAAATGTTTTTTGTGTAAAATATATAGAGAAATGGAAGAGGCACTAAATATGTTGAAATCTACCTTTCCAAAAAAGCAGCATGATTGTGAAAGAAGGCCACTCTGGCTAGTAACCTGTGGCAGTGCTTGGTAGGATGTAAAATTAAATAAAAAGATACAACAGGTTGATAATCACCACATTATGTGAAAGTCTGGTTACTCCAACCTTTTCAAGTGTGTGTAAAAAAACTGCCTTCAGACCCCTGAGTGAAATCCCAAAGAAGACCACAGTGCCTTTAACTTTGTTCCTATAAAACACAGATAAGAGCACATGAAACCCCTAACATCTTAAAACAAAAAGATGTAAACATCTACAAAGTTTAAGGTAAAAGCAGTTTTGTAAACATTAACTGCAGATGATAATGTTATTGTAATATCACAGTTCATCTATGTCCTTCAGCCAAGTTAGGAGATTTCAGGCTTGCAGCTGTACAAAGTTAATAGTTGCAGCAGTTTTCAGGTTATTTTCAGTCCTGCACAAATTAATGTTTCAGTAGGCCAGGTTTTTGTTTGTTTTGTCTATACACTAAGAATGTTGTTCATTTCCCATTTTTGTGTTGCTTTTCCGGAGTCACATTCAGTGATAAAGACGTGGTGTAAGACCTCTGAGCGATCTAAGCACTTCCCTGAAGGAATATGGGTAAATCTATGTAGCTTCTGGAAAACAAAAGAATCAGGAATAGATTTAAAATTTTCCCATCTAATATGTGTAGCTGTTTGAAAACAAATTACCCAGGGTCCTTGTGAAAGTATCATTTCTACATTAATAATTTATCACTTTTTAGGCCTATATTTTCACATCTTGTAATGTTACATTATAAAAGTAAATAGATGCACTTGGTCCATTTTAAAAACCCATACTTATTCCTCACAGGAAACAGGTTAATACTGCATAACTGATTCTAAACTATGTTTTCAATGTTTGATTTAAAAAAATCTAGGTTAGACAATTTTTTTTTTAATTAAAGACAAATTCTTGAAAACAAGACCTTTCCTGCTTAGGATTGCTATCTGATCTGGCTGTTTATGCTTCACCTAAACTTATAACCATAATGCCAACATCAGAGCAATTCAAATATTTGGAGTGAAAGTGAGGATTTGCCTCAGCTCTTCTCCCACATTTCCTTTTTCCAATGGTAGCAGGGAGAAGTGGGGTTATGAGATAGCTGTTGTCCCCCAGATCAACCAAAGTCAGCAAAAGACAAAGGGAATATTCTGACCAGATCTGGCTATACTCTCTGGGATACCTGAGTGGCCTATAGCAGCACTGCTACTGAATCCCTATAGTCACATAACAGATTCACTATAGTGGCACAAATATTGTGACTGTTTGACCGACACAGAAACACCTCCCCAAAAATGTTGCCGTTCATGTCTGCCCTGGGCATCACATTTCTTGTACTGATTATAATTGTTATCTTCCTGCCCCAGTCCACCCCCCTCAGTGTGAATATATTTTAAAAATGGGTTGCACAGTAATTAAACACTGAAAATCTGGCTCACAAGTGCACCCAGTTTCCAGTGTTTGTTTGCTTACCCATCTTTGATAGTCTTTTATCACATTTCTTTGGAAATAAACCCAATGTTTTGGTCCACATTCTGTGCTGTGCCTACTGGACCACTGTCTCCTAACTTCTAGTAACAGAAACACTGAAGCAAACAATTGCACAATTGGCACAGCTACTGTGGAAAGGGATTCAACTCATGTAAAAACAAAGCCTAATGAAGTGGCAAGTAACATGCTGGGCCACATTAGAATTGGTGGAGAGCAAACAAGTTGTACATATATACTACAGAACAAAGTAGACACCAAAACAGTGTGTATTGATTTTTATCTAAATTCCTGGGATTTAAAGATCTTGTCTGTCTCTTCCCGACTTTTTAGCTCCATACAAACAGCTTTTTGTTATTCAGGACTTCACAGCTGTATGCAAATATTACAAAAACTTGCGTGTCAGTGGAAGGCAAATGGACTTTCACCACATAATGCTTAACAAAGAATCTAGCTGCTTCAGGCAAACAGAATTCAGATACCAACAGACTAATGAGTGAATTAATAAATGCCCAACAAGCTAGATGGTAATGATTCAGAAAACAACTGGGTAATAGCAATCTGGCACTCAACCCTATTAGACCACATTATGCCCTCAAATACACAATCGAGGTGTGTGTGTGCACATATTTAAAGGCCAAATTTCCTTATTAGTGTACTCTGTCTCTCTCTTTTTACTGGAACAAAAGTATAAGCTGACTCATTAAATATAATAGAGTATGATAAAAATGTTTTCAAAGTTAGTACCTATACCAAAATACATATTTACTTAATAGCTATTACAAGCTATGAAATCAATACTTCATTTAAAAATTCAGATCTTTCACAACAGCATTACACAGCAGCCACACACATCATTTAGAAAAGATGAGACAATATTTACTCAGAGAATAGTTAGCTAACTCAAAAGAACAAAACCAAATGCTGAACAAGGCACAGGGCAACACATAAAAATAATTAAATTTAGCAGAAATAGAATTAGCATTGCTGTACTTCCCTTATCCCCTCTCAGGACTGCTGAAGAATGTAATTTAAATGGAACGCTATTTCAGTCTAGATATGCAAGGTAATCAAATTACATTATTCGAGCTGCTAAATTCACCCTAGCATCTATGCCAGCTTCTGGCAGTACAGACATTGTAGAGAACTCTCTTGGTGGGAAGGACATTAGCAGGAAGGCTGCTGTGAGCATAAGCTGTTGCAACCTTCATCGGGGTGTGCAGGCCACCACAGTGCCAAAAAAGGGGGCAGCGGGAATGTGCTGATTCAGCACATACCCATGGAATCATAGGACTGGCAGGGATCTTGAGAGGTCATTTAATCCAGTCCCCTGTACTCATGGCAGGACTAAGTATTATCTAGACCACCCCTGAGCGGTGTTTGTCTAACCTGCTCTTAAAATCTCCAATGATGGAGATTCCACAACCTCCCTAGGCAATTTATTCCAGTATTTAACCACATTGACAGTTACGAAGTTTTTCCTAATATCTAACTGAAACCACCCTTGCTGCAATTTAAACCCACTGCTTCTTGTCCTATCCTCAGAGGTTAAGGAGAACAATTTTTCTCCCTCTTCCTTGGCAGCAGCTGTCCTGGTGGAACTTAAAGCTGCTTTCCTGCAGTGGAAATCCTGGGAGAGTGTCAACAAAACCCATCTTCCCTCAGAGTGAATTCCTCCCAGAAAGCAAGGGGAGAGGCTGGTACAGGAAAGTGAAATTTACATTTTGCCACACCAAGTTCAGTGAATCTGGTCCTACAGTCCTACAGCTTTACTTCCAGATGTGTGCACAAAGTCTAACGACATGGGGTTTAAAAAAAGTCTTAACAAATCGCCTACCCTTGCACCATATGCTGTCACATACCTTGAAGTATTGCCATTCCTTGTATTCATTCAGATTACAGTGCGTAATCATAACTTTTGATCCATCAGGTCCTTTAGTCAAACACTGGTCATACTGCATGAGTTGATTAGCTTCATTTATTCGAAAAAGCTAAAAGAAAAATTTTTGTTACTGTAAACACAAAGGGTGAACTTTATAAGGTAACTGAAATGTTAGAAGCAATACTATAACGATTAATTTACATCGTCTGGAATAGTCTTTTGAAATTATCATCACACCTACCTTTGCTTGAGTAGGGGTGATTTATTTTAAGTGATGCAACATATTAGCTTTTCACTATCAGAGACTTAGCATATGAAGTGCCTTCTTTCTGAGCTCAGAAAACTAAATATACGAGACTACTAAATTAAGTTAAGAACAAAGGGGATAAATGCAAAAGATTTTATCTGAGAGGCTCCTGAGAAGAGCTGGATAAATCAATCTGCAGTTTGATGGCTATATAATCACTATCTTTCAAAGAGCTGATAGCCAGTGAACTTTTGTCCTCACCAGTATTTTCAAATGAAGACAATAATAAATTTAAAAACTACAGAGCACTGGGCCAGAGGGAAAACTACCAAACTTGAATTTGTATGTGTGGGGGGGGGGGGGGGGGGGAAGGGGGGAAGGGTGAGAAAACCTGGATTTGTGCTGGAAATGGCTCTACTTGAGGATCACTTTAGATAAGCTGTTGCCAGCGGGGGAGTGAGGTGGGAGGAAGTTTTGTTTCATGGTCTCTGTGTGTATATAATGTCTTCTGCAGTTTCCACGATATGCTATGCATCCGATGAAGTGAGCTGTAGCTCACGAAAGCTCATGCTCAAATAAACTGGTTAGTCTCTAAGGTGCCACAAGTACTCCTTTTCTTTTTACGAATACAGACTAACACGGCTGTTACTCTGAAACAGATAATTTCTGCTACTTCTTAGATTGGCATTTTATTAAGGTAAGATTTTAGGACTGAAAAAGAATGATTTTTTCACAGGCTTTCTCGAGTACTGTATACTGAAAATGTATTTTCACAGGGTACTGTGCTATATTTTAAACTACAGTGACAACAGTGACATTTTTACATTAAGAGCCAACTGAACACGATTTTTTAACAGGGACATCATCCTGTATGTTACTGCACTACTGACAAAGCTTGACTGCATAGGGTTAAGTCATATATACATATGGAAGATAACTTTTTGTTAACCTCTTCTTACCATTTTGCTTTGAGCCATTTTTCAGTTTACAGACTTTCAAAATTTAAAGTATCAAATTCAAGAAGATAAAGCTACCTGACTGCCTGAAGTAGGTTGTGCATTTGTCCTTGTGTTGGTGAGATGGCAAAATTGTGAAGACCTGGGGCAAATTGTGCAATAGTCTTATTACAATTATCTATTAGGAACTAAGCTTTTTCCAGTTTAACTCAGCTTCACTTATGAATTAATTTGTATTTGATTCCTTGTTTCTGGTAGTGGAAAGCCATTTAGTGCATCAGTGCATTGCAGACCTACAACTATATCACAGTTCTGAGAAGTAATAACTAAGGCACCACAGTGGGTAAGGGGAATATTTCCTGAGTGGAAACAAATCCCAAATTCCCACCCACAAAAGCTGACACAGTTCACGACTTTCCCCCCGCATTTATTCTACTTTTTGGTAAGCACAGTAGTTTTAGGGACTTTATCAGAGAAACAGCTTTATGATTATTCATTGCATCGACTGTCTCTTTCAAACTTCTCGCCTCAAGGTTATTTACCTGATTTCCTCCCATTCTATGGCATGGTCCAAGTTCAACAAAGCCGCCATTGGTGTGCCCCATGCTATCTATGCAGTAAGCAGTTTCAAAGCCTCTGATCTGTGGGGAGAAGGGGAAAAGGGGTTTTGCACTTTAGTTTAGACCTTGGACAAATATGATGTCCAGTGCAAAGAAGTTAAGGAATATCCTACTCATCGTCCTCCAAAACGAATAGTATACACAGATATTTGAAGCAAGACTGCAAGAAATTTGAATCAAAAGAGATAAGGCTGTTAAATTATCAGAAGAAAGTTTTATGAATCCAACTGGCCATACTAATTTGAGAGCTATTGTGAGATAACAGACATAAGTATGCTAGTGAATATACTGTATGGAAGTTTGATTTCAAATTTACCATATTCATATAGAGCAGGAGCTCTTTCAGGTGTAGGCCTGGTTTCTTATGCAGTTAATCCCCCATGAAAGGATGTTCAATTCTTTATATGTTCCTAAATGGTGTGCAGCAGGGGCTTGTAATTAGGGTTGATCGGGCTTTCCACCTAGGAGAGGATCTGAGGGATGAGATAGAAGGTTGTTTTGTTCAGACTTAAAATGAAATGGAGCTTGACCTGAATGTCAGAAAATTACTATGATAAAGCGTCAACATTGTAGAGTTCTGGTGTCCGCATTTTAAAAAAAATTGCGCAAAACTAGAGAGGGTGCAGAAAAGAACCACAAAAATGATTTGAAGTACGGAGAAAATGCCGTACACATTGAGAGACTTAAAGAGCTCAATGAAAAAGAAAACGGAGAGCTTATCTGATACGGGGGGGGGAACACTGGGTACTAAATGATTCATGATTGGCAGCTAAAGTCAGACATATACAAATGGGAAATAAGGCAAAAAACAAACAGTGAAGGTGATTAACCACTGGAAAAAAATGTCTCCTTTGATATCTTCAGATCAAGACTGGATGCCTGTTTGGAAAGTATGCTTTAGTCAAACAAGTTTTTGAGCTAAATGCAGGGGTAACTGGGTGAACTGTAAGAGCCTGTCATATACATATTGTTTGACTAGTTAATTGTCACGGGATGAATGGCCAAAAATTCCCTTTTAGAGGAGTTGGGCCTAGCTTCGCATATTATAGTAGGGAGGTAGCTGAGCTGAGACATATCAGCAAAGGATCAGGTGATTATAAGAAGGCAGAAAGTGACTCAGCTGGAACAGAGCTGCCAGGAGCCTGAAGGCAGTAACAGGAAGGAGAGCTAGAACTACCAGTAAGTAGTTTGACTCCTGTAGGAGGAAGCAGGGCCTGGCTGTCAGGCAAGTGGCCTGTAGAATGGAAACCTGTAGTGAATAGATAAGCCCCTACAGAACACCCCAGGTTATGGGGGAAGGGATGCTCAATGTGCTGCACTAATTTTATGTGGAAGAAATAAAACGGAAGCCCTGAGAAGAGGGTCTGAACCAGATTCTGGACATGATGTCACTCCTTCCTGGGCTGAGGGGACTGGCCAGCAGCCTAGAGTGATCTAAAGGTCTCTTCTGGCCTTAAATTCTATAAATCTATGGATATTTATCACAGCTGTCTTCCCAAACATATACAATTTATCACCAACCTTTGGAAGTCATGAACAGCAGGGATTAATGAAATTTCCAGTCAAATATTAACTCAGTTGTAGTAGAAAGAGAGAGCCTGAGTCACAAGCCCTTGTATAAAAGGTCTGAACTAAAGTAGTGGTCAAGCCTTGCTAATAGAAAGCAAAGTTAGCAAGAGTCAGGCTGTGAGCAGAAGTCAGGTCCCGTTATAAAACATGCCTGCGTGCAGGTTCACAGACCCTGGCAAGAATAGGGCTGATATTGCAAAAATATACACATTCCTGAGAAGTACTAGGCATAGCAGACTCATGTAAACACCTTCCAAAAGGGTGGTACCAGAACACCCAGATACCAAGTAGGATGCAAACACACTCCCCAGAGCCGATACAAGGACACACTGACCCCCTCTTAAAGATAAGGTCAGGATGACAGGGTGATGAATAGAGATGTTTTGATCGATAAGCCCAATGTGTACAAGGTAAAAGGGTGGTAATTAACCATGTCACAGAGGTAATATGTAAATTGTTTGTATTCGTGTATAAAGAAGAGTCTCAGAGGGAGTGTCTTTGACTGGCCAAGGGGGGAATGGAGAATCCTGCCATTCACTGAGCTGGTCCATTGTTACAGGCATACATGTGCTAGTGTAACTGCAGACATTGGTCCGGGGAGCTAGGACCTGGCTGGGTGCCTTCGCTACTAAAACAAGTCTTGTGGTCTTATTGGGAAGTTCAATCAGAGCCTACTGTATGGGCTATCTGGCCAGAGCCAATGCAGCATGCAGAGAGAACACACACGCAGCCAATGACAAACTACATCAGTGACGTGGTTGTTCACCAGCATTCTATTCAAGTGATTCCACAAACAAGGAGGGAGAACCTACCTGCAAGTTAGGGTGTTTTAAACAGCTGGAAATTAGTGAAGGATTTACATGAACACTAGCCCAAGAGGCTACAATAAAAAGCAGCCATCCACTTAGTGAAGGAATCCTTTAAATGTGAGAAAAATAGGACTGGAAAGAACCTTGTATCCAAGTAGCAGAGTCAAAAATGTTTTTGGCCACCCAGAAATACAGTTGAGGCAATAAGAAAAGGAGGACTTGTGGCATCCGATGAAGTGAGCTGTAGCTCAAGAAAGCTTATGCTCAAATAAATTTGTTAGTCTCTAAGGTGCCACAAGTACTCCTTTTCTTTTTGCGAATACAGACTAACACGGCTGCTACTCTGAAACCTGTCATTAATTGAGGCAATGTTATTAAAAGTGAAACAAAGGAGCATTAAAATACTGTAAACGTGTAATGACTGCTGGCCATCAATTAAGAGAGATCAAAAACATTTCAGAGAAGCCTGAGGACATAGCACTCTGATTGATGTCACACTACTTCAAGCTTCCCTGTCACTTCATCCAAGTCCCAGGGGCTGCTGGCTTTAATTCCTTTTTTCAGGGATGCTCTCTGTCAGGTGTCCCTCATTGCCTTCTTTTTTCCAGACACTATCACAGTGACTCTCACAGCTCAGTCAGGAGCTAGATGTTGACACATTTTCCCCACCTTAGGTGGACTTTGGAACAGTTCTAAAGCTGATCCACTAATGTACTGCTTTGTATTAACTCTTGGGCAAGAGATTTGCCTTGATGGAGATGGTCTTGTTTCCCCGGGCTCCCAGATGTAGGACTGTTTGTCCATCTTCATATGCACTTTGTACAAACAATTTCAAAGGCCTCATAATAGACCCTGACAGATTCCCAACATGCCTGTTGTGCACTGGACAACTCTGTACTCCACCACTGCTCTCTTGAAGTCACATAAGTAGACCCTTCATACCCATAGAAGAGGAAGTTCTTTAAACTACTCCCTTGCACATCTAATGGATTATCCAATTGACTAAGAAGTAGGATGGAACACAGAGCTTCTTATTCTGCCAGTTAGAACATTCACTATCTCTGCCTCCAGGTTCTGCAGAAGTGGGTTCAGTGTACTCATGGAGGAGACAGGGCAGGGCTTCTGGGGGACTAATAAACAATCTTCATAAGCCAAGGCATTTCCCTGGCTGAGCAGGGAATCCTACAAAGGAGTATGTAAAAAACCCAGCTAGGATTGTCTGTGAAAGAGCATTCAATTCCTGTAAATCTGTGAAAGAGCATTCAATTCCTGTAAATCACACGCTGAATTTAAACCCTGCCAAGTAGTTTTTCTTGCAATTAAATGAGAATGCTGAATCTGTGATGTCCCAGTAATTTTAACAGCCTTCAAAGTCACATTCAAATGCAAATATCTTGATTATTCTGAATAATTGTCTCCAGATATGCCTTCTCTACATACACCAGTGTTCTTCATTGCAAGGCCCGCGAGCCAGTGGCAGCTCCCATTGAACCTAAGTGCAGCTCCCTAAGTTCTCTCGAAGCTGCGCAGCCGCACAGCAGGCTATAAATACCTGTGCAGCAGCTCAAAAGGGCCACACAGCAGGGACTTGGAGAGGAGAGAGGTTGGGGATGTGTGGGAACTGGGGAGGGGAGCAAGTTGGGGCTTGCAGGGCTCCTGTGGGGCTGCTCCCTGCTGCTGACAGGGGAGAGAGAGTGCCCCTTTCCCCCGTGCTTCTCCTGGAGCTACTGTGCTGCCTGCCGGCAGGGGAGAGAAACATCCCTTCCCCAGAGCTAGCTGCTGCTGGCAGGGAGAGGGCTGGGGTGAGTCCTCTGGCCCCAGCCCCGGGGCAGCCTGCCTGCATTCCAAACTCCTCATCCCCGGCCCCAGCCCAGAGCCCCCAGCCAGAGCCCTCACCCATGCCCCACATCCCACCCCTCTGACCCAGCCCTGAGCCCTCTCCTGCACCCTGAACCCCTCACCCCCATCCCCACCCTGTAGCCCTCACCCTCGCATCCCAACCCTCTGCCCCAGCCCTGAGCCTCCTCCCCAAACCCCTCATCCACCCTAGAGCCCTCACCCCCAGCCAGAGCCCTCACCCCTGCACTCCACCCTCTGCCCTACCCTGGGCCATCTCTCACACTTCGACCCCACCCCGTGTGGCTTTCACATTGAAGTTTTTTTTTGCCAAAGTGGCCCCCACTTCAAAAATAGTGAAGAGCACTGAACACCATATTGTGATTCCAAGTTTCTTCTCAAAATACATTCTTACTCTGAAAGGAGGACTCGGGATTATAAACATCAATGAAGAAGAGTAGACACAGACAAAAGAATTCTCAACAAAAATGCAGAACTAATAAAAAACACATGTTAAAACATCATGACTTGGTTGCTTACTGTTGCATTTGATCTCCTGTCCTTACTCTATAAATACAGTATTTTCATACCTGTCTGTCAGGTGTTATCCAGACTTGCTATTTAGTGTCATGGTTACTGGGTAAGTTGTGCCTTAGAACACTAACTCCCTCGCACATTCACCCCTCTTGGTGGAACCATGTGGTTCTGCCACTTTTTAGACGGGATCTCTGGGCTGCAGCCTCCCTATTTACCAAATGAGTCAACCTGACAGGCTCCAGTGGGTTTAGCACCTGCAAGCTCATTATCTCTGGAGACCTGTGACCAGCAGCTAGTTAAAGTGACTCAAAAAGTAGCTTATTCAAAACAAAGTAGTATGATTTGCCAAAAGGAACACAGCATCTAAGAAAATGGGTTAAACAACTAAATATTGCATACACATATTAGTCTGCCTAAGATCACTCTCTCTATCCATAGCTTGGGTAGGTCCAGTTTATTACCATCTCTGGAGAGCCAGCCTGCCTGCTGCAGTTCGGCAAGTCTGTCTGCCAGAAACTCATATCTAGCCATGGCTGCTGACAGCCCACTCATCCCCGCCCCTTCTTCTCTAGGAAAGCATCTTGAAGGTTTAGGATCCTCTATGATCTTAGCCTTTTAGCCTTGAGAAGAGTAAAACATGCCAACCAGGTTGGAGCCAGGCAGAGGCATTCCCCCAATTAATAGCTCCACCCATTGTTCCCTTAAGGAGACATATCTTTGTCATTGTATTGTTTTGTTTGCATGCCACTTAACAGCCTCCCTGGATTTAACTCCTGACACTCGTGCAGGATAATATTAAACAAACTGAGGTGCATGCCATACTTGTAAAAAAATAATATACATATCTCCCTCATTTTCCACATTTATAAACAGTAACCAAAATAATTCTTTGTTTTCTGTTTAAATATTAAAATATTTATCATGTACAAGAAGTTACAGAGTTCATTGTGGACTCCCAGCTTTAAAAACCTATTGCATGTGCTGATTTTAGATGCATTTACTGTACATACCTCTCCCCAGTCCACATTTTTAGACGGTAAGGGATAGTGTGAGGTTATATCGTAGGCTATTTCTTCCATAAACCATTTAAAACTTTTGCAGTTGTGATCTTCACGGAACTTTTTCAGCTCAGATACATCCCCATATGGGAGTGCTTTTGTCTCTGGACGACTGGCATAGAAGTAATCTTTGTACTCATCCCACCAAACTTCCACCACTCTGACATAGTTCTGTATGGGGGAGGGAAAAAAAAACATCACTACTGCAAAACAGAACCCATATCTTGTATGTATGAGGAATTTAATCCCACAGATTTAAGAATTTTTATAAACATGTTAATACATGCGTTATATGCACCCAACTTGCCACCTTTAACAGAAGATACAGCACAAAAGTAGCCTTTTTATATATTTTTGGGGTAAGACTAGCATAAGTAAGTGAGCTTAGTGAAGGTACAAGTACTCCTCGTTCTTTTTGCTGATACAGACTAACATGGCTACCACTCTGAAACCTTAGTGAAGGTTGTAATTATAACTAAGTCTCGGGAATTCTCTTTTTGAACAAAAAGATACCTTGGTTATGAATAGAATGAAAACAGTGCTGTTCATTTGACTGCAATACTCTAGAAAATGTGATGTGTCATCTGCAGTTTATTTTCACCTTCTACACTTCCTAGCATTAAAATAGAGAGTGACACCTATTAACCCCCAACTGGATACCACAAGTGATTTGGATTTTAGGGCTTTGTCAACACTACAGATGTTGTGCAGACACTTGCTACAGCAACACAAGGGTTTTTTTCTGTCATTGTAGTTAATCCCCCGACCTAACCTCTTGGTAGCAGATAGGGTGACAGAAGAATTCTTCCATTGAATTAGTTGTGTCTATACTGGAACATAGGTTGGCTTAATGACATCTCTTGGGGCATAAATTTTACAACCTGAGTTTTAAGTGTGGATCAGGCCTTAAACAGTTCAACTGATACACAAGAAAGATTCCATCTCTTCTCCCATGCCTGCATTGGCTCGGCAGTACTAACAGGAATTACGATTATAAACATATATATATATATGAAAATAAAAAGTGTAAAATGATCTTTAACTTCACACAATCTTATCACACGCGGTCTTATTCTCCCCTTCCCCGGTCTTCATTTTCTTCCTTGGAGTAAGCTGTCAAGGTACCTGTTATGTGAGGTGTCTAGCACACATTTTTATATGGACCTCATCACTGTAGTATTTGAATGCATCTGTCACAGATGGTTCTCTCTTTCTTTCAGCATGGTACAGACAATGTTAACAATATGCAATTAAAACATTCTTGTCATTGAAGTAAGCAGATATGACTGAATACACAAGGGAGTAGAGACCTGTTTAGTAAGAAGGTACCAGTTTTACCTTGTCACTTTCAGAATAGAACTGCACTTTAAACTAGAACAGAATATTATTATAGCACAGGAATGCATCACACAGTATTTATGAGGACGGTAGTGATGTATATTTTACTCAATAGGGAGAAAATGATTCCTGATGAGGAATTTTCATATAAACAAGTGCTTCAAGGACTTACTGACTATTCTTAAAGAAAAATGAGGGTTCTTTAAATAGAGAGAGTACGGTAACTTACAGTAACTTGATTTCTTCAAGATATCTTGTCCTGTGGGTGGGTGCTCCACCATGTGCCTGTGCCCTCTTGACCAGAGAATGCAAAGTGGTGTCTGCAGGCTCACGTCTGCTCATAGCAGCGCCTGTGGCTTCCAAACGATGGCATATAAGGAGGCATGGACCTACTGTCACTCAGTTCCTTCTTGACTGTGAAGCAGAGCCTCCAGTGCTGAGAGGAAGGAGGACAGGACGTGAACCATCCATAGGAACAAAACATCTCTAAGGACTCCAGTTACTGTAAAGTAACATCTCCTCCTTTAAGTATGTATGTTCCACTGTAGGAGACTCCCAAGCAGTAACTCAGCCAGGAAGTTAGTGCTGAAGAGGCAAGTCCAAAATGTTTCAAAGGACTGCATCACCAAAGGTAGTAAAATCTCTGGAAGCAGGTAAAATGGTGTAATACTTGGCGAAGGTATGAATGGAAGGCCAAGTTGCTGTACTACAAATTTCTGTTATGGGAACATCCTTCAGCAGAGTACAGATGTGGACTGAGCTCCAGTGGAACAGGCTGTCACTCTATGAAGGAACTAGCTGCATCCTCGCCGATTCACAGCAGGTTAAGATGCAACCCAAAACCCACTTAGACAGTCTTTGAGTGGAAACAGGTTGATCTTCATCCCCTCTGCAAATGACACACATACCTTAGGACGATCTTAATCCTGTCAAGGTAGAAGGTGAGGGTCCTTCTGATGTCTAGTCTATGTTAGCTGGTTCACTCCTCTGGAGGTATGAGGTTTTTGGGTAGAACACAGGCAGGTGTATCTCTTGCTTAATGTGGTACTCCAAAGAGACCCTCAGGAGGAAGCGAGGAGGGGGATGTAGTGTAACCTCATCTTTATAAAAGGTGGTATATAGTGGGTCAGCCACAAGAGCACTGAGCTCTCCCATTCACTGCCTGAAGTGATGGCTACGAGGAATGAAGACTTGGAGATGTGGAGAGGTAACAGACCACCACTGGTTCAAAATGGAGGTTTCCTCAGGGGACTGAGAACCAATCTGAAGTCCTATTGGGGAGCTGGGTTCCGTACAGGGGGGAAACAAATTGCATACGCCCTTGAGGAATGTAGCTGTAGTAGGGTGGACGAAGTCTGAGAAGCCTTCAACAGATGAATGGATGGCTGTTACAGCGGTCAAATGTACCCCGATTAAGCTCAATGACAGACTGTGCATCTTTAAATCCAACAGGTAGTCCAGGATTTGGAGAGCAGAACCTCTGAGGCTTGGGAAGAGCAAAGGGGAACACCAGAAGTGGAAGCATTTCCACTTCTGAAAATGTTTTGTGAGTACTAGGTTTCCTGCTTGATAAGAGAACTGACTGGACCTCACCTGAACAGGTTAGCTCCATGCTCAAGAACCATCCAGGAACCATGCTCTCAGCTTCAAGGAGGAGGGGTTGGGATGGATCAGGGCCCCAGAGTTCTGCGTCAGGAGATCCTTCTTGATAGGAAGACAGAGAGGTGTTGTCACAGAGGTGGAGGAGGTTCAAATACCACACTTGTCTTGGTGCTGTGCTATGAAAAGAACCCTTGCTCTTTCCTGACATGGTTTGAGTAAGGGCTTGAGCACTAGAGGTAGAGGCAGGTAAGCATACAATAGGGGATGGGGCCACAGCATTATGAGGGCATCTCCCAATGAGTGGCAGCTGTATCCTCCCTTGGAGCAGAAAAGGTGGCTTTTTGTGTTGTTTGGGGTGGCAAAGAGGTCTGCTTCTGGGAAGCCCCAAATCTGGCACATACTGTGGAAGACAGAATCGTTGAGCTCCCATTTGTGATCCTGAAGGAAATGTCTGCTCAGGGAGTCTGCAACTGTATTCTGGAGGCCTAGAAGATAGACAGTGGAGATCTCTATCTGATGGGAAATGCACTGGTTCTATAGCCTTAATGAATTTAAGCATAAGGACTGGAATCTTGCTCTGCCCCATCAGTTGATAATATAGTGCTGCTCTTTTGTCCAGCGTTACACTGATGGAATGACCCTGTATGGGTGAAGGAAGTATTGGTGAGTGTAACTAACTGCTGTCAGCTCCAGAATGTTGATGTGGAGCATAACCTCTTATGCAGACCACTTGTCCTGGACTGTGGCCCCTTGGAAGTGAGCTTCCCATCTCAGAAGTATCTATTGTATCTGTGAGGGATGTGAGAATGGGGTTCCCATGCAGAACTTCAGTGTTTCCTTCCACCATCTGAGTCCAGAACTTTGAGGTATTGTGATGCGCTTGGAAAGACTGTCTGTTTGTGGTGTACCTGGACCGTAGCCATGTCTGAAGGCACGTGAGGAGAAGTCTCGCATGAGGCATGACAGACATGGAGGCTGACATGTAGCCAATGAGTTATAGCAAGTTCTTGCAGTTGTTTGTGAGCTGTATTGTATTATTGAGATTAGAATGGACAAAGTGGAGACTCTCTCTTTGGCTGTGGCAGTTAGGGAATCTAGAATGGCTCAGATGAAGTCAATTCTTTAGATTAGGGTCAGTGTGGACTATCTTATATTGATGTGAAGGCCCAGAGAGTGAAACAGGGCTAGAGCCCTGGAGGTTGCAAACTGGACCTCTAGAAATGATCAACCCCTGAGGAGCCAATCGTCCAAGTAAGGGAATACTGCTGTGCTCCACTGAGGCAGATGGACTATAACTGCTGAGAGAAACTTTGTAAAGACCCTTGGGACTGTGGAGAGCTGAAGGGAATGACTGTATTGGTAGTGTTCTGAGCTTAATTTGAAGCGTAGGAAATGTTTTTGGGATTAGTGGGTAAGTACATGAAAGTAGGCTTCCTGGAGGTCAAAGGCAACAAACCAGTTTCCTGGATATAGGGATAGGATTACAGTGGCTAGCATCACAATCCTGAAGTGCTGGGAAAGGATATAGGTGTTCACATTTCTTAAGTCAAGGATTCTGCCCCTCTTGGGAACTAAGAAATAGTTGGAACAGAACATCTTCTGATGAGCTCTGTGGGGACTGGCTCAATTACTTGCAGGAGTAAGAAAGACTGGATGTCTTGTTTCAAGAGATGTTTCTAAGAGGGGTCCCTGAAGAGGGATGGAGAAGACAGGTGGTGGGGGATGGTGTGGAAATGGATGGAGTATCTGTGATACTGGTAAACCTGGTGCCAGCACTTGCCAAGTCTGTAGACTTCAGCTGAACACTAACAATTTCATAGCTGGAAACCACACCAGCTCACGTATATTTTAATATTGTTCAAGATGTTAAGATTTGTAACAATGTGTTTAGACTCTAAACCTATAAAATGCTTGTTAGTTGCTGCATGCATTAATCTTACTTATAATGTCTGTATTCCATGCTACAAGGTAAAATATAAATTTGTTTTATAATTGTAAAAATGTCTGCTCTGAACCTGTGAACTCAGATGGGAAGAGCGGCTCTCCCCACTCATCCAGGAGGACTATCAAAATTAAGTGGGCCATTGTAGGACAAAAGCTTTATTGGTTGCCCCATCCATCCATGGAGAAGTATGTGCGGAAGGCTTTGTCCTATCCGTTAGAATGCAGGAAGACGGAAACAAAGATAGCTGATGAAGATTTCTTAGCTCTTTGCTGTTTGGACTCTTACAAGGGCTGGAGCCAAGAAACAAAAAGCATAAATCGCCAGGATCAACCTGGGTTAGCCCTGAAAAGACATTCAATACTGACAGAGTTAATAATTTTATTGAGATAATGTTGAAAACAGCACAGAGTTTAAGCATAGAAGGTCCTGGTTATCAGGGAATAAGGTACAGATTATCAAGGGGTGTGAAATTCGGTTTAGGAACGGGTGGCGTAAGGAATACAAGCTGCAATCTCCCCGATTGGGGGTAAAAGTTTAACGGGTCAAAGTACAGACATTGAGATATGGGGGTATGTTGTCCATATAATGGCTATGTTCAGGTGTGGAGTATAATGGGTGGATACGATGATGAGGATGGATCTACCCTCATTTGGTGGGATTTAATGTTCAGTGAGTTTATGGTTCCAGTTCATATGGTCCAATGGAAAAAGTCTCTCAGTCCCTTTCCCATAGTTGATGCATGATGTCGTACCGGCTCACACCTCCTGGTACTGTCGGTGGCCGGTGATGTGTTTAATGTAGATGTCCCTGGACCATCGGATGGTGTCCGAGACCATGAGGCGCCGCATGAGCCGTGCGTAGCGTCGACCAATCCCACAGGTCTGCAGCACACGCTCGTTGCACGGGTCCCAAGCGCCCAGGGCTCCGATGATCAGGGCATCCATCTGCACCTTGTAGCCCTTCGCTCTCAGGGTGTCGGCCAGGGGGGCATATTTTTCCAGTTTACGAGCTCGGGCTTCGCAGAAGGCCAGGGTCCAGTACTACATCTGTCACCTTTGGAGTCACAGACAAACTCATTTGTGCATATATGTTGCCTGCTTAAATCTGTAAATAACTCATTTCTTTTTCCTAGTTAACAAATCCTTAATTAGTTTACTATAGGATTAGCTAACAGTGTTGTCAAAAAAGAACTAGATAAGTTCATGGAAGATAGGTCCATCAATGGCTATTAGCCAGGAGGGACTGGGATGGTGTCCCTAGTGTCTGTTTGCCAGAAGTTGGGAATGGGCAACAGGGGATGGATCACTTGATAATTACCTGTTCTGTTCATTCCCTCTGCGACACCTGGCATTGGCCACTGTCAGAAGACCGGATACTGGGCTAGATGGACCTTTGGTCTGACCCAGTATGGCTATTCTTATGCTCTTATGTCTTTTGGGTGAGATCTAAGGTACAAATTGAACTGCGGTCTTGGGGCTGGGAGTAATACCAAAAATCACAAAATATTCAGGTAAGTGACCATTTATCACTAAGTCCAGCTTGCCTAGACTGCCCAAGGGGACTATCTGTGACTCTATGGTAAAACTTTGATCCAGGAGTTCACATTTGTTACTGGCTTGCTGAAATCTAATTATACAACATATCCCCAGTTTGGGGTGTCTGTCCTGCTTTTTACAAACTGCCCTGAGACAGACACTCATGGTCATAAATCATTCCAGGCAGCGTGACACTATTCCATGTTGATCACCCCCAAAATCCATCTGTCTAAGATAATTTGTGCCCAGGCAAGGAGGAAGTGGAAGGTAGATTGGTTGAGGCCCTTGACCGAGATGTCAAAACTGTTTCTTAAAAGGAGGTGCAGATGATATTGCTGTAGAAGGGGATGGTCCTCTGCTCTGAGGTCAATCTCCTCCTCTGAAAGTCTGGGAAAAACCTGTTGCAGATGTACTGGAATGGCCTATATTGCTATGACATTTGAGATCTACTAAACCGTCTTTTTGCTGCATGAACATAAATTCCCAGTGACCACAAGGTAGTTGCTGAGTCCCTCAGAGTGTAGAGGGAAGAGTCCATGTCAGAGCTGAAAAACTTGGCCCTTCAAAGGGAAAGTCTTCAACTGTATTCTGCACCTCTCTTTGGAGACTGGAAGGCTGGAACCAAGATGCTCTCTGTATAACCACAGTCATGGCGAGGGATCTAGAAGCCGTGCCCATGGCATCTAGAGCAGCTTGGAGGAAGGTTTTTTCTATCAACTGACCCTCTGAAATGAGGGCCTGAATTTTTTCTCTCTGGTCCTGTGGCAGATGTTCAATAAAATGAGTGAACTTGGAATCTGTGTTGAAGTCATATTTCTCCAACAGGGTTTGGTAGTTTGCTTTACAAAACTGAAGAGCTACCAAGGAGTAGCTTTTTCTACCCAGGAGATCTAAAAGTTTGGACTCCTTATCATAAAAAGAAGATCTCTCTATTCCTTTTGTTAACTGCGTCCTACACCAGAGAACTGGGAATATGGTGGGAAAAGAAACGCTCCATCTCCTTGACTGGAATATAATACTTTTTATTTGCCCATTTAAAGGTGGACTGGATAGTGACAGGTGTTGACCAGACTGCATGAGCAGGCAACAACAGAGCCTCATTTTTTGGTGATTTTTTCCTGTGGGGTGATATCTGACATGTTCATCAAGGAGAGTTGAGACTCTTAGATCTCCTCTAATGGGATCTGGAGAGATTCCACCAGGTGTTTCATGAGGTCTTCAAAGGCCCGAAAATCATCGGCATAAGAAGGTGGTGGCGGCGGCATTACCACTTCATCTAGGGATGAATAGGATTTAGCTGATGGGGGTAAGTTACCTAAGAACAGTATGAAGGGAATCTCCTGTTGCCAAGGGGGCATAAAGTACCAGAGGATGATCACGCAGTACTGAAGGTTGGTCAGTCAGTGCCTGTGAATGATGCGGTACTGCGGTCTCTTTCTGGTTGGAACCCTATAAAATTGTTCACAGAGATAACCCAATGGATTCCAGTAAGCCCACTGAGGGGGTGGACAGGGAAATAGTCCCCACAGATATTCATAATTCCTGGCTCTTGGACATATGGTGGGGTCTCCAGAATAGTGGCTCAGTGGCCTGTAGTGGTAAGTTACCAAAAAAGAGCCCCGTACCAAGATCTCAGAGTCTGAAGAAGAATCATCCTCAAGGCTGAAGGGGAGAGTCTCAATCATGGGTGGTGTACTGAAAGCTGGAGGTCCAACTAGGTTCAAGCCAACTGAGCAATTCTGGGGATGGGGCCCAGACAGAGGATCACAGTAGGGAACACTCCAATACTTCTGGTATAAACAGGTCCTCCAGGGAAAGAAATCTGGAAGGCTGTGTCCAGTGCTAGGGCCTGGCATTGCTGAGATGTTGAGCACAGTACTGATGAGGCTTGTAGAGGAGATTCTCCAACCTCAGAGCCCTGGTGTAAGGGAGGTGATGGTATCAGAGTGTGCGTTGGAGGCCTGTGCATATCTCAGTGCCTGGAAGGATCAGTCGGTACTGAGGTAGACTGCTACCTGTGCTGTCTGTTAGAAGCCTCATTCACATGCTGCTTCTTGTAGGGTACTGGTGGCTTGGTAGCAGGTTCTGACAGAACCTCAGTTGTACCCGTTGCAGGATGTGAGGTCTCCTTAGAGAGGGATTTATGGGGTGACCTACCCCTCTTGTTAGGCTCTCTGGAAAGAGAAAGAAGCTTCTTAGAAATCCTAAACTCTGAAGTTGATGCTGCCACTGGGGCAGCCTTGGACATTGAGGCCGACGTACGGGGGTGGAGAGAGCTAGTGAACACTCCATTAGTAGGAGCTTCAGTCTAGCCACCCCTGTTTCCAAGACCTGCCTTTAAATCCTGTTGAAACCTTATACTTAAATGGGACGTGGATGTCTCCGAGGCAGTGGACACAGCTCAAATGCTCATCACTACTGGGAAAAGACCTGTGGCAGGTATGTCAGGGCTTAAATCCCAGGGTCTTAGGTATAACACAGTGGGGTGTGTGGGGAGGTAAGTCCTCTTCTAAACAACTGTATAAAACTAAAGAAATCAAATAATTAAGAAAATAAAGGGAAAAATTAAGAATAAAAATAGCATACAAAGAAAGGCAGGAAGCTGAGAATCAATGGACACTCATTGCTCTGTCTCAAGCCTAGGCAGTTGAAAGGAACCGAGTAACAGCAGGTCCATGCCTCCTTATATGCTCTCATTTGAAGGCACAAGATTCTGCTCTGTGCAGGCAAGGACCTGTGGACACCGTTTTGCATTCTCTGGTTACAAGTGCATGGGCACATGTGCATCCTATGGTGGCACACTCCCATAGAGACATATACTCGAAGACTTGTAATAAAGAAGAAATGTAGTATGTGTACAAGTATTGTTATTTAAGGTCAAACCACTCTGCAGTTTTAAGTGAAGTCTCACCTTCAGCGTAGGAGAGGACCCAACATACACTGGAGGTGGATTTCCTTGCCAACCCTGGAGACGATAGATGTGTCCAACACGAGAACAAGGAACAAACAACAACTTCCCTCCACATTGCCAGATCTACAAGGTCAAGAAAAAAATGTGGTGGAAAAGTTGATAATACACATGTAAACTAAACTTAAAAAAAACAAAAAACAAATACAAACTAATTTACAATAGAGTAAAAAAAATTAATTACATTAATTGGATAACATGCTGAGCTCATAAAATAAATTTATGCTTAAGCCTGAAGTAAAATTAACAATGAGGGCTTGAAATAAAAGTCCTGGGCTGTATCCAATACATTCTTCTGTTCTACAATGGATATGTTTACAAACACCGTTTTATAAATCATGGTTTTGAGATCCTATTCCATGACTATTTGCAAAGACAGGAATAAGTGGGTATACAGAAACTGCAGCTGGTCAGGATTTATTTTATTAAACTTCAACTCATATTTCATCATCCTAGGCAGTGTTCCTGCATTTATACTCACCCCAAATATTTTTCCTAATGGAAGTTATGGGGACACAGAACCCTTAGGTAACTCACTGGACTACTCTATTCTGGATAGATTTGTCCATCCTAAAGTACAGTAGCAGTGACTGAGGGAGAATCTTAAGAAAATTGCAACAAAACTAAGAGATAATCCTGATCACATATTCATAGAATCATAGGACTGGAAGAGACCTCAAGAGGTCATCTAGTCCAGTCCTCTTCACTAAGGGCAGGACTAAGTATTATCTAGACCAGGGGTGGGCAAATTTTTTGGCCTGAGGGCCGCATCTGGGTATAGAAATTGTATGGCGGGCATGAATGCTTAGTGGGGGAGGGGGAGTCTATGGGGTATAGCATAGGGGCTCTATAAGGGATGTTAACGAGGGGAGGGGAGGGGGGACACATGGGGTGTGGCGCAGAGTGGGGGGCTCTACAGGGGCAGTACCGGGGATTCCTAGGGGCCCTGCCAACAGTGACTCCAAGGAGGCCGTATCAGGCACTGTCACGGGCGGAGGCACCCTAGCTGGGATGAGTGCGGCCCCTGGGTGGTTTTGAGGCTCTCTAGGGTAGAGCTGCAGGAGACCGGGAGGGGATTGGGTGCGCTGCTGTGTGTGTGTGGGGGGGGGGGGGGGCGCCTGCCACGTAGGGATGGGGTTCCGATCCCGGAAACAGCGCGGTGAAGTCGCACTTGCGCAGTGTGACTCTGCATGCCAGAAGATGGTGCTCATCAAGGGAATTGTGAGTCGGGGGCTGGAGTGCTGGAGAGGGGCAAGCCCCTGACTCCGCTCCCCGGCGGAAGCTCGAGGGCCAGATAAAAATGTCTGATGGTCCAGAAGCAGCCCGCGGGCTGTAGTTTGCCTACCCCTCATCTAGACCATTCCTGACAGGTGTCCTTTAATGGGCTTTGTTGACATCCTGAAGAGATCAAGCCTCCAGTTAATGGAAATCCATTTATCCATCAACATTACTGTTGTAACACTAAAACCAAAAAAGAGGTGAAGAACCACCAAAGTGAAAAAATAACGCTGACACAATAACACACACCACTTTAGGGTCATCCATTAAATTTAAGAAAAAAGAAAGACAGTTTAAATGTAGACTAAATAATGCTGCTTTTAAATGTTTATAATTAAATATGGTCCATGGGATGGTGTTCCATGAAGGAGGAGTGCTGGGCAGAGATGGGCTCCATCTTACGAAGAGAGGGAAGAGCATCTTTGCGAGCAGGCTGGCTAACCTAGTGAGGAGGGCTTTAAACTAGGTTCACCGGGGGAAGGAGACCAAAGCCCTGAGGTAAGTGGGAAAGCGGGATACCAGGAGGAAACACAGGCAGGAACGTCTGTGAGGGGCGGGCTCCTGCCTCATACTGAGAAGGAGGGGCGATCAACAGGTTATCTCAAGTGCTTGTATACAAATGCACAAAGCCTTGGAAACAAGCAGGGAGAACTGGAGGTCCTGGTGATGTCAAGGAGTTATGATGTCATTGGAATAACAGAGACTTGGTGGGATAACTCACATGACTGGAGTACTGTCATGGATGGTTATAAACTGTTCAGGAAGGACAGGCAGGGCACAAAAGGTGGTGGAGTAGCACTGTATGTAAGGGAGCAGTATGACTGCTCAGAGCTCCGGTATGAAACTGCAGAAAAACCTGAGTGTCTATGGATTAAGTTTAGAAATGTGAGCAACAAGAGTGATGTAGTGGTGGGAGCCTGCTATAGACCACCGGACCAGGGGGATGAGGTGGATGAGGCTTTCTTCCGGCAACTCGCAGAAGCTACTAGATCGCACGCCCTGGTTCTCATGGGTGACTTTAATTTTCCTGATATTTGCTGGGAGAGCAATACAGCGGTGCATAGACAATCCAGGAAGTTTTTGGAAAGCGTAGGGGACAATTTCCTGGTGCAAGTGCTAGACGAGCCAACTAGGGGGGGAGCTTTTCTTGACCTGCTGCTCACAAACAGGGAAGAATTAGTGGGGGAAGCAAAAGTGGATGGGAATCTGGGAGGCAGTGACCATGAGTTGGTTGAGTTCAGGATCCTGACGCAGGGAAGAAAGGTAAGCGGCAGGATACGGACCCTGGACTTCAGGAAAGCAGACTTCGACTCCCTCAGGGAACGGATGGGTAGGATCCCCTGGGGGACTAACATGAAGGGGAAAGGAGTCCAGGAGAGCTGGCTGTATTTCAAGGAATCCCTGTTGAGGTTACAGGGACAAACCATCCCGATGAGTCGAAAGAATAGTAAATATGGCAGGCGACCAGCTTGGCTTAACGGTGAAATCCTAGCAGATCTTAAACATAAAAAAGAAGCTTACAAGAAGTGGAAGGTTGGACATATGACCAGGGAAGAGTATAAAAATATTGCTCGGGCACGTAGGAATGAAATCAGGAGGGCCAAATCGTACCTGGAGCTGCAGCTAGCAAGAGATGTCAAGAGTAACAAGAAGGGTTTCTTCAGATATGTTGGTAACAAGAAGAAAGCCAAGGAAAGTGTGGGCCCTTTACTGAATGAGGGAGGCAACATAGTGACAGAGGATGTGGAAAAAGCTAATGTGCTCAATGCTTTTTTTGCCTCTGTCTTCACTAACAAGGACAGCTCCCAGACTGCTGCGCTGGGCATCGCAACATGGGGAGTAGATGGCCAGCCCTCTGTGGAGAAAGAGGTGGTTAGGGACTATTTAGAAAAGCTGGACGTGCACAAGTCTATGGGGCCGGACGAGTTGTATCCGAGAGTGCTAAAGGAATTGGCGGATGTGATTGCAGAGCCATTGGCCATTATCTCTGAAAACTCGTGGCGAACGGGGGAAGTCCCAGATGACTGGAAAAAGGCTAATGTAGTGCCAATCTTTAAAAAAGGGAAGAAGGAGGATCCTGGGAACTACAGGCCAGTCAGCCTCACCTCAGTCCCCGGAAAAATCATGGAGCAGGTCCTCAAGGAATCAATCCTGAAGCACTTACATGAGAGGAAAGTGATCAGGAACAGTCAGCATGGATTCACCAAGGGTAGGTCATGCCTGACTAATCTAATAGCCTTCTATGATGAGATTACTGATTCTGTGGATGAAGGGAAAGCAGTGGATGTATTGTTTCTTGACTTTAGCAAAGCTTTTGATACGGTCTCCCACAGTATTCTTGTCAGCAAGTTAAAGAAGTATGGGCTGGATGAATGCACTATAAGGTGGGTAGAAAGTTGGCTAGATTGTCGGGCTCAACGGGTAGTGATCAATGGCTCCATGTCTAGTTGGCAGCCGGTGTCAAGTGGAGTGCCCCAGGGGTTGGTCCTGGGGCTGGTTTTGTTTAATATCTTCATAAATGATGTGGAGGATGGTGTGGATTGCACTCTCAGCAAATTTGCGGATGATACTAAACTGGGAGGAGTGGTAGATACGCTGGAGGGCAGGGATAGGATACAGAGGGACCTAGACAAATTGGAGGATTGGGCCAAAAGAAACCTGATGCGGTTCAATAAGGATAAGTGCAGGGTCCTGCACTTAGGACGGAAGAACCCAATGCACAGCTACAGACTAGGGACCGAATGGCTCGGCAGCAGTTCTGCGGAAAAGGACCTAGGGGTGACAGTGGACGAGAAGCTGGATATGAATCAACAGTGTGCCCTTGTTGCCAAGAAGGCCAATGGCATTTTGGGATGCATAAGTAGGGGCAAAGCGAGCAGATCGAGGGACGTGATCGTTCCCCTCTATTCGACATTGGTGAGGCCTCATCTGGAGTATTGTGTCCAGTTTTGGGCCCCACACTACAAGAAGGACGTGGATAAATTGGAGAGAGTCCAGCGAAGGGCAACAAAAATGATTAGGGGTCTGGAACACATGACTTATGAGGAGAGGCTGAGGGAACTGGGATTGTTTAGTCTGCGGAAGAGAAGAATGAGGGGGGATTTGATAGCTGCTTTCAACTACCTGAGAGGTGGTTCCAGAGAGGATGGTTCTAGACTATTCTCAGTGGTAGAAGAGGATAGGACAAGGAGTAATGGTCTCAAGTTGCAGTGGGGGAGGTTTAGGTTGGATATTAGGAAAAACTTTTTCACTAGGAGGGTGGTGAAACACTGGAATGCGTTACCTAGGGAGGTGGTAGAATCTCCTTCCTTGGAGGTTTTTAAGGTCAGGCTTGACAAAGCCTTGGCTGGGATGATTTGATTGGGGATTGGTCCTGCTTTGAGCAGGGGGTTGGACTAGATGACCTCCTGAGGTCCCTTCCAACCCTGATATTCTATGATTCTATGATTCTATGATTCTTGACCTATCACACGTGAGCTGAACCCATTAAAACCCTGGGGATGCTCCAAATCACATCTAATTCCAGATTAGGACTGCATGACTTGGGACCATCTATTCCTAACAGACAGCATTATTCATAATATTTTACTTTCTTCACTATGTGGATCTTATTATCCTATTGGTTTTCTTTCAGCTGTTTTGTTTAAATGTTTACTAAAGAGGTTTTCTTTACAAGTTTTGATTTTACATAATACTATTATATTTGTAAGCTCGAACACAACATCGGTTAAAGTGGCTTTCAGTTCTTCTGAAGAGTTGTCCTCAAATTTTGTTTTTGTCCAGAAGTTAAACTAGTTTAAATGTTCATTATAGGACTATGTAATGACCTCCATTGTCATTTCAAAAATCACTACACAGAACATTGGTCACTTTCTAGACCCAAACTAGTCCCTTGCTCAAGCAAGGCCCAGGACTGGAAAAAGAAAGGTGTTGCAAATGAGGACTGAGGCTCATTAGGAGAGGTCTGATTGCAACAGCAATCTGATTACAAACATGCTTAGTTACTTTAATAAAATTCAGCCCAAAATTAAAGGGTCATTGTCAAGGATGTCAGATCAGAAATTCGGTCTAAAATATTTGTTCCTGTTTTTGGGTACACAGCTCTCTATTCTGCTTGTATCTGTGTCCTTTAAAGTCTAAAGGGGCATAAGAAACTAATTCTTATGATCTTAAATGTTTTGCTAGATGGAAGAGCATGCATGTGTTTAGCAATCAAAACAAAATCCTGTGCCCTGGTTTTGTCCATGAGGAGTCACCTCACTGGGATTTTTCCATTTCTATTGCCCTTGTCTTGGGAAGCCTCTTTTATTTTATTTTTTAAAAGAATTGTCCGTAATTCTGAAGAACCATAGGGTCATTTTCCACCCAGAAGGCTGATGGGGAAGGGGGAAAAAACATTGGCAGGTTAGTTTTCTTGACAGAATTCTTTAAAGTCATGTCCATCTAGGTTAGTATTTCTAGAACTAAGTTAATTTTTCATTTTAAAAGGCAGATCAATTTTGCTGTTACCTTGTAAGAAATTTCAAAGTTTTCACCACCCCAGATTTGAAGACCTGGATCGTAGAGACCCAGTTCAAAGAAGAAATCACGTTCAATGGCAAATAATCCACCAGCCATTGCAGGGGACCTAAGAGAAAGAACAAACAAAGTAATTCCTTTCACCAACAGAACATGACAGTCCTCTGGAAAAAAAAAATTACTCTTAATATAAAAAGCAATTTCCTGTTAATGCGTGTAAAAGATTAGACTGATGGCAATACATTTAGAAATTACTTGGCTTTATTATTGGTTCATTTATAAGCCTTCAATGAGTCTCTGAATTTGATACCTGTGTTAGTTTTAAAGAAGTCACTTATTACAGTTCTGAATTACATAGAGCATTGGCCCACACTTTTCAGCCAATCTGCATCTGAAGTTACATGCCACTTATTGCCATGACAAGAACCATTGTGGCGACAAACAGAAAAGGTCTATTCATCTCTTGATGCATATGACAGCATGTGCAGTGGACTAGATTCTACAGTACACGAATTGTGTTCTGAGAAGCTGCTACCTTAAAAATCTCATCGTGCAACATCCTAGTTACAGTTTCAATCCATACTTTTAAAAAAATTATTAATGTGAAACTAGTGGGAGGGCCAGGCATAGAGGATAAATAATTTAGAATTATTCTCAATGAAATGTTTAAGAGGGGCAGTGTACAGGCTTCAAATCTAGGTTTTGTTTAATAAAACAGTTTTATAAAACCTTCTACATATGCCAAGATTTTGATAACATTAAAGACTATTAAATGAAAAAATGTTCTAGTTTTGATTTAAGCATTTTACTGCAATAGTTGCAAATAAAATTCTTTAGCAATATGCTAGGCACATGAGAAAGTGAAACTAGCTAGTCTATTTTTATTGGACTCGTACTGAATCGTCCACCTCGGGATCAAAAAGCACTATTGAAAAATTAATGAATTAAGCCTCACCCAAGGTAGGTAATTATTTAAAACAAAAAACAAAAACCCAACCCCACCACATAAGGAAACAGGGCTTGAGATGATCACCATCTTGCCAAGATGATCTGTGGCAGAGCCAGGAATAGAACCAAAGTCTCCAGCCCTTCATTGCTGAGGTAAGTAAAATCCAAACAAGTAAACTAGTAACACAAAATGTGAACAGATTTAAAAAATCTGCTGTGTTTCATGGTGGTGTCATTAGTAACATTAAGGAATCCTTTAATATACTGAATTTTGAACTTGATGGTATCCCTTTTAAATACTAATGGCTATATATTCCTGTCCTGCATAGAAATGCATGGAAGGGAACCATTTAAACTAAGTTGTAGAGTTATTCTCTAAGTTGTAGAGTTATTCTCTGAGCAACCCAGAAGAGTGGCAGGTGTGCAGAGAGGAAGGTGAACAAAAACAACAAAAACTGTGAATCTATCACTGTGAAAATTTCTGAATGGTGGGCTCTTTCTGCATGTTGCCCTTGACTACGCTACTTACTGTAGTTGTATTTCCTTATTCCACATAGTTGTACCATACGGATCCTTTTCAGAGACCAAAAAGCTGCATAATGCAGGGATGTGGAACATCATATGGAAAAAGAAAATATGCAGAAAAAACAAGCACCCCAAAAATAAAGGAGAGCACAAGCCTGAAATGTTGACTTTTCAATCTTGGCCTCTGATAAGAACACTATAAAATCCACACAAGCTCAACAGTTTATTTTACAAGGTCTAAGGTGGTGAGCATTAAGATTTCTGAGGATCTTTCCACATTACAAAATGTTTATTTTATTTTTTATGTTTAAGAACCAGTATATTCTGCCTACACTACTATTTTCAGCAAAATGATTAGCTAAATTTTACTTGTTTTCATATTACTGCAGTAAAATGTGTGTATAGCCTGGGCATAACGGGATAAGGTTCTTTTTCAGAAAGAGAGCTAAACGGTCAAGAATTCAACTATTATAGCTGTTACCAAAACCATTTTTTAAAAATTTTGATTGTCAGAATTGTTCTGAAAACAGTTTATAAAGCTGTGGACAAAGAATGTGATACCAACTTTTGAAACAGCTTAACACTAACTAGTTTAGTGCTGATAAAGTTCCAATGTGGACAGCCTTCTTCTCCTCTATGAAAGGATATTGTCTATATTACATAAAGTACTGAACAGACCAAAGCTTCATAATTTCCTTGAACATGTTTTGCCATTTTTGCAAAGAAGAATCACAGGGTGAGAGCTGAGTGAAGGATAACATCAGTTCCTGCAATTTGTTTAAACCACAAATAAAAAGTTATATGAAACACTATTTTCTAATTATGTGAAAGTGTTTTCAAATAAAAGTAATTGGTTACAAGATTACAGTAGTATAAGGGAAAATACAGAGCAGAACCACAGCCTCCCAAGTCTCAAAAAAAGTCCAGTAACACTAACGTTTAAGCAAAAATTTGCATGTATTTTGATAGAAAAGAAAACGTTACACTCATGAAGCAAAAGAAATAGGATGGAATACATGAAATTAATTAAATCCCTCCTCCAAGACAGACTGGAATTATTTTTAGTTAAGTACATTAAAGAGAGCAAATTTAGAGCTATTGGGTTATCTTCCTAAGATTTCGAAGTAGTGCACTTGTATTTGTCAGGTGGGACCTTCCATAAAGCAAGTGGGAATGATCGGACACAAAAAGAGGGCTATATTGCTCCTGATGCACTTGCATTGACCTATTAACAAGGAGCTGTATACATGCATCCATGAGAGAAAACAGCCTAAACATTTTATGTATTATGAATTTTTTTGTAGCATGCTTATTATGGAACAGTTAAGTAAGCAATTTTTATTATTCTCAAAACCATACCTGAAAAGAGCCCCCATTAATAGTTCCATGAATTTTGCTTGGAAACCAAATGATAAGAACATCTGGTTTTCCAAATGAAAATTATTATTCTGAAATACATCCTATATTTTGCTTGAAGTGTTAAGTACATAACAGAAACAGAGAGGCACAAGAAGTTAGTGAAGCTACATTAGCAGCGGTTGACCAAAATAATTAGTAACAGTAAGATACTTTTTTTTTTTTTAGACAAAGCATCTTCAGTTGTTAGAGTATTAAAAATACGTGCAAGTATTTAGTAGATCAGTATCTCCTTAAGAAGAGAAATGGGTAAGTGATTTAGTGATTACCGATACGGCTCAGTTTGTGTCTTTCTCATTTCCTTCTCTCGCTTGGTCAAAGGCACCCTCTTCCACAGCATACTCCAATCCCACGCTCCTCTAGCAAACCCATCTTCGTCACCACCCCCTTGGGGTATAATATTGTAAGTGTTGCCATCTACGACATCTATGAGCGGCACAGTGCATGTGGTTCTGCAGGGTTGTGGATGGTGGCAGTGAGGATGAAGTTAGGTACAAGGACCCAAATGTCACATTTACACGAATCGTAGTTCATGGGAAAAGAGGGGGAAAAATGAGATGATTTAGATATGCATTCAAAACAATCAACAGAATAAAAACAGCACTCTTTACCGATAAGGCTCAGTTTTATGCTTTCTTTTGGCCTTTTCCTTGTGGCTTAATGGAATTCGTTTCCACAGCAAACTCCAGTCCCAGGCCCCTCTCGCAAAACCATCTTCATCCCCACCTTGCTGCGGCTCAATGGAATAATCATTCCCATCTATGTAATCTATTAGAGGCACAGTACATGTAGTTCTGAAACATTTTGGAAGGGGAAGAAGAGAGCAAAATATAATTTAAGAAAGATATGCTGTCTAATCTAATACATCTACCATTAACTTTCATTTTTTATTGAAATGTAACTTAAATGAAAGGTCAAATTTAAATATGTATCATCTCAAAAATGTAAAACTCCATTCTTATGGAAGAAAAAAAAGAATATACTGTAACAGTCCTCACGTTGATGCCAGAGCATCAAATTACACAATCCAATGGTCAGAAGTTAAAGGTAGCCAAATTCAAACAGGAAATAAGGCATTAATTACCCTCACTGTTAAAAATTTACCACTGGTACAATTTACCAAGTGTCATGGTGGATTCTCCACTGCTGGTGATTAAGAAATAAATTGTTGTTTTTTTCTAAAGTGTATGGTCTAGGAATTATTTTTGGGGAAATTCTCTGACCTGTGCTATACAGGAGGTCAGACTAGATGATCACAATTGTCCCTTCTGGCCTTGGAATCTATGAAATGCATACTGAAAGCAGAGAAGTTATGGTGGAAATGTTGACATACCAATCCTAACATTGGCCTTCCGAAAAAATATTGCCTGGGGCAATGAGGGGGAAAAAATGGGAGACCTGAGAGGGTTAAAGGAAAGTACAGATCTCACGATTTTATGATCTTTCCATAATTGCTGCTATTTTTGTGGGATCTCAGCTGTCAAAAAAAAAAAAATAGTTTTAGCTCTTCTTGTTGCAAATTGAGCCTTTCACTATTCAAGTCTGTACGGTATACTGTTGCCCTATAAAGCCATTCTTTTGGGGAAAAACCAAACCAAACTTCGCTGCTGTTGGATCAGGCATGTCTCAGCAGTGGTTTTAAACACAATGGCCAAACATTCCATCAGAAGATTCTACATTTGCTTTTTACAAATACACTGTTCGCTGTGATCCATCAGACACAATATTCAATGAAGATAAACAGTCTCTTGTTTTTCTCCCAGTGTTTTCATCAGAGGCTCTGCTGATGCATTGACTGAATTGAAAGCTTAAGTTTTTCCTAAACACTTCCATCTTAGAGACAAATGCTACATACAATGAGAAAAACAAATAAGGGGAAATGACAGCATAATGCTTTACCTCCAACCAGGAGACCAGAAAAGTAGCTCTTTAATCTAACTCTTTGCAAATTTCCATTTCAGGGCTTTGTACAATGGAGTAGCAGGTATCAGTGCTCCTCAACACCGTGGCCTTCAGCAACAATCTCTCTCCTCAGGTTTTGTCTTTGAGATTGTTTCTTCAACGTTCTCCACAACCTGCCTCCCCCAGGTAAAGGGACATTAGACTGAACAGGAGCAAGAGAAGTGCCCTTATCCCAAACAACTGAAGCACCTGGAGACCTGGCCTATCACCAACACAGTGGCCTTGGAGGACTTATTTCCTGGCACTTTTTAAGCCTCTGGCATACTTGTAGTTAAGACTCTAGTGGTACAATAGGCTGAGGGATTCAACAGCTTTAAAATAAAGATATGCCACACTCCCATACGCCTCCTTCAACTACTGAATAAGCCAACTAAAGCTAAAACAACAGCACAGAGCAACTGCAGCATACAGGTGGTTCAAAGGATCGGAGGCAGGTGGGGTCCATTCCTTTATAGGCTCAAATGGAGTTTCGTGCACATAGGGCTTGTGGTTCCAACATTAACTACTAGCACAATGTCTGGGCATGCAGACAAGGCAAGCACATCCCAAAGGTGAGGATTTGTTTAAAACTATTCTCTAACTTTAGATTTAAGAGAAACAAATATATTTTTGTAGTAATTATCATAATTATTGCAACCTTAAGATCACACAGGCTTTAGCAGTCTGAAAATTCCCACTAAATCAAAGTTGAGCTCTATCTCTCTCCCCAATTCCTACCTCCATTTTAAATATAATCTTTTTGATTAGCTTTAATAATAATAATCTTGTTTAAGCAGGCTGCTCATTCATCTACAGTACAACATTACCACAACAGGGGGCCTGTAAGATAAAGTCATTGCAACAGACTGGATTCCCCTTAAATGTAACCTACATTTCAGTACCTCCATTAAAATAAACTAATTAGAGATTTATTTGAATGATTGTCACTTGTTACATGACAATATCTTCCACTCTGGGAGATGATGCAATAGTTGTAATGTGAACACCACACTGAATACGGTTTAAAACATGAAGATTGTTACTGTGACTATTTTTCTTCTTAGGAGGCTTTCTGAGTTGTAGAAAAACAGGATAGCGTTACCTGTCCTTAGATATAGGAGCTACAAGTGGTGCATACCAGTTAACTGCCACCTCACAATGGGCATCAAGGTAAACCAAAACCTTTAAAAACAAAAAAAGGCAGGGAGATATAATATCATTTGAGATTTCTGTATACAAATCACACATTGATTGAATTATCATATATCTTAAATTTTGACACAAATTTACACAATTTTTTATTACACTATGCTGTAATACCTCACAGAGAGGTTTTAAGAATTTAAGCCATTCTTATTTCAACAATGTTCATTATAAAATAACCATTTTAAGATTTGTTAAAAATATTTATTTTAATATAAAGAAAATACAAATGATTTTATTTATCAAACATTTTCTACCTGTCCAAGTTTAGCCTTCTGAGCTCCAATGCTTCTAGCTTGAATTAAACCTTCTCTCCTCTCATTTCGAAATACCTTTACAAGGCCATTCCACTGCTTAATGTACTCGTCTAGTCTTTCTTTTAAGTGCGCTATCAAATAATAATAAAAAAAGAATTTTTTCCACGTTATAATAATTAGCGTTACACTCTTAATGCAAACTAAACATAACTGACCAGATTTACTAAGGAAATCTAGACGTTCAGAACTAAAAAGGTCTCAAATACAACACTGCCGAATCTATTATTGATAAAGTGCTTATAAGTGTGATGAAGGCTTGATTTGAAGTTCTCTGATTTCATAGCAGGAGTTCTAGCTTTAGAACAGAAAAAGTTAATAGCTGCACTACACTAAGAGATTGCAAAAGTAGATTCTGAACCACCTTTCAGCAAAGACTATTGTCAATGACTCTTCACTAACACTCCTCATGATTTTGTCTCGATATCAAATTATTTTGGGCAATTTGCATGATGTCTTTGTTAAGTTATCTGTTTTTGTCACCTAAAACTGCTGGGAACTTGAGGCAAAGTTCTGCCAGACCTGGATCCCCCTATTCCTTTCAACCCCCGCATCCCCAGGGTCAGTCAATGCTTCCCACCCATCTCCTCAATGAGTATGTCCTTGTAGTGGCAGCTGTATTCACTAGAAGGAGAGACAAGGTAGGTGAGGTAATTTCTTTTATTGGATCAACTACTATTGGTGGAAGGTACAAGCTCTTGAGCTCTTCTTCAGGTCTGGGGAAGGAAGCAGAGCCAAATACAAGTTAGAACAGATTGTTAAGTAGAAGGGGAAACATGTTGGAGGCATCCGATGAAGTGAGCTGTAGCTCATGAAAGCTTATGCTCAAATAAATTTGTTAGTCTCTGAAGTGCCACAAGTACTCCTTTTCATGTTGGCGGCAGTCACTTGAAATGAAATGGTGTTAGACTGTTATGCATAAAGGGTTTGAAATGGGCAATTAAGGGTAGCAGATAGTGTGTGTATTACAAATTGTTGTGATGAGCCATAAAGCCAGCATCCCTGTAAAGTCCATGGCTTTTGGTGTCTAGCAGAGTTATGAATTTAGGTTCTCAGGCTCGCTTTTTGAAGGTGTTGGCAGGTTTCCCTTGAGGACAAGTACTGAAATATCAAAAATGGAGTGATCGCTTTGTGAAAAGTGTTCATCCATGGGTGACATGATGTTTGTCTTTTATTATTTTTCTGTGAGAGTTTATTAGAGAGCATAGCGATTGTCTGATTTCACCCACATAGTTGTTATTGAGACATTTGGTGCACTGGATGAAGTACAGCACATGTGATAAGCATGTATAAGACCCATGAAGCTTGAAAGATGTGTTGTGGGGGCAGGTATTGATCATTGTAGCAATGGAAATAGGGCTGCATGTTTTGTATCTGCTGTTCTGGCAGAGTTTGGTGCCTGGTCTGTGGGGAGCTTCCTTCTGATGATGAGCTTGGTGAGGCTGGGAGTTATTTGAAGGCCAGAAGAAGATTCCTTTCAGGACGTGGTCCCATTCAAATATGGGTTGTACTTGTTTGATGATACCCTGTATGAGTTCCAGTGTGGGCTGACAGGTGACAACTAGGAGAGAGTGCAGTCAGTAGGGAGGCCACTCATCTGGTATTAAACTGGACAGTCCTCTTTTTGAGAGGTTTGTCCCCGATCCAGACCTGAGACAAAACCCAGACATCTCTGGTTTGGTCCAATATCGGATGGGGGATGCCACTCCACCCCTCCAGCACTTAAAAGTAGTGTTCCCTGTGCAACGTGACCTCACATGTGACAGGCCGAGAGTGACTGGGCAGGGTGCTTTTAAAAATGGCTCCCTCTGTGCGGAGTGACCTCACATGCACTATGTGTATGAGGGCATGCCAGTGGGGGTGGACGCAGGCTCAGGGCCGGATTAACTTTTTGTGTGCCCGGCACCAAACATATTTGTGGGCCCCCCTGGGGAATGAAGGGGCCAGGGGCAAGAGCACAGCGGGCAGGGTGAATTTGATTTAAATCATGATTTAAATCACTAATCAGGAAGACTCAATTTAATCATGGTTTTCTACATAAAGTGCATTCTTGTTGGTTGTTATAACCTTAATACATATTCTTCACAACTCACAGATAGATGTAGGTTTCATTTTTCGAAGGTACATACTCTACATTTTTAAACAGTGATCTATTTTGAAAACTTTTCAGATGAGTTTTACAGCTATATCAGAAAATGAATGATTGTTTGGTTATTTCATTTACCAAAGATAATTGAAGCAGATATTTATGAAGTCATTGGGAGGGGAACTATCTCCAATTCAACCGGTTAATCATTAATATTTGGAGGATTTTCTTGCCAGGCTCTATTAGGAGGAGAACATCACCACACAGACATTTACATTGTTTTATTTAACTACTACAACAACTTTAAGTATTCTGGATTTTTTTCTTCAGCAGCAAACATAATATTTTAACAAAAAAGCATATGTCCCTCACTTCTCACATTTATCTCCAGACTTCTTCTCCTTCTCCAGATCTATTCCGTCCCCAACAATCTTCTATTCATTGAACTGCGGCTCCGCTCCTCCCCCTCCCTCCTGTGAGCGATCAGCTGTTCGGCAGCAGGGAGAGGGAGGGAGGTGGGGAGGGGCAGGAAGGCAGCACGCGGGGGGAAGAGGCGTGGGAGGGGTGAGCTTGGCTGCTGGCGGAGCCTGCAGGACCAAGCTTCTGCCCACTGCCCCCGCAGGAGAGACTGATGCGGGGGGGGGGGGGGGGGGGCAGAGAAGAGCGGGCAGGCCCAGTACCCTTTGTACCGTGGGCCCGGCGCCATGGAAAATCCGGTACTGCGCAGGCTGTTCCTGGAAGTACCGGAATTTACAGTATTCCGGGAACACGTGAATGGCCACCTTAGTGGTCAGTGGGTTTCTTTTTCCTGTATTGAAGCAGGTTCTCCCGGGGTATTTGGATGGATCTTTTCATGAAGAGATTCCAGGGAAATCTGCACAACATTTTGAAAGAGCAAGACTGGGAACTTAAATTCATAATTCAGCTAGACACAAAAAGCCATGGATTACAGGGACATTGTTGTATGGCTCGTTACAACAATTTGCAATACACCACACTGCCTGCTATCCTTAATAGTCCACCTCAAACCCTTTATGCATAACAATGTAACCTCCAATTGCCCATTTAATTTTAAGTGACTGCCCCCAACATGTGTTACCTCTTTTACTTAACAATCTGTCCCAACAGCTCTGTGAAGCTCAACAGATTGGAATACCTTCCACTGAAGGAAGTTGATCCAATAAAAGAAATTACCTCACCTACATTGTCTCTCACATATTCTGGGACCAACAGAGCTACAGCAATACCTCAATAAACAGAGCAGCTGAAGGATGATGACTGAGGGGTGTGCACTGTGGTCCATCATCTGATGATCATATCACAAAGTAATACACAAAATGATAAAGATGGAGAATCACTGATAGTAGGCAGAAAAACTCTGAGGCAGAGAGAAAGTTTCAGGGAGGATGGTAGGAGCCAGGCTGTGCAGCAGGGACAGGAGGGGCCATACTTAAAGGGCTCGGTTACAAATTTGACAAAAAATATTTAAAAAAAGAAAAGAAAAGAAAAAAAATCAATAGATTAAGGAACAAATATATTCTGATGTGGAAATCACATCCCTACAGCACGGTTATGGAAAAAGTGTTTCATTCTTACAGGGTTAACCCTAACCTTGCCCCTAATGATTCAACTCAGAAAAGTCTGAACATGCACCAGGCCAGGTATGTCTTGTCTCCATGAAGTTGCATTGATTTAAATAAAGGTGTTAATTTAAACGGATTTCCTTAAGCCAGTGCAAACCCCAGTGTGGACTCCTATTTTGATTTAAGACTGACATGTTTCAGTTTAACTTAAGTCAATTAAGAACAAGTTTAATCTACACCAAAATAAGCCACTCAAACCAAAATAAGGGTCCACACATTAGTTTGCACCAGTTTATTTAAACCAGTACAAGTTTATATATAGAAAAGGCCTTAGATTTTAGTCTCATAAATTATTACATTTTACGTCACCTTTGACAAAACTACTAAGAAGATTCCAACCTCAAAATATAAGTAATGAGATTATGCATTAATAATTGAAATAAAAATGGGATTTAAAAAAAGCAAAAGGTATCAAAATTTATTTCAGGAATCATGCTCCAAAAATGGAATTTTTTTTTAAACTGACTTTCTTCGAAAGCCACCTGAATACCGAATACTATTTAACCCTCCATTAAAAAGCAAAACAACATAAAAAATTTGATTGTCAAAGTCAGTAGGGACAAAATCTGATTACCCTCTTCTCTCTCCCTTTACATATGTTTGCAAAGCTGCTGTAATTCTTTGAGGGTTACAAACATGTCACTTATACCTAAGGACTAAGTTAGGAAAAAGGACAATTATTTATATAATAAATATATATATGATGTATGTGTTAGGCATTATATAGAGCAGGGGTGGAGAAACTATGGCCCGCGGGCTGGATCCAGCCCCTCAGGGCTTTGGATCCGGCCCGCAGGATTGCTGGCCCCGCGCCGCTCCGGAAAACAGCTGGCACCATGGCCAATGGGAGCTTTGGGGGAGGCACTCACAGGCAAGAGCAGCGCGCAGAGCTCTCTGCCGCACCCCTTCCCCCTCCACTCCCCCCCCCCAGGGGCCACAGGGACGTGGTGCCAGCCGCTTCTGGGAGTGGCGTGGGGCTGGGGCCAGCCCTGGTGCGTGCCGCTGCTACCCTGGAGCCGCTCCAGGTAAGTGGTGCCGGGCCGGAGCCCTAACCTCTCCTGCACCCCGCACCCCAATTCCCTGCCCTGAGTCCCCTGCCACACCCCAACCCCCTGCCCTGAGCCCCCTGCTGCACCCGGCACCCCAATCCCCCGCATCCCTCGTGCACCTCAACCCCCTGCCCTGAGCTGGCCACACTCTGCACACCTCCTGCTCCCCAGCCCCCTGCCCTGAGCCCTCTGCTGCACCCCAACCTCCTTCCCTGAACCCTCTCATATATCTCGCACCCCTCCTCTGTCCCAACCCCTTACCGTGGGCCCCTTCCTGCTCACCGCACCCCCTCCAACACCCCACGCTCCCTCCCGCACCCTAACCCCCTGCCCTGCATGCAATTTCCCCACCCAGATGCGGCCCTTGGGCCAAAAAGTTTGCCCACCCCTGATATAGAGGATACATGATAGATGCAGGATAGACATTTTACAAAATGAATTTAGTGTGGATTCATAACTACAAGAAAGTTATGAAGGTATCCCACACAAATGTGCATAAAAGCTTTATACCACACCATTACTTATATGCCTCATATGTTACAAGAAGATTTAGCTCTCTGTAAAACATTCCTGATTATTAAAAATTGATTTTATTTCTAACACTTTCTGCCTACAAAGGCAGGTGCTTTAGTTATTATAAATTCACCTATGCAGGGCTCAGAGGGAACTATAAAAACTTCTAATACGGATTATGGAATGTTTTTCAATGGTAAGTATTTCAGAATTTTGAAATCCATTATCTCAGGCCCTTCCAGGCCTAGGAGCGAGTGCCTGTTCTCACTGGGAAGCTGTGAATTTCCCCCTTTCCAATATTATACAGTTCCAAAGTCTAGCCTTACAGGGATGCAAGACATCAGAATATAAAGCCCTGACATTTTATGTCTAGAAAATCTGCCACTGGCCTAGTGCTGAATTTTGTCCACCAAGCAGATACATTTTGTTTCTTCAAAAAACATATACAGGTGGTTTCAAAGGAAAGGTTTGTTTGTTTTTAAATTAAGGTTTTATTCCTGCTATTTTTAAAAAAACCTTAGAAATATCAGGAATAGCTAGTCTGGTTTCTCCCAGTTTTGCTAAAGAACCTCCTACATGTTTCCAAATACGGAGCTCTGTCATTTAATGTAGGGGGTTCAGAGTGAACTCAGTGTTTAACAAAGATTCCCTACTCAAAAGTGTTAGTAAAAACCAACCAACCAAAAATTATTATCAACAGCCTGATTAAATATTCTTTTGCCTCTCAACTGTTCAGATTTTACTTCCTTGATTGATTACTGATGTCAGCGTTTCTTTAATTCCCAAGTTATCATAGGTCCTACCTACACCAACCATTGTTGTAAACTCTCCCATGGTGATGCTACCAGTGATGCAGGTCCACTGGTGCCATCAATAGGTGCACAAGCATAGACAAAGCATCAGCATTAACAGATGTTTGTACCACTGTTTCATCTATATGTGCTCTGAGCAGGGTTAGACAATACATTGGTAAAACCAGTGGTTCCCGGCCTATGCTAGCTCTTCCTTTGCCGCTACTCCTGTGGAGCTGCAGCAGTGGCAATAAAACAAGATTTTTTTTAAAAATGGTCAGTGTAGACAAAACCTATGACAACTTGAGAACTAGTGAAAAGCTGAGATTAGGAGCCCTTAGCTGATGTAAATCAGCGTAACTCCTTTGGATTCAAATGGAGCTGTGCCAATTTATACCAGCTGAGGATCTGGTCCCTTTTGTTTACGAAGGGCATTAAGACCTTGATTCAGCAAGGTATTTAAGCATTAGCTTAACTTTAAGCACAAGTGGTCCCAGTGACTTCAATGGAACGTCATAACATTTTGCTGAGTCGAGGCCTACATGCAAAACACAATGTTAATGCACCCTTAAAGTGTACAGTTAAAACAGAGGGATTCAGGAAATATAAGAAGTAAGGTACTTGCAGCAATATTAAAAATCAGCTGTACCCTCCCTATGTCTGATATTTGGCAAAATAAGAAAATATATTAAAGCTATATCTATAAGAAACAATAGAAAGGAAATAGTCTATATATGCACACAATGTGGCCAAGTTGACACTGCTTTTGAAATTTTTGCATTCTTTAGTTTTTGGATTTTAACATCCTATTAATGCATACTTTTCCATTGAAGATATCAGAATTGTGATGATTTTACTAACTTGGCATTGAATTCCTGTCATTGCTATTCTCCTGTGCGTCTGACAAAACAAGTTAACAAAGAAAACCCACTCTGGAAATTCTCTACAACCAAAAACTATTGTGCACAGGAGAGAGTGCAGGGGGAGAGAGAAGCGTGCCATTCAACAAGTAAACTACTTCCAACTGATTATTATAAATAAAGAATTGTTTTGAAAATTATTAAAGATGCATAAACAATGCTGTTTCTTTCTCGTAACTAGAAAAGAACAACATTATTAATGAATAAAAAATATACGCTAATAGGTGCCATTAATAACCTTTTATAATTCTGAATCTGGGATTTAGGAACACTGCCAACAGCAAGAACATCACCTTAATCTCAAGCTACTCAATGTTCTCTCATGTGGGGAATCAGAGCTCCATTCTTCACTACTAAGAGGGCAATGCAGCTAATATAGCACAAAGCACCAGAGCTGAGACTCAAACTTTTCAGGCAACATTGTCTGGTAGCTGCATTTAACCAGTTCCAGATAGGGAAAAGGAGAAAATTCAAATATTAACATCTTTAGCTATTGTTTTCAGTTCAACCCAAAACAAAATTAATTTTGATTTAACTGAACCTGTGAAAACTGTACTACTGTATGCACATGCAGTAAATCACTAACAATGATAACATGTGTGAAGCATGCAGCTAAGAATGGCAGAGTTGTACATATCTCTGACAGATTTATAAGCACACTTTACAAAATGTTCCTATGCTGGGACTAGGGCCTCTCAGAAGCCCTGGCTTCAGAAGCTTACATGATGTATAATAGCTCCATGCACCTTGTGAGAAGCCCCAATCTGCCAGCCTGAAAGCAGGAGATCCCCAGCTCCTAAGGTTCACAGAGACTGGCTTCATAAGATGCTTGGGATATGGCCCTCTGCTAGTTTCTAGTCAAATGGTGTAAGATTATGTTTTGGTTGGTTGGTTTCCTCCCACCCCTAAAAAACATAGGAAATGCCATAAAAAAACCCCTCACTATGTTAAAGTTGCATGCTTAAACACACTGAAGAGAGTTAGGAAATATGATGCCACCTAGTTCTATATAATGCTTTTCAACTGTAGACCTCAAAGTGTTTCACAAAAGAAATAATATTGCCACCTCCTTTTTACAGATAGGGAAAATCAGGCACAGAGAGACGGAGTGACTTGCTCAAGATCAACCAGCAGACCAGTGGCAGAGATGGGAATAGAACACAGGTCTTCTGAGTTCCAAACCAGTACGCTATCCACTAGGATACATATTATATGTGTAAGAATAAGAGACTATAATTAAGAGTCTATATATTTTATATGACAATGCTAATTACATAGTCATGCTGTTTCTCAGGTAATAAAATTCTAATTTTTCCTTATAATCTTAAATACACATATACCAGGGACGGCCTAACTTTCTGACCCTCCAAGCTGCATACAATAATCTTCAGAAGTTCGAGAGTTGGGGCACGCCTGCTGGGGCTCAGGGCGTCAACCGTACGGGAAGAACTTTATGGGACTTGGGGCTTCAGTCCTGTTCCTGCTGAAACCCTCAGCCCCAGCAGGCATGCCCCACAGGACTGAAGCCCTGAGACCCCTCTCTCCGCTGGGCAGAAGCCCCTACCCCACCACCCTGCTGCAAGGCAGAGTCTCAAGATTCCCCCCTCACCCCCGCCAGGCTGGCAGATGGCGGGGGGGGGGGGGGCACTATGCAAGCCTGTGAACCAGTTTGGCCACCCCGACATATACTATTCTATCTTGTAGTACTAGGTCTATTATGCCAGACAGTCCATGAAAGTCACTTATATAAAGTGCATATTTAGTCATATTCACACAATATGAACAGTACTATGAATTCAGATTAAATACCAACAAATTTTTACTAAACAGGCCATCTAATTTTACAGTGATGTTAGCTTTTATTTAACTGGCTCAGCAAGTCCTTGAATTGCACATAAAGATAGCTGTGATACCAGCTGAAAAGTCTAATATATGGCTGCTGACTAAATTATTAAAAAAAATATCCTTTAGAGAAACATTTACATATTATATAAAAGTCTAAACCAGCTTCTCAGATGGTGTGATTCCATTAAGAGTCAATAGGAATATAGTAGACCATTCTTTGACAGCACTACTGGTCTAATGGATGCAGGGAAGGAGTACTTGTGAAACATCCTGATTTTAGTAAGGCTTCTGACACAGGCCTTCACGGCATTCTTGTAAGCAAGCTAGGGAAGTGTGGTCCAGATGAAATTACTATAAAGTGGATGCACAACTGGTTGAAAGATTATACTCCAACAATAGTTATCAATTATTTGCTGTTAAACTGGGAAGGCATATCTAGTGGAGTCCCATAGGGGGGTCATTCCTGGGTCCAGTACTATTCTGCTCCTAATATTTTCCTACCTCATAGGGATGTTGTGAAAATTAACGTTTATTTATCATTTTAATAATGCTTTACATGCAAAAAGTCTAACCTGCTTTTAATACAATCATTTCATCCTTAAAATTAATTTCTAGGATTCATTCTTTACCAATATTCTCCTGTGAGATGGGGACAGGCAGAAGACAAGTATACTGTGTGCCAGACTGTTTAACAATACAAAAGGAGAACCACGTCAGCACTGGGTCCCCACATAGCCAGATGCGCTCCATATCTCCAAATTCAACTATTCAAAGAGAAAAAGGAGTATATGGGACAGCAGATCCCAGACTCCAAGAGTAGCTCATACTCACCTATGATCAGACATGCCTTGTCCTTGCTATATACCAATCCAAGGGACAGGCAGCATAGAAATGCCGTTGCGTCAAGATTTGGCAATACTAGCTCTGCATGGGAACTGCCATACTAAAAGCAGACCAAAGGTAATGTTGACTCTCACGGCTACCAGTACAAGATGCTTCAGAAGAACATGCAAAGATCCCATAATAATCATGTATACAACAACTTGCCTATAGAGGAAATTTCTTTCTAATCTCAGGTTTATGCAGCTTATAAATGTTTATTTTATCTAATTTTTCTGTCTTAATACTTATTTTGCCCCTCATCACTGTAGCATGTGAAAGCTGTCCCTCCCTCCCCAGTATTTCTGGAGTTAGCTGCATAATAACCCTGTGAGGTAGTGAAGTATTGTTATCTCCATTTTCAGATGAGGAACTGAGGCACAAAGAGATTAACAATTCGTCTGAAGTCAGAAAGGAAAAGATAGAGCCCGTAACAAAACTCGATACTCCTGAATCCAAGTCCAGTGCCATAACCAAAAATTATCCTTGCTGTAGAAGCAAATATTTTTTATTCACACAAATGTCTAATCTTTTTCTGACTCTTACTAGGAATTTTGCCTCAACAACATCTTGTGGCAGTGAGTCTTTCAGATTAATTATGCATAGTATAAAACAAAGTATTTTAAATTGAAAACTGATCAAAGAAAATAGACATCGAACTGACCCTCTCTATATCATTGATTATCTTATTTACATGTACATTAACATGCCACCTCTTGCTATTCTCTTCTCAAATCAGCTTCACTTTACATTGCCAATGAGCATTAGACCTGAAGATTTCAATACTAGGAAAACATTCAGAGAGAGTGAGAGCAAGCAAGAGAGCATGTGTTTTATAATGCATATTATATATTTAAAATCATACATATGTATACACAGCATATACATTCCCATCTTGGTTCACATCTGAGGAAAGGAAGAACAAGGATGACGACCGTGGGCAGGAAAGACTACAAACATCTGGAAGCTTTGATGACATGCAGCTGGAGCCCATACGCCACAACGAAATTTCATGTAAAAATGTGTGGGTAAAATAGTTTTTCTTTCAATGAAATATAAGCAATGGTAAATGCAGTACTGTGTTTCAAAGAATCATGGGTGGCTCCAAAAAACATTAAGACAATGAAAAAATTAATATGGTTTACTGAATAGTTGTAGTCAAATTTCGACTATAGTCAGAATTAAGATAGGATTTCCCTGTGAGGGTAAGATGAAAGACATTTCTTATGTCAAATTTAGCACTAACTCCTCGATTAAAAGAAGAGAAGCAGTGAAAATACAAGTAGATAAGTACTTCATGCTCACTGGTTTGACAGTTACAGATAGAGCATAGTGCTGTGAGCTGTTTCAATTTATCTCTAAACAGATTATCCTTTTTAAAATTCCCAATGACAGAATGTGCTAATTAACCCAGACCTCCATACTAATGTGCTAACCAAACTCTTGGGAAAACCTGCCACAAATTCTATGCATAGAACAGAAATGTATGCATATAGACCAGTGTTTTCCTTTTCATTACTATCCATTGAGATGTAGCTTGTGTTTTACTGAAAGATGAAAATGACTGTATAAATACCATCTTGTTTTTCTTGTACAGTTACACACAATCCATATAACAGAATAATAAATCCAATAAGCTAATTATTAAAATTATTTTAATATCCCCTCCCCCTCTTTTCTACAGATTCATTGTTAATAGCCTATGCATTACCTTTGTTACTGAAATCATCAATCATCACAATTTCTGCCAAGTATTTCCTTGGTGTCCTTTTTATTACACTGTGAACTGTCCTCATGAGTGTGGACCATCCTTCATTATGGAAGACAATGACAACACTGGAGGTGAGCAGGTTCTCATCATAATGCCAATACTTGCACCTGCAAAAGATTTTATTTTGTTACTGTAAATTTGCCAGTGTATCTCTTAATAATGTGTGTGAATGAAGTTTTACTTAAAGTCTCTGCTTCTAGTTACAGATAAGCAGGATATCAAAAACAAAATATAGCGTTACTATTTCATAGATTCATAGGATTTTAAGGTCAGGAGAGACCATTATGGTGTCTGACCTCCTGCATAATACATTTATATTACTAATTTATAAAAAGCAGCAACCAGTTTGTAATGTTCCTGTAAACCACATTCTTACAAGTAAAAATAATAGTTTGTAAAATGTTTCCATTTGTGTCACATATTTAGGATAAAAAAACCTGCAAAATCTTGTAAATTACTATTATAAACATTAGGTGGACTGTTTCCCACTGTGCCCCAAAACCCTGGTTTATCAGTCCTTTCATATCTAAACACATTTTTAAGCACACAGTTATTAAGTGACAGATGTGCAGAAGCTGCACACATATGCTCATTTGCCACTGCTGCATATAAAACTTTCTGCTCCATATAAAATCTGACAGAAAAGCATAGCTGCTTATGGAGAAGATTTTATCTTTACAACAGAAAAGTTTTTATTAATTGGCAATCACTGGTGCATAAACTTTGAGCTATAATGAATGAAGGCTAAAAGTGCCTTGACATCCATTTCCCCCATGGCCAAAACAAAAATAAAGCATTGTACCCAATTGACTGAGGATACATCTTTCTGCCAAATTCTGTGTAGATATACAATTTTTTAAAACAGATAAATCAACAATGAAGCTCAGACTGCCAATGACAAATTTCAGCCACAGTGCAACTTCAAAGGCTTCCTATTAAAAATTTTATCAAATAACAGACCAAATAAGAACTGCACAGAAAATTCAAAGAGCATAAAAATGAACAGTACGAAATTTCACACTGATAGACCACCTACGTTTAGGGGGAAAACCCCCAAGAACTGGTGGCCACTTTAGAACGTAAACTATCTATGATGTTGCTACCAGGCGTCAGCATAATAAAAAAGTAATATTCAAAATTCTGAGCTGAGTAACCTTTAAATGGTTGCCATTCCCTCACAGATTAACAGAAATTCAGCGGCTAGGACCACAGGAGATGGCACATCAAATGACAACAGTATATCCATCTGGTAGTCCATACTTCTGACATAGGTCACACAACGGTGCAAAGTAAACTGCAAGGAGCCCCCTAGTGGACAACTTTGGAATACCCTCTTCAGAGAAAATTTCTAATGAAGCAATGTGGGTTTATATCCAACCTAATGTAATGGTGGATGTTCTCATTATCCATATAAAAGGTTTAAATATTTTAAAAATACTACTAAGTTTTTGGGCTCTAACATCTTGGGGCAATAAGTTCCAGATGTGGGATGCTGCATAAAAGTATTTTCTTTTATCAGTTTGAAATGTGCTACCTTTTAACATCATTGAATATCCCCCTTTGTCTTCTATGGTTAAAAAACGAAAACAGGATTTACCACAAATTTGCCCTTTATTATTTTTTATGCCTTATGTCCCCTCACCAAACTAAACACTTCCAATCCTTTCAGACTGTTCAGGTCTCTAAAACCCTTCTACTTCTACTAGATCATATGAGATATAGGGTGATGCAGTACATCAAAGTGCACGACAGAACTTTTAGTGCACAGTAACAGGATCCACACAGCCAGTCACTGTGTTATTGAGTCATACCCTGGCTTGCTATGCACAAAATTATTGTGTTGACAAGTCATTAGAAACCAGCAATGTGTTTAAGTAGTTCAAAATATTCCTTCCAATACATATTACGTGACATTTCTCAGCAGTGAATTTCATTTGCCACTGTACTGCCCATTTACCTAACTGCATTAGATCCCTCTGAATTTGCTTAGTCTCCTTACTTGTGACCAACCTAGGCAAGTTGGGTCAGCTGCAAATTTTATCACCTTACTGCTCACTCCCTGTAAGAACCTGCAGGATTGGAATATGGAACCATGGAGGTTCTGGGCTGATGCATCCGCATGACCGCATCCCTACTGGAAGAGTAGGCTTCCGCTGCGGGACTGTATGAAGCTAGACATTGCAAAAAGAACTGTCCAGCAGTGCCTGAGTGGTGACACCCCCACACCAGTCTACTGATTGGCTCATGCTGGTATATAAATCAGGTGAGCTGTGTGAGCGACGACTTAGAACACCTGCTTGCTTCCACTCTAGACTTTGCCTTGTTGTGGACCCTAGACTCTGGCTTCCGATCCTGGTTTGTCCCTGACTGCTACTTGCCCGCTGTTTGTAACCTGGTGCCTGATCTTGACTCTCTGGCATCCTGATCTGGCTCAAACCTGACTGTGCTACTTGTCTCCCACCTGCAACTTGGTACCTGACCCTGACTTCCGGCTCAATTCCAACCCCACTATTTGTCTCCTGACTGCAACTTGGTAATTGACCAGTACACACAGGCCACCCACAGCCTGGCTCTGGCATTCCTTTTCCAGGTATCCTTTCCCAGAGAATCATAGGGTTAGAAGGGACCACAAGAGTCACCTGGTCTACCCCTCTGCCAAGATGCAGCATTTGTTGGGTCTGAGCCATCCAAGACAGATGGCTATCCAGCCTACTTTTGAAAATCTCCCATGAAGGAGCTTTCACAATCTACCTGATGGTATCAATACCACCAGTCCTACTACAGAAAATTGGAGGAACCTACTGTTAACCTATTGCCATGTTGAAAATTAACTCAGCTGTTAGCTACAGGAATGTCTACTGAACAGGAGAGATCCTGACCTTGTTTTCCAGCATTGTCTAACTTGGTGTTCTAGAAAAACAAAGAAAGACAGAGTAAGCTCACACCTTATTCCTCATTTTTATATTTCCCTGTATACTGTACCAGAGGTTATCTGTAAAGAATCCTGCATCTGATTGATAAACAGAACAACTACATTCGTCATGCCATTGGATGTTTCAAAAACAAAATTCAGAAGGCAAGCAGACATGGAAATAGTTGGAGCGCTGTGGATGCCTATAGGCATTTGTACAAAAGGAGGAAAGAGTTTTGCTATTGTAAGGAGATGTGATTCTGTGCTATTCTATATATAACCAAAGCAAAGTTGAAATCTGGTGGACACATACTAGTCTCACATTCTAGAAATCAGTTTATAATTTGACTGCAAAATCTATTAAGATTGTCCCTAAGGAAGCCTCTACTCTCTCAAATGAGCTTGAAATACCACTTCTGAAATCAGAAGAGCTCTTTAAGAATATGGATTAGAGACTGTATATTTTGTATCTTGATATTTTTATAGCTGGAGATAGAAAGAATAAAAGACAATCACTTCTGACTATCAGCTAAGGACATGCAAGTATCTGTGGACAGACTTTCAATTAATCATACATTCAGACCACTGGTTTTTCACCCAAAGTCTGGTCACAAAATTTTTTGACTGATTTCAAATAAGAATAACTCTAGTTTGGAGCAGAAACCTTTTCTGGTATCCCTCCACTATGATGCGAGTTGTTGGCATTATATGTACTATACTGTGTGCAGGCTACATGCTTAGCTACTGTGTCCCTTTTAAGTTATTTATTGGAGGAAAGTTTTTCCACTACATATCTACTCAAGGCAGGTTACATATTCCAACTGTGTTCTGTTTTAAATATGCATTTATCTGGATCAAGTTTGGAGTTTTAGTTATGCTTATTTGGAAATATTTCTACCACACTGTTATCATGCACTCTAATGTATCATGTTCCAAGACAGAATGGTAGCTGAAATCCATTCAAAAATTCAATTTAAAGGACACAGAAAATATCTGTATGTTTGCCTTATGAGAGAAGGTGGTATCTGATCTAGATTGTACTGCCAACTTTTGTCTTTTCAAAGTTTAAGCACTGTTATCACATAACTTGTGTTCTTCAAATAAGGAAAGACATTGATAATTAATACGGTTTAGAGATTGCATCCTGTTCCCAAAAAAGCACATAACTCACCCGAAAAATGGGAGTGACAGCCTTATTTTAAAGCTAAAAAACAAATGTTCTGCTTGTTTCTTCCTTCCTGACGGTACAATTTTCAAAAGGAAAAAAAATCTAACAATAAATCATGTTCTATTCCTGTAATAGCTTAAAAAAAATTCTTAAAAATCTGGTTACAAAAGCCGACCATCATGAAGCGTCTGTGAGCAATTTAACGGCATTTTGTGCTCTAGTATATTTAACAGACCTATCGTATTGACATAAAACCAAAGAAGGTCTAGACTTTTTTTTTATTCTACAAATCCAACCTAATCTCTGCAGATCTAACAGTTAGTAGACATTACACTTGTAGGTTGAAAGTCATTTCTGGATAAATGTGCTATTTATAAGCTGTAATACTACAGCATCTATACGCCTAGTAAGATCTTACTCCTAGCCATTTCATGATCTAATTTCTTGGATAGTCAGTGTGGTGACTCATCACCAACAAGCCTGTGAACGGCACTCAGAGTCTACAATAATCGACACATTCAGTCTGCTCTCACAATTCTGCATTTGCCAATTGGAGTTTGAAACAATGTGTGCGTCTAATGGCTTCAAACGTATGCTATGAATTGCCAGTGTCTGAGAAGCGTTAAATTAAACGATTTCCAATAGTTAAGTGCCAAATGGATTCTCCCTCCTCCTTTCTCTCCCAACATTAAATAAATCCTTTTCCTGGCTGCATTTATGTGGAACAGTGGTGACATCCAGTGGTAGACTAAATAAATACTAGGTACAAATTAATTCCAAGTAACAGCACAGAGTAAGTTTTGCCTATAGTTTAAACTGATTCTACATAATTTCACACTGAACTTAAAAATCATGACTGGCCAGACTAAAAAAAGAATAGATTAGAATTTGTTTTTATACAGCACCTTTCACACTCCAAGTATGAAGTTAACACTGAGACAGATACAGGAAGATCAGGCACAGCAGTAGCAATTTAAATTTGTCATGAAATTACAGATATCCCACCTCACCCCACAGGAAAGGAAATCCTTTTGGGGCGGCGGAAGGGAAGGGACAAGATAAAGGGGGATTGATCATACCTGTTTTGTGAAGGAGCAGAAACATTTTATCCCGCTGATATCACAGTGAAACTAACATGCGGCTAGTCAGTTTCTCTCTAGGTTTTCTTCACTAGTCTACCCCGAACATTTTGTCTAAAAGCAGAACAAGTAGAATCTTTCACTACTGTGCCTGATCTATCTGAAATGAATCGATGATCTCAGTTTCTGGCAGCAGGTCTTCACATCAGACAACAATGGGTACTGCTGAGTGACCATCCTTAACAGACACAAAAACTGAATGACTGTGGAAATAGATTTCAGAGTAGCAGCCGTGTTAGTCTGTATCCGCAAAAAGAAAAGGAGGACTTGTGGCACCTTAGAGACTAACAAATTTATTGGAGCATAAGCTTTCGTGAGCTACAGCTCAATGCATCTGATGAAGTGAGCTGTTGCTCACAAAAGTTTATGCTCAAATAAATTTGTTAGTCTCTAAGGTGCCACAAGTCCTCCTTTTCTTTTTGTGGAAATAGAGTTAATTTCTCACTCTGTTTGGTGTATGCATGCATTTCCCCTCCAGAAAACAGGCATTACCTTGGCAACATGGAAAAATGTGTATTCCCAATGAAGTACAGTGTCTGTCCTGTGAATGCAGGGCTATCAATACGGCAACTTAATACCACCATCAATTCATAAAAATAATAAAGTCAGTATTCAGAAATGCATTCCCACCACAATAGCTATTGTCCCTTCTGATGACAGCGGCTAAAAATAATCACTATAGAGTTCCACAAAATGTAACATTCATGGAACCCCTGCAACAATCTGAGGATTAGAACATATCATTTGAGTTAGTGCTCAAATCATTGCTCAGAAACTATAACTCACAAAGCAGTAGGGAAAAAAATGTAGTGTAGGGAACAACCCTGAAGCGACAAAGAGACAAATTAGATATCCTCATGGGTCTTTTCCATTTTTACAACTCTTGAATACCAAAAGCAGAAAGATACAGAATAGGTATTGTGGTCAAGTTAGAGTTCCCCCTCAACTTAAGAGGGAGAGAAGCAGTTATAATGGGCTATTTAATACTGGATATCTTAAGAGTAAAGTTTTCATCTATATTTTAGTTTTTAATTCTTAAGAAATCTAGTATCATGGTCTCTCTTGCTTAAGAAATTATGTTTTATATTTCGACCATAACCTTATCTATTTATCTATACTGTAGTCATTTCGACCTATATTTTCAAAACAAAAGTGTCCACTCATTTAGGATACCCAACTTTAAATGTACAGGGTCCGATTTTCAGAGGTATTGAGCACTTATATTGACTTCTGTGGGAGTTGTAATGGCTAAAAAATTCAGGCTCAGTGGAGAACCAAAAATTAACTAACAGTTTTGAAAATAGAAAAGGAGTACTTGTGGCACCTTAGAGACTGCTTATGCGCAAATAAATTTGTTAGTCTCTAAGGTGCCACAAGTACTCATTTTCTTTTTTGCGAATACAGACTAACACAGCTGCTACTCTGAAACCTGTCAGTTTTGAAAATGTAGGCCGTAAAAACTTAGCATTTACATTACTGAAACATATTCCAAATGTCATTTAGACATTAAAAATAACTAATTTACTTCTAAAATTATATAAAGAAAAGATCAAACCAGTATTGAACCCTTCATAAATAAATTGCATTTTTAAGCTGAATTCCAATTTCAAAAGATTTGTGATTCATCATGCCACCTAGTGGTAGCTATTTTGTACTGCTCACTTTTCTGATGCTTTGCTCAAAAGTGGTATGGTACTGGTACAGTAGCCGCAATAAAGTCTTTTTTTAAAAGCACATTTCTTCATTCACAATCATCTTTTGCAGTCATGTCCGCTCATTACCTCCCCCAACAGCCTTTCACTGACCAGCACACTAGTATCATAGTCAAATTTTGAATTCAAGCCTGCCCATGACGTATATTTAGTTATCAAGTTTTGTTAGGAAGAATAGTTAAAACAAAACGGCATTTATTTTTAAGAGGTGAACTACCATTCACAAAATATCCAACTAAAATCCCCAAACAGCATTTTCAGATATTCTGTTGACAGCACTAAAATCCTAAATTTGTAACTGCAAGACTTTCTGCAAGTCCGAAAACATTGCATGGATTACCGTAGTCACCTCAAAAGAAAGGAAAAGGTCCATGACCTTTTGCAAATAACCAACAGCCATTTAATACTGTGAAGTCTTAACAGCCCACCTTCTTACCGAATATACCACATGGACCTAAAATAATCCAGAAGTGGGTTTGAGGATTGCTATTATGATATATCAATTTTGTTGTTAACTAGATGTGACCAAGTAAATTAGGCATTCCAATTTACATATGGAAAATATTCTATCCAGTTTATAGGCAATCCACATGTAAATGATAGTTATGTAAATATATTTTATAAAACAGAAAGATGATCTGGAGAAAAGGTGAACAAACAGTCCCCAAACCGATCATTTCAGTCAGTTTGGTTTACCATTTTTTCCATGATTTAATAGGAGACAGCATCCCCCAGGCTATTTAGTCAAACTAGCAACTGGAACCTGTGCTCCAATGGCTAACGCTCCTCACCACATCCCAGCTTCCCCTACTTAAAGCCCTACCATCGCCCTTCAGTCTCCAAAGAACAAACTTTTTCAGAGTGGTGGCTACATTTATTAAAGTGCATGGAAGCACAGATATCTCAATCACATCTCTTAATCTGCCAGTGCCCAGATGTGGAATACAATTTGTGCAAAGATCCCAATTTGGGATTAACAAAACAAAACAAAAAAGTGAATGCAGGAAAGTTAAAACAATGCAGAATTCATTCTTTTTCATGTAAATAACTCTTTCTATAGCACCAGTTTTAAGATTCTTTATTTCTGATGTACATAATTTTCAACAATTAAAATAAGGGGACACGGAATGGTGGTAATTTTGGAACAAAAAAAAATGAATGATGGCCCTTAACATAAGATATTTTTCAGACTATGGTCCCAATAAATATTTGTTGTTTTGCCACACAGTTTCATATTTCGTATTCTGTTGCACTTGGCAAAAATGCTGCTTTTTCACACTAAGCTTTGATTTCTCTCATGCTACTCTGCACATTACATTTTCACCTTTTATCACAGCACTTACATCATGGACTCCATGCTGGAATTTTTCTGCTTTACATTGCTCTTCTATCTGTATTCCTAAATATTCTGTAGTTAGTTTAGAAAAGGTTTTGACCCCACAAAAAGCAAAAGTTTGGGTAAAACAACCTCCCACCCTATTTGCCTGGTTGTCTGGAAAAATCAGAAAAAATTATGTGAAAAAGAGGCTCCTTATGACCGATATGAAATAATGTATTTTTAATCATAGTTATTTTATTATTATACATTGTTTTGCAATGGGATGATTTTAAAAGTGTAACTGACTTTTGGAGAAGGTTAATCTTAGTGTTAACATTCATTTATCTTTATCGCCTATGGTTAAGAGGCTACATTAATACATTTTATTTGATGCTGATTTGTTAATCATGACAGTTCTTGTGTATACCAAATGCTAACTAGTGTTTAACATCATATTGCTAACTTGTGTTCTAACATGGTATTTTCCCCTGTGACAAGCCTGCTGAGAAAATGATACTGAGCATATAGGATCAATGAATGTACTGGGTTTCTTTTTTGTGCTACTTAACATCTGACATGGGTGAGCAACACTCCATTTGCCGAAAAGCATTTAGGGAAAAAAAAAAAAGCACATGATGAGAGTGGACAGGTGAGGACTGGGAAGTCTTGCATACAGCAGATGGAAAAAAGCTGCAAGGTCTAGTGGAGAACTTGAATACAGAGCTCTGAAAGTGCTGTACTATATACATTTGATTTTTGGAATCTAACGTTCTGTTTACAGCTCAGCCTCTCCGTTTCAGACTGAGTACATATACAAATACATTCACTTACAAATACCTATGTCTGTGCCAACATCTCTTTCCCCCAGTAGGGGAATAACCCACATTTGGAGTGCATCTACAATGGGAAAATTTATAATGGCAGCAGCGCATACTGTTAAAGCACACTGGCTCTGTGTACACTCTTCTACTATTAGTGGCACTGGTAGAGCTGGACTGGTACAGAAAAATGCTTACACATTTTCCTGCTACACACAAGACCCTGGAGGTCTGATCCGCCAATACATTGCTAATTATTTTTTTAAATAGCTATATTTTCCCCTTTTGGAGTCTTGCCAACAAAGCAGCTTATGAGGACATGCGGTCAAGAGTATAGCCTTCTTCTTCAAGTTTGACAGCTATAATTCACTTGATTCTCATAAACTTAAGTCTCAGTAAAACACTGTTTTATTATACTATTTGCATAATGAAACTTCTTTTGGTAGTTCATGGAATTATTATAGTGCGCCATATTACAAAAATTGATTGTTCCCTAGGCTTCATGTATAATGAATGAAAGTCCTTAATGCTTGATTTCCAAGGACACAGATATCAACTGTAATTACTAAAAGCTTATTTAATTAAACAGTATCATATGTGTAATTAGTACAATGCAATTAAGCAAATCACCACCTTCATGAATAAAGTAAGCTTTGGCACTGAGTCCTTCTGTGGAATCTCCTTGGTTATAGAGTGGAGCTGACTGAAAAATTAACAGTTGTTTAGAACAGGGGCTCTCAACCTTTTCCTCTCTGAGGCCCCCCCTTGATGTGCTATAAAAACTCCAGAGCCCAGCTGGGGGAGAGAAAGGGAAAGAGGGCTCGGGGTAGGGGCCTTGGGCATAGGTGTAATCTGACTTCTATTTGGGGCAGGGAGGGGCCACTGGTGCAGGGAGGGAGTGCTCACCTCAGCAGGCCACCTGCCTGCCTGTCTTGGGGAAGGTGGTGGCCACAACCAAAAATTATAACTCAAAGGTGGGGGGCTTAGCTTAAAAAGTTTGAAAACAGCTTATGGCTTATGGGAGGTGGTAGCTGGGGCTGTGTGCACACAGGGTGGCAGCTGGGGCCGTGTGCAGGCAAGGGGATGCGCAGGGTGCAGGGAGGGCATAATTCAGGGTGCACGGAGAGGAGGTACCAGGGGCTGTGTGCTGTGAAGGCTTCCCTGCGGTCCCTGTTCCCGGAGGCGTCTGCCAGCCACAAAGCTGGGTCTCCCCACCTGGGCGGCTCTTACTGGCTGCCTCTGCGGGAGCAAAGGGGGCTGGGACTCAGGAGCTGAGGAGCAGTTTCAACCCGGGGCACCAAGAGGAGAGGAGGGAATGCTGCAGCTGCCTGCTCCATGGCACCAGTCAGAGCAGCAGCTACCCCGCAGTGCCCGGTGTAACAGCAAAACAGCAGGCGGCACATTTCCCCACCAATAGCATTTACCTGCTGAGCCTGCTCAGTACAGGTGAGCCTGCTCAGTGCAACCTAGGTAGGAAGTGCTGCCAGGGAGTTGTTAGTACCACTACACCGGCAGGGATCGGAGCTTCAACTCTGTGCCTCCTGGGAGTCCCAACTTGAGCCCCACGAGGGGCACTAGGGCTCGGGGTCTGGGTTTCAGCCACGGAGCCCCGCGGCCCCCTTGAAAGGGTTCATGGATCCCCAGGGAGCTGCGGACCTCCGGTTGAGAACCGCTGGTTTAGAACTTATTAAATTCACTCTATGCGCTCAGCTTAAATATTGTCCCTCTCTGGCTGGCAGCGACTTCCTCACAAAATCTGGCAGGATGTTGATGTGATAGTTTCACATCATTATGACTCTGACCTAATAAAGGACTATTTTTCACCAGATTGCTATCGGAAGGATGGATTCTTCCATACTCCTATCTTCCTACCAAGACAAGTTCTTTCCTACCTTTAATAGTCTAGGAATAATGAGAACCTCCTGCCCTTCAAAAACTATAGGTTAAAGAAAGAAATCTTTGCCCTCTTCCACTTTTGAGTCAACCATCAAAATGGTTGACTGTCTTGCTCTTATCAGTTCCTAAAACGTTAGGGAGCAGGGAAAAGGAGAACTCCACCCTATTGCTAAACCCATATCAAGTTAGAAACAATACTTTATTCCATACTATTTTTCATAATTTGTCAAAGTATATTTTACTGTAAAAGTGGAATTATACACAGTGCTGCAAAAATATATTGAAGAAAGTATTTTCCTAATTTTTGTACACAAATAAGTTGTGTTTGGCACATGATAAACTACTGTGACATTTCTGAAGTGTAATTTTTAATTAAGGTAAACAAGACCAAAATGGGTTGATTGTTCATTTATAAAGACTGATCTTGAAAAAAATTAAACAATGTTATGTTATATTTAGGTGACCAAAAGAATAAGAAAGGAGAATCTTGTTTTTTATTTCAGATTACTGAAAAGAAATTTAAATCAGCAGAAAGTGTTGTTGTTTTTTTTAAAATAAATTATCCATGATGACAGTACCCCTTCACTGAAAATATATAGTTGTATATAGTCAGAGGATATGCCCTGTAAGGGCTATAATGTAATTAAAGGTAGGAAAGGGAGGGGAAAAACCCTTGAAGAACTGGGAAGAAGAGCAACAATAAATTCAAAGGAGCAACATAATTAAACATGGATCTTCCTGGTTTAAAGATTATTGAGAACAATTCTATTATAATTTTGCTGCTTTATCTTCAACTAATAATACACACACAATTTGCTTTGATGGAAAGTCTTATTTTAAGTTATATCACAATGAATATTTTTTTGCCAGCAAAATAGCCTAACTCAATTTGTAACTTTCAAATGATAACTTGCTGACCAAAGTCAGATTTTAAGAAGTGCAGCACTTAAGCAGCAGCAGACTGAGGTATTTGATGCTGTGCACCGTGCATCTCAGACACACAAGCCTTGGATCTATTATTATGTAAGAGAAGATTAACCTAATTCACCACGTTATGTCACAAACATTCAAGCAAATACTTTAACAGTCATCAAACTACTCAATTTTTTCTCCTATAACTGAAAAGTCATATATAGGTAAATAGTGGGGGGAAAGAGAGAGATAGAAATCTAGCATAAATAAAATCCTAACAAAGCCATCACATTTGTAACCACACTTTCTATTGGTTATATAATAAAATGGCAAATAGAAGAACAATATGTTGAGTACTCATCCTTTCCTAGGGCCAAAATAGTTAATTATCCCGGTTTATTATCTTGGCATATAATCTGATCAACAGAATGAACATCTCTGGCCTAAGGGCTCTAACATAAGATAAAAATTAGTAAATAGGACAGACAGGGAGTTTCTAAAGTATTATTTATTCATAGTATACCCTAAGAGAATATTTCTTGATTTAAGTTTCTAATACAAATACTCATTTTACATTGTATTTGGTTTGAATTAACTTAGCACAGTGAACTCTCTCTACCAAAAGGAAGCCACATATGGATTTAGGTTATTCTATCAAATATGTCTTTTTAATAGGAGAACTTTGTTACCTCACTGACAATCACAAGAGTAAAAGTTTCAAGCAGTAAAATTACTGCTTTAATTAATGCAGTGTGTACACAGCTTTCTTAAGGATATGAAATGTCAAAGTCCTGTTGTTTCAGTCTTGGATACATTCTGCAGTGTAGTTTTATATGCAGGACTGTTAGCACCACCTATTGTTAAGTTTGCCTGACACTGCTCATTATAAGTTTTTGGGTTCAATTGTTAATAACTTCCACAAACTAACAGTTTGTGTTGGAATTTTACATGCTGGGTATATTTCTCTTTCAAATTTTTTTTTTGGAAATTTTCAGCCAACGTAGTTCAGCGATTTCAAAGAACGAGGTTAGGGAAAAATACGTCGTTTTGCCCATATTAAAAAAATCCTGGCAACTTTCTCTAAGAACTCTAGCACCCCAATGCTTGGGAGCAGGGACTTGAAATTTCACTGGGATTGTAGTAATTGTGTCAAAGATGTGCCTGGTGCGGTCACCATGAAAATCCACCTATATTTGGCCAAATTATAAGCCTTTGTGGAAAAAAATTGCAGTTTGCACATGCTCAGCAGATATTACTTAGATTTTAGCTGCTTTAATCTCTGAAGAATCCATCCTCACTAAGCATACTTAAGCCTCCCTCAGCTCCTATACTGACAGGATTGTGCATACACCATCCCCACAGAGCAATGGTGGATGCTCCCTCAAGACCCTGATATTCTATGATCCTAAGGTTCCCTCACCAAAGGCTCTTAAGCAAAATAAGCAGTCATAGGGTAAGAAAAAAGGTCCTCTCATGGTTAAAAGACGGGAAACAAGGGGTGTAGGAATAAATAGTCAGTTTCCAGAATGGAGAGAGATGTTTCCCAGGGATCCATACTGGGATCAGTTATTTTTTGAGGGGGTCATTTAGGGATCTGGGGCAAAAATTGGGGATTGGTCCTGCTTTGAGCAGGGGGTTGGACTAGATGACCTCCTGAGGTCCCTTCCAACCCTGATATTCTATGATTCTAAGACCAGGCAATCTTAATACTGGCATGTCCTAACTTCTGAGTGCATGATTTTGCAAGCTTAATGTTTTTAATGTAGGTTTGTGTGGGTAATTTGAAATAAAACTAGAGTATGCAGCTCCAATTTCAATGGTTTCTTGGGGGTTAAGGCACAGTAAAAAAAAAAAAAAAGTGTGCTTTATACTAAAAAAAGCTAGAAAAACCACACATTTGCTTTGCATACGAGACACATCTACATACTGAGTAGTTTTAGAAGCATCTACTATTTTACAGAAAATCACCACGTGAGGCAAGATGAAACAATGGTTTGCTTAACTCAGGTAATAGGAAAATTCATCCATTCTTACCTGAAAATTTTCTTTCTTCGAGTAGTAAGGTCCACAGATCTGCGACAATGGGTATTTAAGTCGGCTTTCAGTGTGGAGGCGGGAGAGACCTGTCAGGCACTAGCAGCCCAAGAATGCCTCATCTTCAAAAGTTCCCTCCAGTTGAGAAAACTTCCACAGCCAGCATAGTTCAAATCTACCTTCCTAACTTACAGATTGTATTAAATATACTTTAGGTAAAAAGCACAACAACAATTTTCTCCTACTGTGGGGCAAGGTAAATCCTATCTAACGACTACAAACCCAAATCCTTGGATATCAGTTTCTGTCACTATTCTGGATGATCCATTTGTACTTAGGATGGACTGGATCTGTGGATCCTATTACTTGAAGAAAGAAATTTTGAGGAGAAGCACTGATAAATTTTCCAATTCCTCTTCATGCTAAAGTACACAGATCCGTTACAATAGGATTTTCAGAGCACCGTGGCTTCAGAGTGGGAAGCAGGATCACCCTTTAACCATGGACATCCAAAATGAGGTAGATTATCCATAAATATCTTATCCATCTTCTCATGCACTAAGGCACGGAGAAGACTTCTGCCAAAAGAATGTAAATGGCATTGGTTAAGACTGGATAATCAATATGCAGAATTTGGTGAATTTATGTATTGATAGCCATGTGCTGTCTAGCAGATTTCAATACTGGAGAGATGACTACTCTGCCCTGAAATGGTCAGTTCTCATAAGGCCTTGACTTTGATGCTTAATTGAAGGAGGACTATTTCTTGAATTTGCGTAGAGAATGGATGTGATGACTGTTGAAAGGACTACTGCCAGAATTAAAAGTATAATATTGGCTTTCATTAGAGAAAGCTCAATTTCAAGGCCCTCCCCCACAATCTGATCTGGAGATAGGAGCCATCAGGAGGCCTACATTAGTGGATAGAAAGTATAAGGAATCTTTCTGCAGGGGTTCAATCTGAGTACTGCTGCAAAGTGCAAAATGAATTTCCAAGGTCGTGCTCTATGACCTTGTGGAGTAGGAATAAAGCTGATGCCCTAAGGAAGCATCTGATGTTGGGATTTGTGCTAAATTTCCTTTTCTTGTAAAGGCTGAGAATGTTATATCACAGAGTCTTGACCTTTTGTTTGGACCCTCATACCACCATAGTAAAACCCTCCTGGAAGAACTCAAGGCTGTGTTTCATTGGTTTATCATAGTAGTTAAACTGGACTTTTCACCTGCCAGTAGAATAAGAGGAAGACTAAGATTGTCAGATGACAGATCATATTAGTTCGGGTTTTTTTGTTGGCCTGATGTCACCTGAGAGTTTTCATTCCTAGAGGAGGGGCTGAACTGATGTATGCTTGGACTTGATTGCCTGTGAAGATCCAGGGGGGTAGGCCACTCTTTCAAGTAAAAGTCTCCCTCAGTTAGAAACACTGAGTCCCTGACTACCAGGAAAAATAGTTGCATTTCTCTTCAGTACAGATACCAGGTTAAGTTTTGATATGTGCAAACCAAGCAGCTTTCTGGTCTTATAAAATGGAGGCTGGTGAAAGAGTAGAGTAAAATGAAAGAAATGGTGAGTCAAGAAGCTGCTTACAGCCTACCAGTTCTTTCACATCTGGACTGCTGTCCCTCTGATTGCTCCATAGCATGAGCTGGGAGGAAGAAGTGGAGGTGGTGGTGATACATGGCAATCTACAACTCAAGTTGGGAACAACAGCCTGGACCTTAGGGCATATTGAACCACAGCAACAGCTGGGGATGCAAGCCAGATACTTTCTACATCTTCTGGGGACAGTGGGAAACCCGAATCCCTCTATTACATTTTTCCAGGGTGCATGAGGAGGGACAGCTAGCTATAGCTTGTCTAAGGCCCCCATAGACTTCCTAAATGTAAGTTGCACAATACTCAACACTGTCTTGCCTGAAAGAGGCTCAATTCTTTCTTTTTTTTGTATTTTAAATATATTTTACTATTTGATTCTCAAACTCTGATTTTGGCAGTTGGTCTCCCTCTCCTTAGAAGGAAGAACTGCCTTTGTGGGATTGCGTGTTTGCATGCCTAAAAGAATCAGCACATCTATAGACTGTCTTTTCTGCACTGATCGACCATGCTGCACTCTGTGAGGTGAGCAGGAGAACCCAGCACTGATTTTATTACTCATTTTATTTCTCCCTTTGGGATTTTGTCCCCATAATCCTGCTTCAGAGGGAGGATGAAGTTGGCTGCAGAGTAGAGAGAGCTGAACCAAAAGGCTCCTTACTGCACTCTCAAGTGTTGGCAGCATCTGTGTGGTATCCAGTGTCTCCATCCCCAATCCAAGGGGACTCAGGGTGGGGAAGGGAGAGGAAAGTGTGTGTGTGGATGGGGGCTAACCAAGCTCTGCAGTCAAAGGTGTGGATGTTGGTGGGGGCTATTGGGACTCAAGTGCACTGCCATTCTGGCTTCACTCCCCTCATGGAGACGGGAGCTGCTTTCCCTGATGCCAGTTTTTTTCTAGTCTGCTCAAATCCTTTCAGACCCAGAGAAGAGAGTCCAATGTGACCCCCACCCAGCCTAGGCTGTGAAGGGAAACTACACTCTTGCTCCCCAGCAAGACAATTAATGGCAGGGGGAGAGCGGGGAGATACAGACCCTTCCTTCCGCCTCTGGCTTTTCTTGGTAGAGCTCTCTCCCTGAAGCCTGCAGGGGGAGCAGCTGCTGCAGACACCTCAGAAGGTGAAATGAAACTGATGGGTCATTCCCTGCATAAATCAAAAGCAGCCCTGGGACATATCTGGGAATTAAACAAATTCTTCAGATGATCTTATAAACACTTGAAATAACGTTTGGAGATTTCCTCAGAAAAGCTCTGCGGTAAAGAGGTCTCGCTGAGCTGCTTGCCGCTGTGGAGGCAACTGCAGGGAACCGTCCCCAATCTGCAAGCAGGCAGAAGTACCCATTGTAATGAATCTGTGGCCCTCAGCACAAAAAAAAGAAGATGGGGGAAAAAATGTTGTAGTTTCTATGCAGTTCATTCAGAATATGTTTCTTTTCTTTTTTAACAAGCATGCAGCAGGCAGTAAATTCAAACAACAGAAGATGTAAAAGTATGAGTCAGGTTAGCAGATGGCTGACTATGTCCCAGCTCCTAGAGTGGAAAACACTCATCAGAAAATACACGGGTGGCACTACAGTAACCAATCACTCAACCAGTGATTCAAATGCCACAGCTGGAGACACACAATCCAGAGCTTGGCTTCAAGTCCTGTGGTTGGTACAGCTCCACATATGGGGATGGCAAGGGAATGAGATAGACAAGTACCATATTTCACATAGCAAACAGAGAAAAAAAAAAAGAGAGATAATAGTGGTAAATGATTTTGCAGTGATCAATATATTGAACTCAGAGGACCTTTTCTTAACACAGATTTAATAAGAAAATGTGAAGACTGAACACAATCCAGCCTTCTCGAGCTGCTAGAAAGATTATCCGTTCAGTAATTGGAAGAAATTGTTAAAAACTCCCAAGCCCCACCAAAATACACCCCAAAACCCCTACATGCCAGAGCAAGGAATTTAAATCTCTAGAGCAGTTTCCTTCACTACAATACGCAATAAGCAAAGTGGTTAGGAGGATTATGCTGATGTCAGCTTTGAGTTCTAAACACTTCTGTGGCAGATAAATAGTTCTGTGGATGTAGGCAGGTTATCAGTGTTATAGGTGCATATAGCAAGGGAAAGAATATATTTCTTAGTTTTGGTTTTCTGTTAGAAAGAGCTCTCTTTAGAGGGCTTGCGGAGTGATGGGAGGAGGAAGTGTTGTAATGCTCTGTGCAAACTTTAAAAGGACATAAAAAGGCTTATTTACAATATTAAAAAATCTTGATGAGAGATTAAAAATAAAAGAGGGTAATTAAAGAAGTGGCTGACCCAAGACATCCTAATTCAAGTGATCGGGCATGAGAATGGACTACTTCAGAAGGGCAATCAATTGAGATTAATATTCAAGAAAAGGTTAAGTAAAATAAGAACACAGGGAAGTGTTCGGTATGATGTAACAGGAAGTCTTCTAACACAAGAGATCTTATTTGGCTTCATCTATTCTGTAGTTTTAAAGATGTGGTTAAAACACATGTAAAAAATTTATCCAATCCTTCAACAACAACAAAACAAGAACAAAAAATTAGAAGTCTGCTTACTCTTCTTGACGCAAGTCATTAATGCTCCGATCTAGTGAGATCATATCACTTGCCACCATATTAAACCCAAACTCTTTAATGCTGGCTTGAATGGACTCTTTGTATTCTGGTCCTAATACATATGGCTTGCCTTCCTCTCCAGGGCCACCAGCAACTCCATGAGGCTCAGGTTCTTTGGGCTCAAAATTACCAAGGATTGCAGGTCGTAAAACAGGATCATGGTATGTAAATGTTTGAGGCTTAAATGTGAGATATTGCCTCTGCATGATGTTCTGCTGATTGTTATCACCAACATGATGTTCTAGTTCATTTTTGGCCTTATTTTTTCTTCGAATAGATTCTAAGTCCACTTCCATGCCTTCGACATGAGGCCAGGGTACCACAGGTTTGAATCTCTCATTTCCTGGAGCTAGTCCATGGTTTCCTTTGTCTGGCACGGGATTCTTAGCTTCTTTGTCCTCCTATATGTATATTAAAAAAAAACAAAAAACAAACACACACACACACACACACACACCAGGAAACCATTACAAACTATGATAAATATAGAACTCAGTTTTTTAAATCCTAAACTTTATATGCTGATACTCAGTACTAAAGTAGTAATTAAACAGTAGTAGCAAGCAAGTATTGTTTACAGATTGGACTTTAGGTTCTACCAGCAACTGCCACATGCTTGGAGAGAGAGTTACTGGGGACTTCTAACAGGACCAGTTCTACTAATTCTCTTAGGCACTTCCACAAATCCCACTTACTCTCTCTGGCTGAATTTCTCCCATTTATAAAATGGTTTGGTAAAGAACACTGAGTTATTTAATAATGCTTTACAATTCTATAGCACCTTTTAAAAGGGGCTCAGTGTTTACACTAGATACAAAGGGCAGGATTTTCAAAAGTGTTCAGCATTGACCTAACTTTGCTCCCCCTGAATTCAATGGGAGTACAATTAGGGTAATGTTGAGTGCATCTGAAAATCCCAGAAAGGCCATTATTTAGGACCTATTGTTAAGATTTCTTCAAATTGTGAAGAAAACAGGAATAACGGTAAAGTTTAATTTTTCCTAGAACACTGATGAAAGCATTTAAGCCAACGTAACAGCTCGCAAACAAAGTAGAAAATTTGAACAAGAGTCTGTTGCACCAGGGTTATTTTAATACATGTAGAAATTATTAATGAACCAAGTAGCTTAAACAAGTTATTAGACTACTACATCTACACTTCCATCTATAACTGATACTTTTGAGGAAATCTTACAAGGCCAAGACAACAGGGAAGTAGCTCAGCATGGGTGTGTTGGGGCACATTTTGCAAGGAGGTAACAAGCTGCCATGAAAGAAAATAAAGCAAAACACAAATAAAAACAACAACAAGAAACATACATACACCAGAGGGGACTGGTGAAAAGAGTAAAAGCTACCATGAAAAATATCCTCTCACAACTGCCACTGGAAATCAAGAGGGAGGTCCTACTGTAGACAGAAGAAAATGTCAGTGTATAACCAATGAAGGACTGGTTTATAGAGTGAAGAAGCCTCCAAAAGTGATAAGACTTAAAAAAAAAAAATCCTTAGTTAGTTAACAATGGTATAAAATATCTTACTCATTCCTATCACCTTGTAAAACAGAAGTTCTAGGCATTGATGTAGAGGGAACCTACATGATACTCTTCATATTCACTGCATTCTAGCAATTAAAAAAAAAGACTCATCACCTACCAAAGTCGCTACTAAAATCCCAGATTTTGAGGGCAACAATTTGAGTGGTGCTGAGCTAATTAATAGCCAAATCTGTAATTAGAGATTAAGTACATCACTTGTTTCCTAAGGCAGTTCCCAAACTCCCACATGATTTATTGTCAGTCCAGGACATTCTTTATCTACTTGATTCAGTCTAAGACTTAGAAGCACACTACAACCAGGGTGGATAAAAATTGGATTTTGAGGAAAGAACCTTTCTAAAGATCGTTTTAATTAAGATACATTATAGCTCAAAGATCTCTCATCATGGAATAGGGATTATAAATTCTAATGCTATAGTATGAGACAATATATTCATGTAATGTTTAAGAAGAGTTTTGTAAATGAGTTCCAATAGTTCATGGATTAGGGACCCAATTTTATGGGTTCCAGGGTCTTCTGTATAGATTATTTAGGTTAATCTTTCTATCTACCCAATGTGACTCAGTGCTCAGTCTAGAAGATACTATCAGAGATGATTAGTTTTGCAGTTCTCAAACTGTAGATTTGTTTCTCCAGAGATAACATGCTTGTTAACAGCAAAATGTTTTTAAATAAAATAAAAAAAAATAGAGAGAGGTAAGAAATAATAGACCTCAACCCTATTGTCCCTCTGCAAATTTGTGTACACAGAGTCAGTCCCTTACCTCTCTCTAAAAGTGCACAGTTTCATGAATAGAAGATTGTTGGGGGCGGACTAGATCTGGACAAGGAGAAGTAGTCTGGTGATAAATGTGAGAAGAGAGGGATAGGCAGTAAAAACAAAAGTGAAACTGTTTGGGCAGCATATTCCAGAAGTCTTGAGGTCTTTCTGAGTGTAGCCTTCATTGATTTGAGATCTACCATACCATTCTCTCACTAGAAGGGAAAACCTATAATGGCAGCAGGCCATAAAAGAGACCCAGTTTGGGAATATTTTAATGAAGTTCCTCTACCTGGGGTAAGACAGGAATGAAATGAAAACAGTGCAACAAAGAAATGCAAAGCCTGGTTGCCCAAATGAAGCAACATCACGAAAAGTGTTCCTTCTCAGGAGGAAGCTGCGTTGAAGATGAGGAAAGGAACATATCTGAACATGCAGGATCTTCAGGTTGGTAAACTTTCTTATTTCATACTTCTTTCTTTAAGGACTGCCTGTCTTCCTTCAGGACTATTCTTGAATTCTCATGTTTGAGGGAAAGTATAGTTGTTACTCTATGGTACTATCATTTTTAATGCAGCTGTGATAAAAAATAAATAGCTGAAATAAGCAGATCTTCCTTTTTCACTTTCACCTTTAAAGTAGTACTGTCAGTGAATGCAATGAGTAATACTAAATGAGCAGTATGGTAATAATAATTAAATAACTGCATTGACTTATTTTGAGTAGGAGAATCCATCCTCAACATACAGGATTCTGAACACTATCCATCTTCAAGATCACCATCATTTCAGAGTTATCTGCCAATGATAAGTGTTTCAGTCACGTCATGTATGTCACATAGCTATAGCACATCACCTGTAGCCAAAAATATCCATCATCCAGAAACAACCATAGATAAGTTTGTGATAAGAACCAGCAGATTACAAAAAGAGGTAATTGATGAAAAAATTGCCTGGTTTGTTTATGCAAGAAACTCTCCTTTCCATGTGATTGAGAAATCACACTTCATTAACATAGTTCAGTCATTAAGACAAGGATACAGTCCACCCAACAGAGCAGATGTCGCAGGCAAATTGCTGGATGAAGTGTATGAAAGAGAAATTGAGCAGTGTGCAAAAGGTCTAGAGGATAAAACTGTTAACCTGAGTCTTGATGGGTGGAGCAGTGTCCACAATGATCCTGTTGTATGTGCTTATGTGACAAAAGAAGGGAATGTCTTCATTACAGAAACAATTGATATATCAGGAAATGCACACAGCAGACTACTTACAAGAAGTAGCAGTAAAAGCTATAACAAACTGCAGAAAAAAATTCAAATGTCTAGTACGGAGCTTGGTCACAGACAATGCTGCAAATGTATCCAAATGAGAAGAAATTATTTAGAAGAGAGTCCCAAGCTAACAACATACGGTTGCAGTGCTCATTTGATACAGGTCTTAGCCAAAGACTTCAGTGTTCCAGAAATAAAGGCTAATGTTGTTGAAATTGCAAAATACTTCCGTAACAACCACTTTGCAGCAGCTGCTCTGAAAAAGTGGGAGGAACCAAGCTAACTCTCCTACAAGACGTGTGATGGAACTCAGCAGTGGACTGTTTTGAGCACTATATCAAGAACTGGCCTAATCTGATAACAGTTTGTGAACAAAATTGTGAAAAAATAGATGGCACTGTCACAGCCAAAGTTCTCAACATCGGGCTTAAGAGAAATGTTGAACACATGCTGAGTACCCGGAAGCCTATTTCTGTAGCCTTGAACAAAATGCAGGGAAATAGCTGTTTTTTGCTGACACTGTTGAAATTTGGAAGAAACTGAGTGCATATTTCTCTTTTTAAGATCTCAATGACAGAGTTAAATTACAAGCATTAAAAAAATTAATGGGACAAGCATTATCTCCAGCTCATTTTCTTGCAAATATTCTCAATACTCGGTACCAGGGTGACACCTTAACTGCTGAAGAGGAGGAGTTGGTTATGACATGGACATCCAGCAATCATCTCTCCATAATGCCAAGTATAATAAACTTCAGCGCTAAGGGTGAGCCATTCAATAAATATATGTTTGCTGATGACGTTTTTTCAAGAAAGTCACACCAGTGAACTGGTGGAAGTCACTTAAGCACTTGGATTCAGAGACTGTTGAAGTGATAATCTCACTTTTAACAGCAGTAGCTTCTTCTGCCAGTGTAGAAAGAATATCTTCTTCCTTTGGACTAATTCATTCCAAATTGATACACTGTGTGAAATTATACCACAATAATATGTTGCAATATTGTTACATTGTAAACTAAAAGGTCAACTAGTACTTTGTAAAGCATTGGTACAGTTGGCTATGCAAATATTTGGGCCATAATACAATAAAATACCAAAGTATGTGCTTAACATACATGCTTACGTCCCATTGACTTTGAGACTTAAGCACATGCTTACATGTTTTTATGAATCAGGGCCTTAATGCAGAGGTGTATTTGGTTAGTAGATAGGTGTTACTTATTCAGAACGTACAATAAATAAGAAAAAAGCTACCTTTCTAGATATAGTACAGAGTAGATTCAGCTCAAAGTGTTAGTGGTGTGTTTAGTGTGTTTTAGAAGGAGTTCACAGGCTGAAGCCCAGCAATCTTCAAATCAGTTCTGGTTTATCAGCAGAGATGTTCCGTATCTTGTATTTCATTTAGTCGTATTGTAATTGGTGGTTCTTTTGTGAGAAATAGTGTTGTGATGCATTTCCTTGATGCTTTTTCTAATATTCTAAATATTTTTTGTACCTTTGGGGAGTACGATCTAGAATATAAATAGGCATGATTTAAATCCAAGTTTATGTTTAAAGTTTTCTCTAAAGATTTATGTATGCATGACAAAAACATATGGAATGTAAGTAGACTCAGAAGAGGTATGGAGTGAGTGCGATTTAAGAAGGCTGGTTGTAAGGTAGCAAGCACTCTACTGGAATTATTTATGGTTGTTCATATAAAAAGAGGGAATGTTATCTAATGCGCATGCCACAGTCCAACCCAAATCAAGCAGTTATAGACCTGCCTTGATGCAACAGTTACGTAAGATTCCAAAATAACAAAACACGTGTTAACTGAGTGACTACTTTTGGCTGTCACCCCTCAATAATACCACCTTAGTTAGGAACCTTCAGAGCTTTTCATTTTTTAATGAATGACCACCCAACAAAAGAGTTCAATTCATCTGATCAATGAATCTGGCCTGCCTCAACCAAAGAGCAATGTACTGTCACAGTCACTTGAACCGTTTTTAAAATGTTCACACCAAACTTGGAAGGCACAGCAATGAGAAAGACTCATTACTCAAAAACAGAGAAATTCTCTCTTCTCTTCCACTTCAAAGGAGAGAAAATTGGAGGAAAAGCCTGAGAAGAAAGGGAGGAGAATCTACATTGTAAGCTCCCCTCTGCAGCACCCTCTCTCCCTATTCTACAGAACTGATAAGAAGGCAGGTAAAAATCAGAACAGTCTCTGTGAATGGTAAAAACAATTGTCAGTGTTGCATTAGAACTCCACAACCGACAGCCACTCAGATGAAGAGTAGCACAGAGTTGTGGTCAAAAGAAAGCACAGCCAAAATGCTAGGTCACAGAACTCAGGCTCTCCAAATGCATGCCCCAAGAGGTGTAGGGTTGGGAGCCTGGATTCCCTGCTAATCCTCTGGCTCCACATGAATACAAGCCCCTCACTTCTCTGATGCTGTTTTCCTGATCCCCTTAAAGGGAATATGAATCAATATTTCAGCTAGTTAAAACTGAGGAGTCATTTTTACTTAGTTTTTCTCCTTCACATTTTTTCCCCACAAAAGGGGACTGTTTAGCTCAAAATTAACAAAAACGACAGCCCAATGTCCTAACTGTAAATGAGACCTGAGATGCAACACTGAGCTGCTGGTATTCAACAGTAACCTGTGCCATCTACAAGTGGCTTTACTCACTACTAGAAGACTCTCTTTTACAAGCACTTTTATAAATCATCCAGGGTTAAAAAAAAAATTTAAAAAAATGGCATGACTTGCATAAGGCTGAAAAGTTAGCCAATTGGCTAAATGTGACTTTATCTGATGGCTGCAAATAAAGATATCAAAAATAGAAATGCTAACTATGAAAGCAGAATATATTCTCAGTCTGAGAATACAGACTACCTAGAGACTTCTGAAATAATGTCCAAAGTACTAATTTGATCTTAAACAAAAACAGGAGCCTTTTATTTAAAAATAGAGGAAAGGTTGATGATATTCAAAAGAAACCAAGGTGAACTGAAAAGAATGTATAGCTAGATAAAACTCTTGAATGTGTAAAAAATGAAAGAAGAGAGTAAATTGAGAGGAAGAAATTAAAAGTGTGTCAGTTAGTACACTCAAACTCCAAGTATACAAACTCACAATGTATACAAATAGATTCACCCTTAAGACACTGGTATTTATCTCAAATTGGTTAAGAGAGAATTACTAAGAGGAATATCTAGCAGATATTTGGGTGTCCGTAGAGACCACTTCAGGATATCATCAGCTTGCTGAGTCAAGACACTTCACTACACACTTCAGCATGCATTTAACACATTAAAAGTTTTAATTTTCCTACACTTGCCTAAGCCACATACAGTCCAGCTCTTTGTTCATGCAAAAAACAATAGTACCAGATTAACTTGAAACTGGGTGGGAGGTGTCAGGGTGTAGCATTTTGACAAATCTGGGGAAATGGTCAGAGATTTATTCTGTTTACAGTACAGAGGACTGGAGAAAGTAAATTAACGTACTTTAATAAAAAAAAAAAATCTATGCTAGCCTGTGGCTGTACTTACAAAGGACACTTTGTTTTAAACTTAATTTCTTAACCCTGTTCCCGTTAGGATCTTGTTCTACCATCAAAAATGTTAACAATTTTCTTTTTAATTAACATATTTACATTTCATTATTCATGCAGCATGTTCTCATTTTGCATTTTTTTCTGTTTGCACAGTAACTTACACCAGTCTGTTACTATTTAAGTTTTACTTTCTGGTCTTTATTCACTAGTACAGAGCTGTAGTATGTAGATTGCAGTGGAACATTTAACCCCGCAACTATCAAAATAAGGACTTTCCATTGTGTTTGAATATTGCTGCATAAAACTTTTTTAAATGTACATTTTGTGTTCGAGAGAGGAGACTGGTGCTGCTGGGATAAAAAATGAAATGAAATGACGCTCATATAACCGAAACGATCAGACACACAGAAATGTTAGGCCTGAACTACCAGACTGACATTCAAGTGATTAGGATTTTTTGTATATTTCACTTGGCCATCAGCACGCTGCACTCTGTAGAAAGTGCAACACAAGAAAAACAGCTATGACAAGCATATGGAAGACTACTCAAGAGGTAGGCTCAAAACAGGCATAGGAGAGAACCAACCTATCTAACAACTCTGATATTTGGAAATAGATTTCATTGTAGATGGCTACTAATTTCAAAGAAATAAAACAAAACAAACTCCTCAGCTAAGGTGAAAGGGGGTAACCTGTGAAAATCCAAAAATAACTTGTATGACTGCAGATCACCGGATTAATCATCATGTGATCCAGTATAAAAGCAGAATTTAGAAGTCTCCTGAGTCTTCAGAGAAACTCAACCCTGACATCAATTACATGCAAGATCATAAGAGTCAGTGGGATTGTATAGGGTGTAAAATCAAAGCAGAATTTGGGCCTAAGAGCATTTCAGCTAAAGAAGAATGTTGGCACTGCAACTTATCTAGGTTTTTATATAGTTGCCCATCACCATGGTATCTGAGCAAAACCTGTCTGCATCTTACACTCTCTTCCCATGCTGTACATTGATAAAAACCTGCCAACTCTAAAAGCTAGATCTGTGATCTTTCATAACTTCCACAGAAGACAGAATATACAAGCATTTGTGTTGACTAGATTCTATAGCAGGGGTAGTCAATTATTTTTTGTCAAGATCCAGATTTCTTGGTCAAGGTATCATCGAAGTCCAGACTCCAGAGAAGTAAAAAACAATAATGATAAGAAGTAGTAAATAAAAAGATTCCGTGGTCCGTTCAAAAGCGTCTGACGGTCCGGATATGGCCTGCAGTCCGCCTATTGACTACCTCTTCTATAGTAAATCTTAGAACTTGTGAAGCCTTATAACTATAGTTTAAAAAAAGTATACATAATTGCAATTTTATTCTAATCTTGTCTGATTCTACACTGTGGTTTTTGTTAGATAGAATTTAAGTTAAAGTTTACATGCCTATCAAAAACACATAGAATGCTAAGTCACTGTGCTAACTTGGTTACTTTGTGATGTGTGAAGCACAGAAAGGTAAGCAATCCTTACAAAGAACTTTCTCGTGCTTACCCAAATGAGAAACCTTAACATAAGAACCACTGAGCAACTATTTGTGAAACAAAAATGTGTTCACATAGAATATTTCAATTATATCTTTGCTGGAGAAAATGCTTCACAAACACCCACAAAGATAGTCATCTTAGATATGGCAATTAAAAATCTTAAATATTAATCATATTAATTTCTTCGCAACAACTTATACTGTTGGAGACGAATGAGGTTCCTGTTGTAAAAATAGAGCATACCATTCAAAAAAACAAACCCACTAAATTTAAAGAATATAAACAATAAATTACTTGTGTACGCTGTTGTGGAACCAAGAGAAATATTCTAGATCTAGACAAACGTGAGTACCTTTTGTTCACCTAAAATATTTGTAACATGCTCCACATCCACACACAAAAGTATTCCAGGTGGTTTACAACTGTACAGTTTCAGAAGGAAGACTAGATCCAGCCTCAGTCTTGTTCCACAGATACGTTTGTAACTGCCAAACTGCAAGTTGTCCTCCTATTACTATCTTAAAGTAAGGTAGCTTAGTCTACTACTTTCTACACTCCACTGGGATCAACTTGGTCAGAAGCGATTTCCACATACAAACAGTACTGCATTCACCATAGACAACTGTGAGCTATTTCCAGACTTTTAAAAAACTGATCTGCAACAACTTGCTGATAACTCAATTCTTCCCTCTCATATTGAGATCTCAAGAACAAAGAACATCTCATGAATGTCCTTCCAGCTGGGCAGAGACAGACGTTCAAGCTCCAATCATGTTATAGGGTGTGGCAGACATCCAAAAAGAGCAGATAGACTCTATAAATATACCGGTGTATAACTGGATGTCCAAGCTGCTTGCTGAAGTTCTACACAGTACAATGCATTGGTGAGACAAACGTATAAGCTTAAAAGAGCTTTCAAAAATAAAAATAAAAAATATAAAAATAAAAAAAAACCCAGAAGATCCAGGTCTGGGTAGGAAGCCTACCACTTCCACAATGTGCTAGACAAAATACTCAAGTATTTCCCCTCTGCTCAACCAGATATACTAGGGAGTCTGGCTAGCTGATCATCTAAAAGTACACCACAAACAGCTGAAAAGACCAGGGGTACAGGACCCTAACCCAAAGATGCCAGGATTATAGCTCAGTTTGCCAGGACGTAGGAGCCAAAGACAGCCGGAGACTGAGCAATGGAGATGGCAGACCTTTGAGGCATGTAAGCAGCTTTTTAATGGATAATTTCCAGCTGGGGCTGATTTGGTAGACTCAGGCAAGTGAGATTTCTGGGTTCCTAGAGCTGCTGTCATTATAATTTGTAACTGAGAAAATATTTATCTTCATTTAAGGAAGGAAGTGTCGACCTCTCTACCTGCTCAGCCAGTACTTGCCCCCCGCCACTCTGCATGCACCCTATCTCTGTAGTACGAGAAGCAGCAGTGGCTTGACAACCCATCCAGTTGAGTTCCTCCATGATTCCCCTTGGCACACATGCTCACTTTGGCTTCCGAGGCCCTATTCCGAGTCAAGGCTAAAGTGCCCTGCTTTACAGTGTTCACAGCAGTTGTCAATGTCATCCCATGTCATAAGAAGCACAATAGCTGACTAGCAAAGGGAAAAAAATTCAAGAGGTCACAAAAAATAAAAATATTCTACAAAAAATTATTGGTACTACAGGCATACAATCTACATCACATTTTATCTGTTGTACATCCACCAGCCTGCAGTATATAAAAAGCAGGCTTATGCAATCATAGTACAGACCTGAAGAAGAGCTCTGTGTAAGCTCAAAAGCTCATCTCTCTCACCAACAGAAGTTGTTCCAATAAAAGATATTACCTCACCCACCTTGTCTAATATCGTGGGACCAATAAGGCTACAACACTGTACAGTACAGTTAATTTTCTGTTAAAGACAAAAAAAACACAACGAGGTAGAATCACTCTGATTTTCTATGCAATGCATTTCAAACAACAGTATGCAAGCTGAGTTATATATCTGCAAACAAATCTGTTTTTCTACGTCTTACATGTCACACAATAAGCACAAATCTGGAAAGTAACTGGACTGCAAGTACCACAGGCATCCAAGTAGAACAACTTATTCCAACTGAGAGTTTACAACACTATATTCAGCTACAATGCCTGAAAAATACTCACATAGGTTTGGATGCTGGCTATTAAATGGGGAAGAGTCCAGGGTGCTTGCCCCGCTCTGCACGGTTCCCAGAAGCAGCAGCATGTCCCCCCTCCAGCTTCTATGCATTGTGGCAGCCAGGGGGATCTGCACACTGCCCCCGCCCCAAGCACTACCCCCGCAGCTCCCATTGGCCAGGAACCGCAGCCAATGGGAGCTGCGGGGCGGCGCCTGCAGACAAGGCAGTGAACAGAGCCGCTTGGCTGTGCCTCTGCATAGGAGCCGTACGGGGGACATGCCGCTGCTTTTGGGAGCTACTTGCGGTAAGTGCTGCCCAGAGCCTGCCCCTGTGCCCCCCAACCCGCTGCCCCAGCCCTGATCCCCCTCACACCCGCCGAACTCCTCAGTCCCAGCCCGGAACACCCTCCTGTACTCCCAACTCCTCATCCCCAGCCCCACCTCAGAGCCTGCACCCCCAGCCAGAGTCCTCCCCCCCGCAACATCCCAACCCCCTGCCCTAGTCCGGAATCTCCTCCCGCACCCGGAACTCCTCATTTCTGCACCCCCAGCCAGAGCCCTCACCACATCCCACACCCCAACCCCCAATTTCATGAGCATTCATGGCCCACTATACAATTTCCATATCCAGATGTGGTCCTCGGGCCAAAAAGTTCACCTACCCCTACCCTAGATCCACTGAGAAACAAGTAGCTTCTTTTGAAAATGGTCGTACCCCATGATCCCATATTTGATTATAAAGAAAGTGATTTTTCCTACACAAAGTTGGAGAAGACAAAAGTTGTTTACTGGGCTATGAAAAGATACATAGACTTATCTTCACCTTTCCCCCACCTGTTCACCTGTACTTTGTTTTTTTTAAACTGAAAAATTTGGGCAGGATGTTTGCCTTCCTGTATGATTGTACAGCACTAAAAACAAATTGTGGACACTACTACTAATTACTAAAACATGCAAAAATAGAAAGAGGCATGTTGAAATAGATTTGAGAGAATAAAATATTATGGAGGACCGCATCACTCCATAATTTAGGACTTTTGGTTATGTTTTGCACTTAAAGAAGGGATTCAGCTTCTTTTTATGTATGAAGAATATAGTGAACCATCCCCAAACCGTAAGCATGTACTTGGAGTACTGAATACATTTTCTGAGGACTTATAAGCTTTAAATTTAAAGATAACCAATATTTAAGTAGAACTAAAATAACAAAATACACTTAGTTTGAGCCAAAACTATGAAGGTATGTTATTTCAGATCTTGGGTTACTTTACTCAACCCCATTTGCTAGAGATTGGAAGATGCCACCCTTTGTAGCCCATATGGTCAAACATGCAGCTGCAGCTGTCTTCCATGCTCAGAGGGAGAAACAAGTCATTATGGAGAAAGTACTTAAGCATCCAGTCCAATTACCAGTGAAGCAAGAGAATTAAATGCCCTATCATCATGCCTCCTCACTTGTCTCCTCCCGACTCCCAAGACAGCACCTAGATGAATCTGCATCCTAAGCCCTGGCCTACACTATAGAGTTAGGTTCATGGAACACAGTTTATGTCGACCTAACTATGTAAGTGTCTACCCTAAAATTTCACTCCTGTCAATTTAAATCGCCTGCTACACCAACTTAATAACTCCACCTCCACAAGAGGGATAGAGTCAATGTCGATGTAGTTAGGTCGAAGCAGGATCAGTGTAGACACTGTATTCCTTATATTGACAGTTACTGCCTTTCAGAAGCTTTCCCACAATGTCCCACACTGAGAGTTCAATTGGTGCAAGCACTCCTGATGAGGACGCACACCGCCGATTCAAGAAGCAAAAGTGTAGACACAAACAAATGACATAATTACTGCGGCGGCTGTATGCAGATGTAAGTTAGGTCGACTTAATTTTGTAGTGTAGACATGCCATCGGTATTTTTGTAAGTAGCTTGTGTTCATAATGTTTCAATTTCACAAAACTCTTTGTTGGATGCCATCTCTAACAATTCATTGGTAACCATAAGAGTATAATAATGCATCCGATGAAGTGAGCTATAGCTCACAAAAACTTATGCTCAAATAAATTTGTTCGTCTCTAAGGTGCCACAAGTACTCCTTTTCTTTTTGCAAATACACACTAACACGTCTGCTACTCTGAAACCTGTCATAAGATTAAAGTGACTCATGCCTAATATCAATCAACTAACACCTGTTCAAAATGTTAATTCTTGAAAATACCATACTGGTGATAAAATACTGCAAACAGAGTTCTGAATAAAGTTGCTATGCATAAATCGGGAACAACTAATTTTATATGTCACAATCAATTCAGAAATCTCTTATTTTCTTGACTTTTGTGCCATGAGACAAGTTGAATGGAATATTTAAATCAGATTAGAACAACATAAGAGAGCCAGGGTTGAGTGTAATTTAACAGGAAGGCAACATCAATCTACCCAGGTATTTCTACGATTTTCCTCCTACCCCCTTTACAACAGCATTTGACTGAATGTTGCAGTCCCATAATAGCCTGGTTTTAAATACCTTCACTCAGGAAAAATGATGAAATTTGCCCTGGGTTTGGGGGAAGAGAAAAATGTAAGACCATCACAGTTGTACCACTTTAACTAAACTATACTAATATAATTAAGCAGTACAAACACTCATCCACCATCTGGGGTGGATGCCGTTATATTGATATCAAAGTGCTTATACCAGCACAGCTTATTCCTGTATGGGAAGGAGAATAAGTTATACTGATATAAAGCACCTTATTACTGATATAAGTGCATTCCTGTTACCAGGGATTGTACTGGTATAACTGTTTCAGTAGATAAAATAGAATCATACCCCCAACTGAAATAATATACCAGTACAACTTTCCAGTGTAGATCAGACTGAAGAGCTAGAAAAGTTGCAAACCTGTTAACTCACAAGATTTACTATCCTGCCATGGGGCAGCAAACAGGACTGCAACATGTAAACATGTTCTACTAGGAAATAAATCCTTGTCTATTGTCACAGTCTGGTAAATGAACATCTGAAAAGAACAATAATTTAGGGGCTTTGAAGACTCCATATCAAGATTTATCAAAATGTGGAAGATGACAAACTAAATCTTCTATGCCAGCTAAGCTTGCATTCTTTTAAAAAAAAAAAAGTGAGCTTTTAGTGAATTTTTAGTAATACTGTATCTACAACTCAAACTGTTAAAAAAAGATTTCAAGCACTGACATATTACAATAAGGATTTTTGTTTTGTTGGCACTTTTCTTTCCCCTCCTTCTTTGCAGGACCTCCTTCCCCGCAGAGATGCCCTTGAAAAAAGAAGCCGTCGCATTCACATCCAGGGCTTGTCTACACTGCCACTTACAGCGCTGAAACTTTCCTCACTCAGGGATGTCTTTCAGCGCTGTAAAGTGGCAGTGTAGATAGTGCTGCAGCTCTGGGAGCTATTCCCCTCACAGAGGTGGTTTTTTCTTTTCCTCTTTTTTTTAAACACTGTGCTCAGAGAGCTCTCTCCCAGTGCTGGAGCCGCGACTACACAGCCACGTTAAAGCGCTGCCGCGGCAGCAATTTAATATCAGCTGTGTAGACATACCCCCAATGAAGTCTTCTGAACAATGCCTCTCCCCCAGAGAAAAAGGCTTTAATGAAGAGAAAGACTGTTCTGTAATTTGTAATTTTAAAAGACAGATCTATGGATATATCTTGTTGAGAGACAATCAGATTATTAATTAACCAAAAGACTGCATGCAGTGTATATGTGGTATGTCTGAAGACAGATATTGAGATATGACAGAGAGATGCAGAAAACAGTGGGGAAAGAGAAAGATTGGATGAAGACACTTGTGATTAAAAATCAACAATACTGTTTTCAGGGACACAGTTATCGCTAAATGAATGTATATTGCAGATGGGAGCTGTGCAAGCTCTCACAATGCTCAGCATTGTGCCTGGCTCCAACTGATGGTATCATCCCTCGCTTTCCTCAGCATTTGCTATTATAAGATTTTTTTTAGAAGTGTGAGCTTACCTTCTCGTACTAACCTTGCCCTTAAAAAAAAGGTTAGACTACATCTTCTAGTTTTGTTAGTGATGATTTTATTAAGAATGGCTCAGTGTTTTCGTTTTAAGTCACTTTATGAGTAGCACGGGATGGCGGGAAAAGGTCATCCACTGGGATGACCCATTCTCTCAGACAAGGGTTAGATGTCAGTAGATTCAATTTGAAAAACTGTCATTGTAGTTCCTGTATCAGATGTATCCTCCCGCAAGCATCTAGTATTGCCTACGGAGCACTTCTACACAGTTGATTTGATCAATAAAGAAAAACAAAACATGGTGCTGAACTCCTCTCCCTCAACACATTGCCACAAGGCAACAAAACAATAAAGCGCTCAAAAAGTGGTCTCAGATCAATAATGGTATTTAGAAGTTTGCATGCAAGGCTCCAAATTGAGAATTAATTGTTTTCCCTCTGCTTCTGAACTATGACTTTTCAGCTTTATGGAACTACTAAAAAGAATATTTGAATATGCAAACTGTTTGAAGAGAATTTCATAACAAAAATGCCTTCGGTTTAGAAGTGCTTTAAATAATCAGGAAGATATGATGTAAAGTTATGATGAACTAACAACTCAAACTGGACGCAGAGGGATTTATTTATCCAGATCGCACCTATCACAAAGGTATCAGGAAGCACCTTCTAGGTGTTATTCTGAACTGCCCAATTAAATATCCCGGACAAAAGCTATTTACAAAAACTGTGTGGATGAAATGAAAGTGGGGGTGGCCATATTTGATGTACAGGAAAACAGACTGAGTCCAGACAACAATAGAGAACGCAGAGATCTATATACCATATAGTGAAACATCAACACTGTTATGAGCCAGTAATTTTTCAGCACTGTACTTCTACTGAAACATAATCCGCTTCAACATCCTAATATGATGTAAGTGTCTTTTTTCTCCCCAAACACAAACCCCACAACTTTACTCTGAAATTTATTGCTCTATCTGTAAGAAAGGTCATTTTAAAAACAGTATTTAATATCTACAGCAAGAGTTTCTCCTATGAATACAGAAACTTACACAAGCATTAAGTTTATGAATGACAGAAAATTTATCCAAAGCACATATATTTGTAGAATGAGGGGCCTCCACATACAAAATCTCATTTATTCCACATGGAACACGACACATCATGGCCTCCTCATAGACCTCCAGGGAAGGTGCTGCTTTCTACCCACCATCACATTCTGAGCCCAGATTTCCATCTGATTTATACTACCTCCCCAGGGTCTCCTCTGCGTCTATTACTGAGAAACTGGCAGAACAGCAACTATCCATGCAAGGTGAGGATTCCTACTTCCGCACAGAAAGGGATCCCCTTCCAGGCAAATCTCCAAGATCTGTAGTTACAGCCTATCTTCCCAAAATACACTGTTAAGAGGGGATGGTGACAGGAAAGCTCTAAAATGCAAGAAGAAAAGGAGTACTTGTGGCACCTTAGAGACTAACCAGTTTATTTGAGCATGAGCTTTCGTGAGCCACAGCTCACTTCATCGGATGCATAGCATATCGTGGAAACTGCAGAAGACATTATATACACACAGAGACCATGAAGCAAAACTTCCTCCCACCTCACTCCCCCGCTGGCAACAGCTTATCTAAAGTGATCCTCAAGTAGAGCCATTTCCAGCACAAATCCAGGTTTTCTCACCCTTCCCCCCCCCCCCCGCCCCCCCCCCCACACATACAAATTCACTCTCCTGCTGGCAACAGCCCATCGGCCAGGTCTGCTTTTAACCAGCACTAGCAATGCAACAAAGAAAATAGAGCAAAAGGATACTATTAAACTGAAAATAATTAAGTTGGGTATTTTGTGAACAGGACTACTGTCAAATCATATTCCTATCAGGAATTTAGTATATGGTGATCTATCTAACTTAATCATGTCGTTAAAGGCATTCCAGCACTTTCACATATTACAACAGCTACCTCTAATACATAGTATGCAGAGAGGTAAGTTCTAACACAGAAAGTTCTAGAAAGTTCTCCGCACTCCAGCAGGAGAGTGAATTTGTATGTGTGGGGGGGGGGGGGCGAGGGGGGGGAAGAAAACCTGGATTTGTGCTGGAAATGGCTCTACTTGAGGATCACTTTAGATAAGCTGTTGCCAGCGGGGGAGTGAGGTGGGAGGAAGTTTTGCTTCATGGTCTCTGTGTGTATATAATGTCTTCTGCAGTTTCCACGATATGCTATGCATCCGATGAAGTGAGCTGTGGCTCACGAAAGCTCATGCTCAAATAAACTGGTTAGTCTCTAAGGTGCCACAAGTACTCCTTTTCTTTTTACGAATACAGACTAACACGGCTGTTACTCTGAAACCTAAAATGCAAGGTTCTCCTCACAGGTTTGTTTGTTTTTACACACATGCTATAAACTGAAGGCAGATGGTATTCTGTTTCACAAAGGCAGAACTGCAGAGGCTTGTCTGCAGGTTGCTGAGTCAAACCTAGGTTAGATCTGTAAGTGGTTACTATCTGATAACTGTTCAATACACAAAACAGCCTATGCAAAATGAGTCAGCCTGTGGACAGGGATCAAGATCACCAAAACAATCTGCAACCTTTTTGGCAGTCTCAGCGGAGGCCACTGGCTAAATGGGTATGGAGTCACAACTATCCTCTCAGCTCCTGGAAGTAGCTCTCCAAATTAGGACGGAGACAAACTGCAAGACAAAGAAGCTTGCACTGCTACTGCCCATGATTGAGGCTCCGGGTTTGTCATGGAGGTCATGGATTCCGTGACTTTCCGTGACTTCTTCAGTGACCAGTGCACCTGGCCCGGGTGCCTCCTGAACAGCTCAGACAGCCCCTGGGCCAGGCGCACCAGCTGCTGCTAGGCAGTCTCAGGCCCCCACCCTCCCAGCAGCAGGAGTTTGGGTGGAGGATGGGGAGGCTCAGGGCTGGGGGTGCTTGTGCTTACTTGGGGGCGACTCCCCAGAAGGGCGACAGGAACTCTCCTCCCTCAGCTCCTAGCTCCATGAGCTGCCTCCGCCCGCAGGCACCGCCCCTGCAGCTCCCATTGGCTGCGGTTCCCAGCCAATGGGAGCTGCAGAACCGGGGCTTGGGGCAGAGACAGCATGTGGCGCTAGGAATTGAGGTCGCCATTTCCCAGGAACAGGGTAGGGAGCTTGCCCCAGCCCCCATAGTACCCCCCTCAGCCCCCATAGTAACCCCCAGGCCGCCCCCCACCCCATCCCCAAGCACCCGTGGCACCTCCGGGCCACCCGCAAGGTTTTAATCAAGGGTATATAGTTAAATTCATGGACAGGTCACGGGCCGTGAATTTTTGTTTACTGCCCATGACCTGTCCATGACTTTTACTAAAAATACCCGTGGTTAAGACATAGCCTTAACCATGGTATGCTGATTATGTGGATACCTAGATGACTTCAGTCTCTAGGACTGCCAATCCACAATCTTTTACTAGCGCCAGAAGAATTCAGAAAAAGTGGATTGGCTTTTGGAGTTTTGTGCATCTTTCTGGACATTAAATACTATCTAAATTTCACAATACTTGTCATTTCAAATAGAGATTCATGGTTGACCAGAAGTAAAATTTTCAAGAGTGCTTAAGAGACAGACTCCTAAGTCGTATTTTCAAAAAGGGCGTAGGCATTTAAGCTCTCTTGAAAACGTTACCCACACTCTTCCAAGTCTTTTATAATGAAATATATAACTTGGTTCTTCATATGTTTGAATGTTGAACATCTGGCGATATGGACTGACCTGGATACCTACAGATAAATCATCCAGAAACCCAACTTTCCCCAAATGAGGTCTGCTTTTAACCAGCACTAGCAATGCAACAAAGAAAATAGAGCAAAAGGATACTATTAAACTGAAAATAATTAAGTTGGGTATTTTGTGAACAGGACTACTGTCAAATCATATTCCTATCAGGAATTTAGTATATGGTGATCTATCTAACTTAATCATGTCGTTAAAGGCATTCCAGCACTTTCACATATTACAACAGCTACCTCTAATACATAGTATGCAGAGAGGTAAGTTCTAACACACAAAGATAGATACATTGCAAAGCAAAACGTTTACAAAGCCAGCCAAAAATAAAGCCCTGTGCTGAAAAGCAGTTCATGAGATGAAATGAAGTTCATTCACAGAAAGTTGAAAAGGAGAATAAAAGGAATGTTTAAAAAGGAATTGAAGTGTTATGGTTATGACAGAACATTTAAAATCAACCAACTGGAAGGTCCAGGTTGAAATAGTCTTTGATTATTCCCCTAGAAAACTGGAAGCATGAGATCTGCTCTCCTTCTTTCAGTCTAAGATTGTCCTAATTCACAACAATATCGCCTCCAACATCAAAACATTGTCACTGCTACCTTCTCATTACTCCGCTTTTTCCACAATCTGCCCTCTTTGCACCCTCTCACACAACCATCTGATCTGGTCTTGCACCGGTGCTCCTCACAATACCACAATTAGTAATCCCATTCCTTTGCTTCTGGGACCTTTCACAATACAGTAGTTTATTGACCGCTGACCCAGTCTTACTGTAACTTCCTTCCATCCTAAAACAAAATTTCCATCCTGTCTCAGTGAAGGAAGTACCTTCTCGGGTAAAAGATCTTCAACATAGTATCACTAAGAGGGTCCAACCTGGGATTTGTTTTTGCCATAGCACAGGGGTGGCCAACCTGAGCCTGAGAAGGAGTTGGAATTTACCAGAGTCTATTGCCAAAGAGCCACAGTAATAAGTCAGCAGGCACCCCCCATCAGCTCCCCATCCCCGCGCCTCCCACCCACTGGCAGCCCCACCGACCAGTGCCTCCCCCTCCCTTCCCACACCTCCTGATCAGCAGTTTTGTGGCGTGCAGGAGGCTCTGGAGGGGAGGAGAGAGGAGCAAGGGCACGGCACGCTCAGGGGAGAGGGCGGGAAGGGGTGGAGTGGGGGCAGGGCACGTGGCAGAGCCAAGGACTGAACAGTGAGCAGCCCCTGGCACATTGGAAAGTTGGCACCTGTAGCTCCAGCCCTGGAGTTGGTGCCTATATAAGGAACTGCATATTAACTTCTGAAGAGCCGCATGTTGCTCCAGAGCCACAGGTTGGCCACCCCTGCCATAGCATTTCAACTGCCCTGCTCCATAGAGTTAGTGACCTTTCTGCCAAGTAAATCGTCTTCTTCACTTCTGGAGTACTATGCAAATGTGTGCATACATAAGTTGTTAGAATGAGATCTTAAAAACAAAACTCATGTCTATTCATACGGCCAGATTCTTCATGACTTCAAGACTAAGGGTTTACCCGGCTGTCTTTCATTAAAGTTTCTCTGATTCCCCATTTTTGCAGGAAACTGGTTGCTCTCTTCTACTCCAGAAGCAGCTGCATTTTAGTAGTGCGGCATGAATACATGTATTATATAAAGCTCTTTGGGACACAAAGTGCTTTATTTTACATCTTATCAAGACCAAACCTTGTATCAGGACCTTGTGTGGACTAGGGAAGGAATGCATGTAATTTGAAAGCTGAGAAACCAGCATTATCCTCTTTAAGACTTATTCTACAGAATATTAATGTTTGAAATAGATGTTAGGTTTTGGAGGCGTAAGGGTCAAAAACAGACAGATGTTTTTGCTTGAGTGGTAGGGAGCCATATAAGGAACTACAAATCATATAGAATTTATTTTGTGTGGTTTTTTTGTTTACTTTCAATTACAACACTTGAGATCCTAATATCCATTTGCATCTCTCTGAGAAAAACCTCATGAAGTTTTCAAGATGAAATGAAAACACTCCTATCTGCCAATATAATCTTTTTAATTGCATGATAAGCTGGTGCAGCTGCTCTAGCCCTCCAGGCTTGGAAATCAGTTATGAACATAGTGCTGATAAAAGTAAATGAAGGACACTGGAGGAATAGGGATGAAGTTCCACAATCATCTGAAATACAGTATATGAAACTACTTAAAACCATACATCTGTACCCCAGCTATGAGAAATTAGAGCAAGGAACTAGTAGCTAGAATATACTAATTGGATCCATTGAGAGTGGCCTCAAATAGGTTTCTGGAGGGGACTGCAATTACACCTCGCATGTTTCAATATTCTTTAGATGAGCTCTTGTCCATATTTATCACTATTAGAGGACTAAGTGTACTGCAGACATTTCTCAAGATAAATGAAAATGCACTGCTCTGTCTTTACACAGCCCTCCGTGCATATGCTACATTTCAAGACTTTATCATCATTAAAGTTATGAAAGGGCATTGTAAGAAGCTTTGAGAAACTCTGCTTTGAAAAAAAAATTACAAGATTTGCAGACTGTTTCAGTGGATTTACCACGGAGTGCAAAACAAATCTGGGACAGGCACCTGAGTATTTATATGATATTCACTTGGTCTCCACAAGAAATTACTTATTTTGATTTGCTAAACAGAAATAATGAATTCATTTGTGTCCCTACTCTCTCCCTCCCACCACTCCTCCATGCCTTTCTTTTTTGGGGGGGGGGCGGGGGGGGGGGGAGGAAAGAGGGAAGAGAAAAATCTGCATGACATTCAGTGAAAATACAGAGTATCATATCAGATTACTGAGGCAAACAAACTTCTCATCTGTCCCGCTTTTCAAAAAAAAATTACTTTTTTTCTTTAAAGTTAATACAGTAAGAATATGCGTTCCAAACAATGTGTGAAAAAAGTGTTTCGCAACCGTAGTGAAGTGGTGTTGTAGTTCCCATACTGAACATAGAAGGCACCTTAGTAAATTGCCTTTTCACCTCATGACAAACACAACAAGCCACACTTCAGCAGGCTTACTGCATTTTGCTGTTAAGTATAGAAGATGAAGCTCAGAATGCATTTCATCATTTTGTTATAGCAGAGCGTGAACTGCTATTATGAATGTGTGGACACTGTGTTTCATTATATCATCTACAGCAGGGGTGGGCAAACTTTTTGGCCCGAGGGCCACATCTAGGTATGGAAATTGTATGGCAGGCTGTGAATGCTCACAAAATTGGGGTTGGGATGCAGAAGGGGGCGAGGGCTCAGGCTGGGGGCGTGGGCTCTGGTATGGGGCCAGAAATGAGGAGTTCAGGTTGAGGTTGGGGGCTCCAGCTGGAGGTGTGGGCTCTTGGGTGGGGCTCAGAGGGCAGGAGGGGGATCAGGGCTGGGGCAGGGGATTGGGGCACGGGAGGGGCTTGGGGTGCAGGCTCGAGGCGGCACTTACCTCAAGCAGCTCCCGGAAGCAGTGGCATGTCCCCGCTCCGGCTTCTAAGCCGAGGCACGGTCAGGCAGCTCAGGGTGCTGCCTCATCCGCGGGCGCCGCCCTGCGACTTCCATTGGCCCTGCAGTTCTCAGACAATGGGAGCTGAGGTGGCAGCGCTTGGGGCAGGGGCAGCACGCGGAACCCCCTGGCTGCCCCAATGCATAGGAGCTGGAGGAGGGACATGTCGCTGCTTCCGGGAGCCATGTGGAGTGGCCCCAGACCCCAGTCCCCAGCTAGAGCACAGGAGTAGGGCAAGCCCCAGACCCCGCTGCCCAGCAGGAGCTTGAGGGCCGGATTAAGTCGGCTGGCGGGTTGGATGTGGCCCATGGGCCGTAGTTTGCGAACCCCTGCTCTACAGTGAGAGTCACCAAGCACATTACTATTTGGTGTTCTACAGCCAATTCTATTGATGAAGTCTCTAAAAGACAATATTAACATACAAGGTGTGTAAATAACCCCCTCACATACTCTCCTCTATTCCCTGTCCCCCCACCCACATGATGATGGGCTCCTTTATTGTCTTAAAAATAAAACTGAAGTTTTAAGCTTTTAGAATTTTTTCTAGCAGCATCTGCAACGGGATAAAGAGGATATCCCCTTCACTATGAAGCCAGACTGCTCATAAGTCGTGGAATACAAGAACATGGATGCACATGTCAGCAAACGCTGGTAAACATGAAAATAAAGATGTCCACAATACTTTGGAATGGTTTATTTATTCAACTTCAAACACTGAATGATTGTACAAGAAGACACCAGTAAATAAAGTACCAGACATCAGACATTTGGCAGGTAAAAAGCCTCTCAGCCTTTGGTGAGCTTCTCATGTCTTAAAAGTGCTTAAGGTTCTTATAGCCTTCGACAGGAGTTAATATAAAAGTCACTTAGCTAACGCCTGCTGGAAACTCTTGCATTTAATCAGTAGTACAGAACCTTAAGTCGCTGACACTGCAGCTGTTTAAGTTAGTTTGAATGCAACAAACAAAAGCAAAGATGCATGGATTTTGCTTCAAGGAATGAATAAGAGTCAGTACTCTCAACAGCAGGTCTAACTGCATGACATACAAATTCTACAACTAGCATGGGAATAATTACTTGTATTAATACATGTAATCTTACTAATAAAGTTTACTGCTTGTAAAAATGTTTTGTTAAGAACTCAAATCTTTGAAGTTCAAAGCTCTTCACTTGAATAATTAAGCTTTGAGATTTGGTTAAAACCGAGACTCCAGAATAATTATTCAAGTCCTGCCCTGAATGGATCCATAGTCATCAAGTCCATTTCTTCAAGGCCCACTTCTGCCATGATGCCTATTAAACATATTTTTTAAAATCAGACAATTAAGTGTTTCAGGGACAGAGGAGGATAATGGGCACAAAGTAATTTTCAGAGTAAAAAATTGTAAATGTATGTAAAAATTGTATACACTTGTATTAGATTGTGTCCCTCTCTACCCATCCTTCATATGTCACTTGCCATTTTGTAGTCCATGCTTTTCAGGGCAGAGACGGTCTCTTCACATGTTTTTGTACAGGGCTGACCAAGCACACATACACGCCAATGAAGTCAGTATACAGGAAGTTTTTAACTGAAGCTTTTCATTTCAGATCTATCAGTGTTTGTTTGTTTATTATTTTGCAGGTAAAAACTGTTTTCTAACATACAAAAAGACAGGACCACACTTGGGGCTGTGTAAACTAGCTTAGTCAGGCAGCCCTGTCAAGAGAAGATGCAAACATCTTTAAAAGCCTATCATACACTTGACCACAGCATGATATTAAAAACAAAAAACATACAAACTTTACTTTTAAACTAAATGAAGCGTCAGATACCCAGACAAATCAATAATTTCCCAATGCGTTGCCTGATCACAAAGCTCAGACTTAGGCAAGCCTGCCAAAAAACAAACAAACAAACAAACAAAAAAAAACCAATGGGAATTTGCCTGAGTCAGGATTACAAAATCAAGCCTTACGAAGGACACGAGTGAAGCAGGTAGCAGGGAACAGTGAATTAAAGATTTAAAAAAATAAAAATAAAAATCACGTACACACAGACCAAACTAACCTGTTATTTCACTTTGTGCTTTCCTCTCTGGCTGAAGGTAATCCTCTGGGTGTTCCTCCTAGTCATTCATGGAAGCTGACTGATTGAAGATATACAATGGTAGGTCCAATGTTTTAGTTACCTTAAACTAAGGTTGCAATAAGACCTAAACCAAGTAAGGGCACCTCTCATGTCCGGAGACTATTATAGTTTATTTTTTCTTAGGCCAAAAATAAAGCAAATAAATGTTCTTAACCTGATCCCACATGAACCTCCAATAAAAGAAGCTTGTGGCTGGAATGTTAGGGGTGTCAGAAGTAAGTAGTACCAGAAGATCTGTGTGGGGAAGCTTACACATAGTGTTAACTTGCTCTCCCATAGTTCAACCAATTACGTTATTCTTGAAAAGAGAGAGTAAAGAGAACTTTACAAGATGTAATGTTTCTGTTTACAGCTTACGAACAAGTACTGAACAGAGAGATGCAGTTCGGCTTCTAATATACGCACAGGAGCATTATATTAGGTAAAAAAGCTGAGGAAAAATTGGGGACTCTACATGACTGTCTCTTTAAATTAATTAAATTATCATTTACCATACCTTGTATTTATTCAGAATCATAAAAAAAAAAAAAAGTTAATGCACAGCCTTCCATGTCTTAAGAGATTTTAAAATAAGCAACATTGTTTATCTGCTTTTGCAATAAATATTCTGATGACATATGGTGAGAAGAACAACCACAAGCAAAAACGAAAAGATAGGGGACACAAATCCAAGTTATTTTCAGTCATAATATTTTGTTTTGGAAACAATCTTTTCTTTTGCTTTAGTATAGTTTTCAGCATTATAATATCTGACTACATGACATAGTTGGATAGTCAGAGACCCAAAAGAAGTTTGGTTTTGAAAAGAAGGTAGGACAAACATCCAGGCTTTGAAAAAATCCATTTGCCTACTTGTTAGTGACAAGAGAGAGGTCTTCCCCTAGTAAACAAAGGGGCCCAAAACTTAATTTCTGAAGAAGTTGATTTTTTAAAATGAAAGTTTCTTGACTTTATAGTTTACAGAAAGATTTCTAAATGTGACTATAATGCTGCAGTGATTTAAACTATCTTCCCAAGATGGCAGACACACAGGTTCTATGGCACAGTGAAGCTGACAAAAATCATGTTAATTTCATGATACTGCAGGGTGAACGATGAGAAACTATCAGGGTGCAGCATCTGGCTGAACTAAGAACATAAGAACGGTCACACCAAAGGTCTATCTAGCCTAAGACCCTGTCTTCCGACAGTGGCCAATGCCAGGTGTCACAGAGGGAATGACCTGAACATGCAATCATCAAGCGATCCATCCCCCGTCACCCATTCCCAGGTTCTGGCAAACAGAGGCTAGGGACACCATCCTTGTCCATCGTGGCTAATAGCCAGCCATTGATGGACCTATCTTCCATGAACTTATTATCTACTTCCTTTTTGAACCCTGTTATAGTCTTGGCCTTCACAACACCCTCAGGCAAGGAGTTCCAGAGGTTGACTGTGCAGTGTGAAGAAATACTTCATTTTGTTTGTTTTAAATCCACTGCCTATTAATTTCATTTGGTGACTCCTAATTCTTGTGCTATGAGAAGGAGTAAATAACACTTCCTTATTTACTTTCTCCACACTAGTCATGATTTTATAGACCTCTATCATATCCTCCCTTAGTCATCTCTTTTCCAAGCTGAAAAGTCCCAGTCTTATTAATCTCGCCTCATATGGAAGCCGTTCCATACTCCTAATCATTTTTGTTGCCCTTTTCTGAACCTTTTCCAATTCCAATATATCTTTTTGAGACGGAGCAACCACATCTGCATGCAGTATTCAAGATGTGGTTGTAACATGGATTTATACAGAGGCAATATATTTTCTGTCTTATTATCCATCCCTTTCTTAATGATTCCCAACATTCTGTTAGTTTTTTTGACTGCCGCTGCACATTGAGTGGATGTTTTCATAGAACTATCCACAATGACTCCAAGATCACTTTCTTGAGTGGTAACAGCCAATTTAGACCTCATCATTTTATATGTATAGTTGGGATATCTTCCCACGTGCTTTACTTTGCATTTATCTACATTGAATTTCATCTGCCACTTTTTGTTGCCCAGACACCCAGTTTGAGAGATCCTTTCGTAGGTCTTTGCAGTCTACCTGTGACTTAACTATTTTGAGCACTTTTGTATCATCTGCAAATTTTGCCACCTCACTGTTTACCCCTTTTTCCAGATCATTTATGAATATATTGAAAAGTCTGGGCCCAGTACAGACCCCTGGGGGACACCACTATTTATGTCTCTCCATTCTGAAAACTGACCATTTATTCCTACTCGTTGTTTACTATCTTTTAACCAGTTACTGCTCCATGAAAGGACCTTCCCTCTTATCCCATGACAGTTTACTTTGCTTAAGAGCCTTTGGTAAGGGATCTTGTCAAAGGCTTTCTGAAAATCTAAATACATTGATATCCATTGGATCTCCTTTGTCCACATGCTTGTTGACCCCCTCAAAGAATTCTAGTAGATTGGTGAGGCATGATTTACCTTTACTAAGACCATGCTGAATGTTTCCCAACAAATTACATTCATCTAGGAGTCTGACAATTTTGTTCTTTACTATCTTTTCAACTAGTTTGCCTGATACTGAAGTCAGGCGTACTGGCCTGTAATTGCCGGGATTACCTCTGAAGCCCTTTTTAAAAACTGGCATCACATTAGCTATCCTCCAGTCATCTGGTACAGAAGCTGATTTAAATGATAGGTTACAGACTAGAGTTAGTAGTTCTGTAATTTCACATTTGAGTTCCTTCAGAACTCTTGGGTGAATACCATCAGATCCTAGAGACTTATTACTGTTTAGTTTATTAATTTGTTCCCAAACCTCCTTTAATGACACCTCAATCTGGGACAGTTCCTCAGATTTGTCACCTAAAAAGAATGGCTCAGGTTTGGGAATCTCCCTCACATCCTCAGCTATGAAGACCGATGCAAAGAATTCATTTAGTTTCTCCGTAACGGCTTTATCGTCCCTGAGTGCTCCTTTAGCATCTCAGTCGTTCAGTAGCCCCACTGGTTCTTTAGCAGCTTCCTGCTTCTGATGTACTTAAAAAAAAAAATTGCTATTACTTTTTGAGTCTTTGGCTAGCTGTTCTTCAAAGGGATACTATGATCATCAGCTAAAGCAATGGAATTATGGTCTCTACATATGCTACCTAATGACAATATTGATGTAAAAATTCACCTTTCACATTTCATGAGCTTATCTCTCATCCACATCAGACATTTATGAACCCTCAACATATGCATCTCAAGTGTGTAAACCGGGACAGAGATAAGTTTGAGAAATGTGTACGGTGAATTTTTACATCAATGTTGTCAATAGCTTGAATGTGCAAACTATAAAGGTTATGAAATGTTTACCTAAATGTTTATTGGAGCAAAGGCATATTTAGGCCTGACAGAAGCCTACTATGGATTTTAAGAATCTGTTCTGATAATATCTAACAGCATAAGTAAAACTGTGTAAGAAATTGCAGAGTAATCACGTTTGCGAGAACAAGAAAGTAACTAAGGGTATGTCTATACTACCTGCCGGATCGGCGGGCAGCGATTGATCCAGCAGGGGTCGATTTATCGCATCTAGTCTAGACGCGATAAATCGACCCCCCGAGCACTCTCCCGTCGACTCCTCTACTCCACTGCCATGAGAGGCACAGGCAGAGTTGATGGGGGAGCAGCAGCAGTCGACTCACCACAGTGAAGACACCGCGGTGAGTAGATCTAAGTACGTCCACTTCAGCTACGTTATTCACGTAGCTGAAGTTGCATAACTTAGCTCGATTTCCCTCCCCCCCGCGTGGAGACCAGGCCTAAAAAAAGCTAAAAAAGATCAGTTTGAACTAACCCTAAACCTGTACTGATGGTGGAGGAGAGTTAACATGGAAATGAGAGATTAAAACATACATATAAGAAAAGATGCAAAAAATTATAAATAAATTTGTGTAATAAAGAAAGTTTGAAGGAGGCAACTGTGATGAGATTGTCCGGATGAGCTTCTGAGATCACTACTTGTGGTGTGTTTTGCATTAATAAGTATTTGTTAGACCCATCTGCTGAGTAAGTGAATCTCAATCCAACAACCTTCACTTATTTTCACACTCCATAGTGATCTGTATTTTGAGTAAGTACAGTAGAAAAGATATTAATCATTTGAGTAATATTAATTGAAAATTAATGAAATTTTTGTGGGGGAATTTCCTACCACAGTTATTTTTTAAATAAAGAATAAAGGAGAAGCAAATCTCTCTTGCAATAGACCTTACAGCTTATTGTTTGTAAAAGGAAAGTAGCTTGCCACAAATTTAAGCACTTAATGGTTTAGTTGTTTATATTTTTAAGAACACAAGCATTTCAGCAATCGAACTATAAATCAGTTTGGTTCTAGAACTAAAAACTTTTAGCAATCTCATTAAAGAAAATGGGTACCCTTGGATCCGAGAACTCTTATTGCTCATTCCTAACTCCGCAAGATCCCTTGGCTCCGGAGTTCTCAAGTCTGAGAGAGGAAAGAAAGGAGGGGGAAATAGCCAGGTAGCTCAGAGGCTGCTAATACCACTGTTACAGGTATTATGCAAGTACTTTCACTACTGGTCATTTTGGGAAGCCTTGGAGGCAAGAAGAAGAAAAAGACAGACTTCTCACTGATTTTAGTCATTTTTAGAAATATATTCCAAGCAGCATAATTTTTTATTGCACTGATTTGACAAGCATCATGTATTTTGCTTGTGGCATGACTTTCTGTAATGCAAGTAGTACAGTAAGATTTAGGAAAATAGTCCAAGTTGTTAGAAAAGACAGTTTTATCATTTCTCACCAACATTCACAGTGGTGAGCTATTTGTAAAAATTAAGATTGCTGGGATTAAGTTACAGACCTAATACTGTATTTGGACACGTTTCTGTGCAAACTAAATTCCTATGATTATTTTCAGCTTTTCAAAACCTACCAAGTCATTCTCCCTTTGCTGCAATACTAACTAAACCTATCACTTGGATCCCCTGTGTGTAGTGTTCAAGGCTGCAAACTATATTTCATTAGTGTCCCTGAACATAAACTTGATCTACAGAATTAAAAAAAAAAAGTTTCTAAACATATGAAGAAAAACATCACCTTTAGACTAAGAAATAAAATATGTTGCTTTTCAACATATTGGGCTAATAGATTTCCTAAACTAGTTTAAAAAAAAAAAAAGTAACCTTAGTCCGCATCATTAGTTTTTTCATTATCTACTGAGATTATTCTTCAAATATCTAGTTTAACTTCAGTGCAAGAAAACTGAAGATCAATTGTTGAGCAGCAGGTCAGAAAGTGACTATTTTAATTAATTTCTTAAATTTTCCAACAAATATCAGCAAAGAAATCTTTAACAAAGTTATAATTACGTACTACATGGAATACAGGTGTAATGGAATAGAATAGTTTTAATGGCACAAGTTTGTGATGGCTGCAATCAATTTTAAATGGCAAATCCACATCTATGTAGGTACTCCCAAATAAGTACCAAAAACCTTTATATTCCCCAACACTATCACAAGGCCTGTGTTTGTGTATATATAAATATGTATTTACAGAAAATATATTTTGATTTTAAAAATATATATATATTTCCCCCAATCAGAAAATCCCAATACCTTAGTTACCATGACTATAACTGTACATGGCTCAGAAGGAAACAATATTTTAAGTACATCATTAAATACTTTTTCTACAAATAACATCATGACTTTGAAGTCCAATAATTTAGGACCTGCAGGAAGGGAATGAAGTGTTTTATGCCCCACTGAGAAGCTGAGAATCATCCCCTTATAATGGTACAAAAACTGTTTCTATTTTTGCAGAATAAGAAGATATTGGTTATTTAAAATCAATCATTGGTCCAGGCCTCAATCTGGCCTTTCCTGAGTCAGACACCAATATACTTTTTAGAGGGGATACTCCACATTTAGGAGAAACAGGAAATATTTTGCAGCAGAATGATTAAAAAGCAACAGCTGTTTGAACCTGCTCAGAGGTTTGGAATGTTAGAATAGTCCTAGGGGAGATGGATTAAGGGACAGAGAAGCAGTCAAAGGTGCATGATAAATGCAATTCATCACAAGGCTATCACCACCACATATGTGGCATGTCACACACACACATACATACACACACACACCTTGAAGAATTTAATTTTGAGGTCTTAGCTGAAGATCTTAAACTACAATTTAAATATAAGTGTAGCAGGACATATTTCAAGAGCGAAAAAGGCTGAAAACAGCATCTCCTTTCTCCCTGAAGAAAATCATAACTCAATCACCATCTTTCTTGTTATCCTTTCATCAACAGGATTAATAAAAAAAATTTTTAAAAATGTATTATTCATTACATCTTCTTCCCAGCAGCTTTTACAGGTTTATTATTATTCCCGGTAGTTTTTCCATACTCATTTACATATTAAAGTAAAATAAGATTTCTGATGTTTTTAGTTCAGTAAATAGCGACCCTACTTGTTTATCTCACACTCAAATATTGTTAAGCATCACAACCCCACAAAAGGCAGGATTCAGTTTTATTTCTCCATTTTCTGTTATGCCTTGTGTTACAGTCTGAGCTGAAATATCACTTCACTGATAAGGATCATCTGAAATACCTAGTAAAACAGGGGAAGACAAGCAGAGAGTTTCTCCTAGAACACCGATTTTTAAATATGAAGAGCCAAAATGTTCAGTTCCTTAAAAGAATGTTGCCTCCATATTGTTCTACAATATATTCTTTAACTTCTCATAAGAAAAATTACTTCCTGTCTTAAAAAAAACCCCCACAACCCTTCATACTGTGTTTCAAGGCAACAAGATTTTTAAAAAAATCCAATACACATAGAATCATAGAATATCAGGGTTGGAAGGGACCTCAGGAGGTCATCTAGTCCAACCCCCTGCTCAAAGCAGGACCAATCCCCAACTAAATCATCCCAGCCAGGGCTTTGTCAAGCCTGACCTTAAAAACTTCTAAGGAAGGAGATTCCACCACCTCCCTAGGTAACGCATTCCGGTGTTTCACCACCCTCCTAGTGAAAAAGTTTTTCCTAATATCCAACCTAAACCTCCCCCACTGCAACTTGAGACCATTACTCTTCGTTCTGTCATCTGCTACCGCTGAGAACAGTCTAGATCCATCCTCTTTGAAACCCCCTTTCAGGTAGTTGAAAGCAGCTATCAAATCCCCCCTCATTCTTCTCTTCCGCAGACTCAAGAATCCCAGTTCCCTCAGCCTCTCCTCATAAGTCATGTGTTTCAGGCCCCTAATCATTTTTCTTGCCCTCCGCTGGATGTTTTCCAATTTTTTCACATCCTTCTTGTAGTGTCTCTCATGTTATATATGGTGAAAGATTTGCATGGTTTCTAAGCATATGAAAGAACAAAAGAATGTGCCTTCTTTTCTTCTCAGTAATAAAAAGTCCATTTCTTTCAACACCTATCTTTCATACATCTGGAATAATTATATTGTCTTGAAAAATCCAATTGTGTACTCCTCCCACAACTATCAGGCAGCTATCATCATCCTGTGTGTTGAAAGTCAAAGAAAAATTTCTACAGGGACAAAGGACAATCCAAATTTGTGCCATACCATGAGCTTTCTTCTAATTTAAAATTAGAATGAAATTTCAAGCTCTTTTTCACTTGCAAAGATCAATTTCATAATTCAAAAATTCATTTTATTTTATATTGAATAAATCAGACAAGTTCTTGCTAAATAATAGCAATTATCATTGAACAAGAGTTACAAAGGGCTTAAAACACACATATTAAATATGGATTCTTTTTAAAAGGAAATTGCTATCAGCTTACACTTTACTTTCTTTAAAAGGTTGTGAGCCCTTTTGAATATAAAGAAAATCTTCCAAATGTAAGCAGAGTGTAAACTGGTGCATTGTTTCTTCCAAAATCTTCAGGCAACTCCAGTACTTTTGCTATTGCTTATGGCTTTTCCAAGCAGCAGTGATAACTGCGGCTATTTATATACCCGTGGGCAGCAGTGAAACCACAAAGCTGTCAGGCTAGTTTCACTCTGCTGCAGCTTGGAAAGCCAGGCGCAATACCACAGGAGCTACTGACTAGGATGGATAACTCAAAAAGAGGCTGAGAGAGGTGTAAATTAAGTGTAGACAATCCTGACCATCCATGCAGCAACCAAAAGGCTCTGTATTGGAGGGGAACAAAGACAGTTCTTCCTTCATTCCAGCAGCCAAAGGCTGTGTGTGCACACATGGAAGGGAAGGATCTTCAAAACGGTATGATTCCTTCCAGCTGACGGGACCAAAAAGGGACCAGAGATAACAATCTGGCAGAAATCCCAGCATCCTTCCCTTGCTCAGCAGTTGGAGGCATCAACCTGTTTCGAGGGAGACTCATACAAGCCCAGGAAAAATAAGAACTCTTTTCTGGAACAATAATTTCACTTAGGACTCAGCAAAATCAGGTCTAATATATGCAATCAATATTCAAGAGACCATTCTGCATTTGCTGAATCCCAAGTAGGAAAGAGCCAGCATGTAAAAAACAATTATCCATTCCACATATGAGAATGTTGGGAGTTTACCTGAAAAGGGAGAGCACAACTTTATGCTACCCCCACCCGCTATGGCTGTACTGTTATAAAAACATCTATCACAGGATGTGGGAACGTTATTCCTATTGCTTAGCTAAGGAAAGCTACAACAAACTGATAAACCCTGACCTACAAGATTTTGAATGAATAAGCACTGGCTTAACCTCTGCTTAGAGTTTATTCAAATCTTTGTCATGAGTTTAAAATCCTCTACTAAATCTACATTAGTCAGAGGATTGGGGGGAAGAGGGGGGTAGAAGAGAAACAAACCAATAGACCAAATAGGTTGCAAGGACCTGAAGAAGCTCTTTGCTTTTATTTGATGACCATGCTGGTAACAGCTTGCTTTATGATGACATTAATTTAAAATGGCTATGTGGCCAGACATAATACAATGAGGGGGGAAGTCACTATACAAAACAGCTTCTCAACATAAATGCTCCCCATGCCCCAATATTTTAAAGTGTTAGATATATTCTAAATAAAAGTAAGCTTTTACATTAGTCATCTTTAATTCACATTTTGATTATGGAAAACCAACAGAGAGGAGGCAGAGACCTTTTAAGCAGTATGTTTAGTTTTTTGTTTTTTTTTAACTAATCACACATGGCAGATGCTTGCATTCTATAATTGTGAACGAAATCTAGTGATTAAAAATAACTTATTAGACCAGAGGCTTCCCTTCAGATTGGGTGTCTTTCTGTTCTATGGAAGCAAAAGTCTCCTTTTGTACACACTGTAGGCTGGAGCTATTAATGTAGCAGTAGTGAAGGATAAACGGGCTCCTCTTGGCAGGCTTCTATAATGAAGATTTGTAGTCTGACAAAATAGGACAGAGATGCTGCCATTTTTCATTAGTAAATACTAACTCAATTCAAGCAATTGGTGTGTTGATACAGTTTTTACAGAGTTCTTCAGTGGGTCAGTCCCATAACGAGGAGGTTACATGCTGCTTGGCCATCTGGCAGTGCATGGATTCTGGAACAACATCCCTCCCAGGAGGCCAATCTACAGCAGACATCACAAAGTTGACATATTTGATCCTCTGTGAGAAAGTGTGGTAACACCAGAAGTCAGAACTCTAGGACCTCTGCACAAAGTTGCATCCATGTGAATTCAATTTTCTTCAAAATAACGTTAATAACCTATTTTAAATGGCCCTCAGAATCTGGAAAGAATTCAAAATTAATCTTAAAAGCACCCGATGCACCATCTGTGATGAGTGCCAAATACCACAATGCTCGCTGGCCCAGACTTCCACGTTTTTAAAAATAATTAAGTTTTTGATTAACTGATATTTTAAAATGTCCCACTGAAAAGCCACTACTGCACAGAACAGTGATGTGAAACATTTTAAAAGCTTTCGAAAAATGACAGCTCAACAAACATGGTGCAGTGACTGTACTTGAAATGAATTCTGCAGCCCTATACATTGTTTCTTTGGTAAATACTGCACTAGCACCATACAGTTTTGCTTGTGCAGTTATTTCATTAGTTAATACAGACATTAAAGTTCTACTGCATCACTTTAAAACTAAATAAAGGGAGCTACTTGCTACTGGTACAGGTTCCTTGGATGGTCCAACACTCTTCCTGCAGCAACAGGGACCCTTGAGAAACAATATCAGGCTAATTAAGACCTTCAAATTTTCAAATGCTCAGTTCCTGAATGAGCACGTTTCACTTGTTCCATTTTTCAGATAGTAACAGTTGCTCTGTACATAAAATAATGCTAAAACCTAGGTACGAATATAGTACTCCAACTGCCAGTCTTAGTGCACATACATTTATAAGGACTGTAATTATAGTTCTGCAGCATCTCTCTATGGATTTAAAAAGCAGCCCCACTTGTAACTGATTTACCTGTTTCACATTATAATGGGTTTAATATTAATGTTGGACTGTTAGCGTTAACTTTTAAAAAGTGAAAAAGCACTGAAACTTTTATATTGGGAAACAACAAATGAATTACAGGGATCTTGCAAACATCAGAACATCCTTGGTCACAGCTTAGACTTTACATCCTTGGCAACATCCTTTTAGATTAAATTAAGCCCTTTACCAAAACAGAGTAAGATTTCTGTCATTTCCGTGCCATTACTCGAAAAACCATTGTGTAGTCATTTATTCTGTAACATGGTAGAGAGTGTGGAATAGTAGTGTCATTTTATTTCCCAAATATTTAATAGATTTTTTTAAGTTCCTCTTTAGTCACCCTGGCAACAGTTGGAATGGGCATGAAGATTTTTTAAAAGCTTTTTCAAAGGATATTTAGAGGGGAGCATACATTTAAAAAAAATACATACTTTTATCTGAAAATATTTAACCTACTAAATATTTAACCGACTATTGTCAGGAGCAACACTAGAAATTACTGTAACTAAGATTTGAGGAAAAAATTGTGACATTAACTTTCCATGTTTGGCTGCACTTTGGGTATAATAAGCTCACTGTTTTTTCTGTATAGTCAGTCAGTCTTTGCTTAAGATACCCAAAATTAGTGACTACTTCTGAAAATCTGGCTGTAAATGTTCCTCTTTCCTCTGCGGAGAGTCTCTCACACAATAGATGAAAAGTGACTACTAAGGCCTTGATTATAAAACAAGCTCCATGCAGGCCAAACCCTGCACCTTACAGCCCCACTGACATCAATAAATCTGAATGCCTGCATGGAGCTCATTGTCCATTCAGGTTCCAAGGATCTGACCTACTTGTAAGGGGACTGTTGCCCCCTTACTAACATTCAGTGGGGGTGTTTTGGTTGGCTAGCTCCCAGTACTAAAAAGGCGGAAGGGTCGATGGCGAATCAGGACCCTGAGACTGACAGCCCCCAGGAACAATGGGGAGAGGCCAATGCTTCAGGTCAGCCTGAATGACAGGGCGGGCAGGCTAATCAGGGAGTCAGGAGGCCAGGGAGGTCCTGTCCTCCGTGTGAGCTGGATTTGCCGGCTCAGACAGAGTGGGGCCGAGCTAAGGAGAAAGCAGGGACCCAAGCTAAGTTGGGGAGCAGAGCTGTGCCAGACCCAGAGGGACCAGAAAAGCAGCCTGGAGAGAGAGAGCAGACCCTGTCCTGGGAGCAGAGCTGCAGCTCCAAAGCTAGAGGCACAGCCCAGAGAGAGCAGACTTACCCTGGGAGGAGAGCTGCAGCAACCAGAGCCAGAGGGGCCAGAAAAGCAGCCCAGGAAGCAGGTCAGTGCTGGGAGCAGAGTCACAGAAGCAGCCTGCAGAGCAGACCTGTCCTGGGAGCAGAATTGTAGCAACCAGAGCCAGAGGGGCCAAAGAAGCAGCCCAGGGAGCTGGAGGCAGAGCAGCAGAGACAGAGTGGTGGAGCTGGAGCTGGAGCAGTCCAGAGCTGGTGCGGTGAGGGGGACCCTGGGCAGCGGGCCCAGCACAGGGAGATGCCACAGCCAAGAGGCTCTGCAGGCCAGGCTTGGATCGTAACCCCGAAAGGGCAGGGGCGACACTGGGACGGAGGGTCCTACCACTTAGAGCCTGAGAGCGTGTGGCCACCACCAGAGCAAGTGTCCAACTCACAGCATCCCTACAGCACAGCCAGGGCCTGAGAAGAAGGCCTGGGACTTACAAGGAACAGACTGTGAACTGCCCTGACATTCCAGAGACACTGTTTGTGATGTTCCCTGCCACAGAGCGGGTTGATGTGTTTCCTTTAACCTTTCCCATTTTTCCTTATTCTTTTTTAAATTAATTGTAGATTAAATAACTTGCATTTGCTTTAAATTGTATGTAATGATCAGTGGGTCAGAGAAGTGCCCAGTGCAGAGAGAGTACCCTGGAGTGGGGACACCCTAGCCCCTGTCCTAGGTGACCACAGCAGGGTTGGGGGTCGAGCCCCCCAGGAATCCTGGGCCCAGCCTTGTTGGCGTTACGAGGACTCTGCCAGACAGGAGAGTGGAAGGGAAGCCCTCAAGGGCAGGGAGGCCACTGGGTAAAGGAAGTGGGAGTGAGGCCTCGGATCCTTTCGCTAGTCTACTTCACCGGAGTAGTGCAGAAGCCAGGAAAGTTCCCCGCAAGAGCGGGACTATTCCCCCGCTTACATACTACCCATCCCATTCAATGGGCAGTGGATCAGGCTCCATGTGAGTACACGGAAACAGTGAAAATGACCGTAAACAAAACACTTTCAACTGTACAAAATAAGTGAACACAGATTTTGTTCTTTAATCCCTCACTGGGAATGGTAGGTCCTCAATGCCTCTGAAAAATCAGGCACAAGGTGTCTATGGTTGGACACCCAAAGACTGGGACACAAAATCTGTGAGAAGGTTGGCCTTACATAGAAAAATGGAATTGTAAAACCACAGACTGGCAGATGGACTCATGGCAGGTACACCATTACAAACTATTTTTAAATTGCTTTTAAACTGATTCAATTTCAAGTTCACAGTGTTACTTTAACATTTTCTATAACAAGCAATAAATGTTTATTACAAAATAATCAACAGAAACAGTTTGTCTTTATCCAAAAAGAGTACTGTAATAGTAACTCATAATTTTCCCAAAGAGATGCACAAAAACAGTGTTGTGATTTTCCCTAATATCCCCCCAAACCCAAACCTCCATCCCAGTGAAAAACCAAAGGCATAAGCATATATATTCTTCCCACATAAAAAGGCACATATTTTCAGAATTGGAACCTTTTCATTTTGGATAACAACAGAAGCTCATTACAACTGAGCTCCTCCCCCAGTCTACTACTATATGTTAAGCTTGCCACTTTTCTTCCTTTTAAAATTTCCCCTTCGACGCAGATACCTTACTGAATAAACTAGCTTTTTCACAACTAGACAGTTACACGGTTTTGGCCAGACCCCTGAAGAGAAAAAAGAAAAATCCTGCTCTGATTTATACTGCAAGAAGAGGGCCCAAAAAATCTCAACTAAGGCACCCCCCTCCCAACAGAGCCCAGCTGCAGGGCACCCCCCAGCCCAGACACCAACACCCCCTTCCCCACAGAGCCCAGCCACGTGGCACCCCCTAAACACCAGCAGTCCCATCTCCACAGACCCGAGTCCAGCCGTGAGGCATCCCCCTCTCCACAGAGCCCAACTATGGAGCAGATACCAGAACCCCCCTCTCCACAGAGCCCAGCAACAGGCCAGAGCCCAGACACCAGCACCCCTTACCCCACAGATCCCAGCTGCGGGGCAGCTCCCAGCCCAGACACCAGCACCCCCAGAGCCTTTACTCCTCACAATTTCTTACTGTCCCACCTGGGGACATGGTGTGGTGTGGCCCTGCCCTGAGCTGGGTTTCCCAGGCCCTCTCTGTCCTCGTGAGAATGAGGATCAAAGAACATGCAGCCTCCAGCCCTGCCAGGCTGAGCATTCCGTTCACTGTGAGCTGGGCTCTGCAGAGTCCAGCAGCCCGTGAAGGCAGCCCGAAATTCTGTGGGGGAAACAGGGAATTCTGCAATGGTGCAGAATTCCCCCAGGAGTAAATTACTATGTCTGGCAAGTAGGCGTCTAGTAAACACAGAACTTCCTCCCCTTTCCAAACATACACATTGCCATACTGACTCAAACCGGTGGCCCATCTAGCCCAGGATCCTGTCTCCAACAGTAGCCAGTACCAGCTGCTTCAGAAAAAAGGTGCAAAAATGCCACCACAGTAGAGCCTTGCAACCCAACGGGACCTGACAACAACATGACCCTCACAAGCTCAAGCTGAGCCATCTCTAATCACCTCCTCCTGCCCGTGGCGTCAGCACAGCACCACCTGTGTGCCTCCCTTCTGCTAGCTGCTGCCACCTCACTGCGCTCATGTGTGGTGCAGAGTGAGCGTGATGACAAGTTGCAGTGTCTCTAACTCCACAGCACACGCAATGCGGTGAGATAAGTGGCTGGCAGAAGTGGGGCACGGAGCCCCTGTTGTGAGGACCCCACAGGCAGGAGATGGCTAGAGATGGATTGGGGGCACAGGGAAACCCCAACCAAGCCCATGCCCCAAAGACAAGGCAGCGGTACTGGCACAGATTTGACGGGTGGGGAAGTGTCAGGGTCAGTTCTGAAAATGACAACACACTTGGGCCACAGGCCAGCTGTGCTTGGCTTGGGTACAGGTCCAGCTTGGACTTCCCCATAGGGAAAGTTTCTTTCTAACCCCTCATTAGTGTAAGGCTGGGTTATGCCTGGAGAATGAGTGCTTGCATCCTTACCCAAACTTTTCGCTTTTTAATTCTGATCTCATGGTACTGGATATTCTTCTTATCCATACAAAGGGAAGCTTTTTGTTTTTTTTTAAAAAAACATATGCCCTGTGAATTGAGAGAATATATTTTGTTTGGCTAGTCATTTCTGATTACGTTTGTTTTAGACTGTAAGCTTGTAAACTTTTGAGAACAAAGACTGTCTCTGTCCAGCACTTACACAACAAGGCCTTGATCCTGAATGAGGCCTCTTGGTGAGACCATAATACAAATGTTAATAGATGTCCATCTTCTTCTTTAATTCTGCTAAACTCTTTGCCTCAATTATATCTTTAGGAAGTGAATTTCATGGGCAAATTATGTGAAAATTTGTTTCCTTTTTTCAGTTCTGAATTTGCTCCCTTTCATTCTCACTGAATGTCCCCTTCGTCTTCCACTACGGGAAGGAACCAGAAATGCCTGATCTCTATCTTTTTTATACTGTTATTTTGTATACTTTTTTATGTCCCCTCTAATTCGCCTCGTCTCTAAAGTAAACAGTCCCAATTTTTCTTCCCACCCTCTCTTCATATAGAAGCTTTCCATGTCTCTAATCATTCTCATCTGTCTTTGAAACCTTTCTATTCCACTAATAATTTTTTAGAGAGAGCAAGAAATGAACACAGTATTCCAGGTAAGAGAGTACCATTGATTTATATAATGGCATTATAACATTTTCACTATTATTCACCATTCCACTCCTGGCTGCTGGTGCAGGGAGTGAAGGGTGCAAGACTTACAAAGCAGAAGGGGTTGATGATGGAATTCAACCCTGTATTCACACCGTACACACTACTGTAATACTCTTTGTACAAAATATGCCTTGTGAGGTAGTATTTGAAAACTAAGAACTCACTGATCAAAAATATCACGATCAAATGTATGTAGTAATATTATATGTAGAGTTATAGATATAAGCTGAAATCATGACTGAAGTGTGTTTACCAGACATACCTGGGGAGTAGGCAAACCACATTTCTCAAAGACAAAGGACAAGCTGACATGCACTTCTACTGGTATCAAAGTTAATGGGCAACCACCTATCAAGTGGCCATTCTTTGGCAAGGGGGACAGCGGGGGGAGGGAGGAGAGGAGGGCAGGAACAAACTGATCTGCATCTTAGCAAACAACAGCATGGAACCTCTTTCCTCACAAGACTCCATGATCCAACCTCACAGTGGGAACAAACTTTATCTAGGGGTAACCCTCAGGAAAACGCATTTCAAAAGAAGTATGGGACTATAAAGTGAGGGGCAAAAACATTCCACATTTTCTCTCCCTATTCATATCTTTCATTTTCACCTAAAAAGACAAAAGAAAAAATGTTTGGACTTTGGGAGAAATCCTGACCTGAAACAGGGTCAGCCCTATTGCATGGAGCATGAGGTAAGAATTTTACTTTCAATCAAGTTTTAGCACTGGAAAGTGTTATCTTTATTTCTCTTGTAACCATTTCTGGTTTAATGCCTTGTACTTGTACTCACTTAAAATCTCTCTTTGTAGTTAAATAAACTCGTTTTATTCTTTAATTAAAACCAATCTAGTATTGTCTTTAAACTGAATGGTGTGGGTAACTTCATTTATGGTAACAAATTGTTGTATACTGATCTCCTTTGAGGAGCAATGGACCTAATATATCTGGCCTGTCCAGGAGAGGGCTGGACAGTGCAGAACATATATTTTGGGGGGAAATCTGAGATGGAGTGTGTTAGTGTCACCCTGCAAGTGACAACCCAGGCTGGTGGAAGCCAGAGTGTGACTGACATGTGGCTGACAAGCTACAGTTTCCACAAACACTAAGGTATTACCTGCATGCTGCATGGCTGTTTATGAGCGGCCCAGATTGGAGCTATCACAGCAAAGCAATGTGAGGCTCCTGAGGTTGCAGGGAAGTGGTAACACAGCCCCTCGCTGGTCTGGATTGCACCTCGGAATGTCATACAATTCCAAACACTTGTTTCTTGAAAGCTTATGTGGTTTATTAGAATTTTACTCTCTGCTGTGTCTACGTGTTTCTAATGCTTAGTGGACAAGTGCATTATTTAGCCTTAGCAGTAAAAAATTAAATTCTAGCCTATTTTTAGATTGTATGGCTTGAAAAAGACTTTCAGCAATCTGGTCTCTGATTTTTTCTTTTGTTCAAACAATAATGTAGTTTCTATATAAGAAGCAGAATTTGTAGCGTAATACCTAGCGACAGAAACAATTATCTTATCAGTATAATTGGACATAATGCAGACAAAGCCACTTCAGAAAAGTAGTAACAATTATAAAATTCCTTGCTACACTATTTAGAAACAGAATTTAGATAAGACTAGTGTATTAATACCCACCAACAGCAATCATTAGAAATAGAATGTGTGAAATACACTTGTTAGATATGTGCTTTGCACGACATGAATACATGAGATGTTTTTCTATTGGATAAAGCTGCCTCATAGTAGACAAAATATGTTGCTGCAACAAACATTCTAACAGAAGCCTGTGTTTAATCTGGAAACAAATCTGCCGAAGTGCAATTTGAGAACTGCTAGTCAAAAGCATACTAGCTTCTGAACTGGTTAAACTGCTGCTTGACTAATGTTTATTAAAACAGAGAGGATGTAAAAGAGTTAATTATTGTTAATTAATTGTAAAATAGTGTTTTGGTAGGTAACATCACCCTCTTCATCCAAACAAATGATCCTTGATGCGTGCTCCAAACCCAAATACCAGTAGCCACAGAAAAATTAGACTCAGAGACCTATAGAGTAGGTTTTTCTAGTCAACTATACTACCTATACAAGATTGTTCAGCACAACACATTTTCTAGTACTTTACCAAGACTGGTTTTTAAAAGGCGTTTAGAAATAAAGGTATCCACCACTTTCCTTGGGAGATTATGACACTGGAATAATCTCCCCTTCCTGATATTTAACCTAAAATTTTATTTTTTAATTACATTCCATCGCTTCTCACATTACTACACTCTAATTCCTAATGATTCCTCCCGTCTTTGAGGTGTACACCATTCAATCACTTGTGGACTTTTTTCCTCCTTCCTCTCCCCCACCCCAAACTGTTCATTTGCTGGATTTTGTATAGTTAGCTTTTACTTTTACTTTGTAAATCCATCTCTGCTGATACACCCTAGGAGAAAGTCTTGCCTCCCCCCTCAAACAGTTAGTCATGTTTCAATACATATGCTATTCTATAGATATACCCCAGAGGCTTGTGTGTTGGGTACACATTTGTAAATTCCAGTATAAATAATATAAGAACAAGAAATTTGCCATAGTTAAGATCTGAATTACATTTATACCCCAAATACCACTGGTGAGACAAGCAATTACTTCTTCTCCTAGAATCTTTGTAATGTAAATTCCTCCATCATTTCTAGAAGAAAATTTCAAATGTTTTTACGATGATGACAGCCCTTTTACAATGATGACAGCCCTCCGTATACTTAGCCGAAGTTTTTCTCCCTGCCCCTCCATTTTAGTGTCCATGTGTTTCTGTTGTTGCTCAGTTCATATAATTCCCTTAAAAGGTCACTGTGATATCTTCTTAGGTACATATAATGCACAAATCAGAATTATTTACTAACTTCCAACCAGTTAAACTTGAACAGCCTGACTGAAGGATGTGGAGTTGCACAGCTTCAATTAAGGACATAATCTGGCCAACAGAACCTCTACTGCAGGAACCAAAAAAGATAATGACACACAAGGAAAAGAACCCAACACTGAGATCTCAGACTTCTTGCAGGCTGGTAGTTTTGAGAAAAATACATACAAGAATTCTTTCTACTTCTAAAATTAGCTTATTTCATATGGGATCACTGCCAAGCAGAGAAGAATTCATTTTTTCACCTTGTCACTCTTAGATTAGAATTCCTCTGCAAACTGCTCAGGTTATAATGAAAAAACTATATACCGTACCTTGATTTATCTGAACCTTCTCCAAAATTTGTACATCCCTTCAGAGATAAGATTCCCAAAACTGGACACAGTACTCCTAGCCGCAGTGGAGTCTCAACCATGGTTTTATACAATGGCATATTTTCTTCCCAGCCCCCCCAGTTCCTTTGGATTCACCCTATGATTATCTTGACCTTTTTCACTACCGCTAAACAACGAGACATTTATACCTTCATGTTCCTTCCAACCTGAATGCAATAACTTTGATTGTTAAACAACTGAAAGTTATAGGCAATCAATGCAAAAGTTACCTCCTAATTTTTAGATACACAATATATGACATAACATTTCTCATGTTAAAAATCTATCAGCTGTTCCACAGACCACTGACAATGTATTTATGATAAACTGCATTCTGAAAGATTTGTAACGTTACCAGTGTTTCTAACATTTGTTGTTGTTTGAAAATGCTAAAGTACATCCCCAGAGGTACAAATCTCTTGTGTAAATACAGGATAGTGTCATGGAGTGTTATCATGTCCAACATAGCAGTTATCACCATACTTTCAAATGTAGTTTCAAATGTAGTAACGTTCCTAGTCTTATGCATGCTTTTTGTCTTATGCATGCTTTTTTATCTGCTTTAAAAAAAGAAAAGAAAACAGAAAAGACTGGTCAGTGGGCACTATACAATTGCTCCATTGGTCTCCTTAACCAACTCAAAATTCAATGCTTTATTCTATGTCACCCACTGAGTCACCATTCGCTAACCATCCTCTTTATCCTCCTCCAAATCATTCTTAACTCACTGCACCACGGGCATACATACACTAACACTTGTGTTGGCTATATTTTAGCTTCAGGGCCTGGACCTTGTTTTTATACATAAAGCATCAAGCACACAAACTACAAGATACATAAAGTAAGTGATTGTAAACAAAATAACCAATTCACCTGACTAATAAATTAAGACCTAGTCACTTGGATTAGATTTTTCTCTTGGATAGTGTATTTAACACAGAGAAAAAAAATCTAACTCTTCATTAGAAATAAAGTGCAGTTTTCCTAAATGTATGATTAAATGCTTATCACTGAAATTAAAAGTCTGAGTAGTTCAACCTGCATATATCATCTATAGGTAACCATGGATAGAATACCTTTTCCCCAGATTCACACATTTTAGACCTGCTCTTTCTAGTTTAAAAAACATGCCTCAGCTGGAAGTGGTTTCCAAATCAGTCTTTTTATATGTGACCTGAGATCTCTAACCACTTGAGCCAAGCAGCAATTGTGCATGCACCCAGGGATACAAGGAAGGAGCATGCACAGTTAAGAGCTAGCAGAAAGCTGCTTGTTAAGTTAAGGGTCTGTCAGCATTTCCAAGTTTATAAACTCTTGTTTTCAGAGCTTTATAATTGGCAGTAATCATTCATTTATGGCTTATTACAACAATCTATAACCCATGAACCAACCCCCGTCTCCCTCACGACTGTAGAGGTGTTAACAGGCCACTTCACTTTGAATGGTCCCTTGAAATATGGGTTAACTAGTTATGCTAAACAATCTGTTACTCCTTGTATTTAACTGTGACACTCTGAGTACATTTCCTAGACCAGAAGAGTGAGTGGTGTTCTAGCTCAAAAGCTTGTCTCTCTCAGGCCTTGTCTACACTACGAAATTAGGTCGAATTTATAGAAATCGGTTTTGTAGAAAGCGTTTTTATAGAGTCGATTGTGTGTGTCCCCACACAAATGCACTACGTGCATGTAGTCGGCAGAGTGTGTCTACAGTACCGAGGTAACCGTCGACTTCTGGAGCGTTGCACTGTGGGTAGCTATCCCACAGTTCCCACAGTCTCCGCCGCCCATTTGAATTCTGGGTAGAAATCCCAATCCCCGATGGGGTTAAAACATTGTCGCGGGTGGTTCTGGGTACATATCGTCAGGCCCCCTTTCCCTCGCTTCCTCCCTCCTTCCCTCCGTGAAAGCAACAGCAGACAATCGTTTCGCGCCTTTTTTCCTGGGTTATCCGTGCAGATGCCATACCACGGCAAGCATGGAGCCTGCTCAGCTCACCGTCACCATATGTCTCCTGGATGCTGGCAGATGCACTACTGCATTGCTACACAGTAGCAGCTTATTGCCTTTTGGCAGCAGACAGCGCAGTATGACTGGTAGCCGTCATCGACGTAGTCCAGGGTGCTCTTTTAACCGACCTCGATGAGGTCGGGGTGCCTGGGCAAACATGGGAGTGACTCAGCCAGGTCGTTTCCCTTTTAAGTTTCGTCTCATGGAGATTGAGTCCTACCGGCAGTGCACTGGTCTTTTAATCAGCAGCCAGGAGAAGACGATGGCCAGCAGTCATACTGCACCATCTTCTGCCGAGGACCCAGGAGATGACAATGGCTGGCGGTCGTACTGCACAGTCTGCTGCCAGCAAGATGTATAAAGATAGATGAAGTGGATCAAAACAAGAAATAGACCAGATTTGTTTTGTATTCATTTTCTCCTCCCTCCCTCCCTCTGTGAAATCAACTGCCTGCTAAACCCAGTTTTGAGTTCTGTCCTTAAGGGGGGCATTCTGTTTCTCGCAAAGCCACCCCTTTGTTGATTTTAATTCCCATAAGCCATGTTGTCAGTCGCCCCCTCCCTCCGTCAGAGCAATGGCAAACAATCGTTTTGCGCCCTTTTCCCTGGATTGCCCGAGCAGGAGCGGACGCCATTGCACAGCAAGCATGGAGCCCATTCAGCTCACCACAGCAGTTATAACCATTGTAAACACCTCACGCATTATCGTGCAGTGTATGCAGAACCAGCACCTGAAAAACCAGGCAAGGAGGCGACAGACATGAACACACTTTTCTCTAAAACCGCGTTCCCCCGCAATTTGGAGATCATGGTGTTAATGGGGCAGGCTCATGCCGTGGAATGCTGATTCTGGGCCCGGGAAACAAGCATAGAGTGGTGGGACCGCATAGTGTTGCGGGTCTGGGATGATTCCCAGTGACTGCGAAACTTTCGCATGCGTAAGGGCACTTCATGGAACTTTGTGACTTGCTTTCCCCTGCCATGAAGCACAAGAATATCAAGATGAGAGCAGCCCTCACAGTTCACAAGCGAGTGGCAATAGACCTGTGGAAGCTTGCAACACCAGACAGCTACCGGTCAGCCGGGAATCAATTTGGAGTGGGCAAATCTACTGTGGGGGTTGCTGAGATGCAAATAGCCAACACAATCATTGAGCTGCTGCTATCAAAGGTAGTGACTCTGGGAAATGTGCAGGTCATACTAGATGGCTTTGCTGCAATGGGATTCCCTAACTGTGGTGGGGCCATTGATGGAATGCATATCCCTATCTTGGGACCGGATCACCAGTGCAGCCAGTACATAAACCACAAGGGGTACTTTTCAATGGTGCTGCAAGCACTGGTGGATCACAAGGGACGTTTCACTATCAACGTGGGATGGCCGGGAAAGGTTCATGACGCTCGCGTCTTCAGGAACTCTGGTCTGTTTGAACAGCTGCAGGAAGGGATTTACTTCCCAGACCAGAAAATAACTGTTGGGGATGTTGAAATGCCTATAGTTATCCTTGGGGACCCAGCCTACCCCTTAATGCCATGGCTCATGAAGCCGTACACAGGCAGCCTGGCCAGTAGTCAGGAGCTGTTCAACTACAGGCTGAGCAAGTGCAGAATGGTGGTAGAATGTGCATTTGGACGTTGAAAGGCGCGCTGGTGCAGTTTACTGACTCGCTTAGACCTCAGCGAAACCAATATTCCCACTGTTATTACTGCTTGCTGTGCGCTCCACGATATCTGTGAGAGTAAGGGGGAGATGTTTATGGCGGGTGGGAGGTTGAGGCAAATCGCCTGGCTACTGGTTACGCACAGCCAGACACCAGGGCGGTTAGAAGAGCACAGGAGGGCGCGGTGCGCATCAGAGAAGCTTTGAAAACCAGTTTCATGACTGGCCAGGGTACTGTGTGACACTTCTGTTTGTTTCTCCTTGATGAAAACCCACCCCCTTGGTTGCCTCTAAATTCCCTGTAAGCCACCCTCCCTCTCCCCTTCAATCACAGCTTGCTTGCAAAGGAAATAAAGTCACTATCATTTAAAAAAACATGTATTCTTTATTAATTGATTATAAAAATAGGGAGATAACTGACAAGGTAGCAGGGTGGGGTGTGAGAGGAGGGTAGGAGGGAAAGAAAAGGCCACTTCAAAACTTGTTGAATGCTAGCCTTCTGTTGCTTGGGCTGTCCACTGGGGTGGAGTGGTTGGGTGCCTGGAGCCTCCCACCCCGCGTTCTTGGGCATCTGGGTGAGGAGGCTATGGAACTTGGGAAGGACGGAGGGCGGTTAAGCAGGGGCTGCAGTGGCAGTCTGTGATCCTGCTGCCATTCATGAACCTCCACCAGAAGCCAGAGCATGTCCGTTTGATCCCACAGTAGCCCCAGTGTTGCCTCATGCCTCCTCTGATCTTCCTGCCGCCACCTCTCCTCACGTTCATCGGCCACTGTCCTGTACTCTGCTATTGTGTCCCTCCACACAGCTCTGTCAGTGCCGGAGGACTGCCTGAGCTCAGAGAACATGTCATCATGTGTGTGTTTTTTTCGCCACCTTATCTGAGATAGCCTTTGGGATGGAGGAGGGAGGCTTGAAACATTTGCAGCTGCTGGAGGAAAAAAAGGAAGTGAAGTATTTAAAAAGATACATTTTACAGAACAATAGCTATACTCTTTCACGGTGAACAACACTATTCACATTACATAGCACATGTGATTTTGGCACAAGGTCGCATTTTGCATCTTATATTGAGTGCCTGCAGCTTTGGTGTTAGAGATCACACACGCAGGGCCGGGCAACAGAATTCGGCTTGCAGGCGGCCATGGTAAGCCATAGTCTTTCGGCTTCTGCAACCTTCATAACAGCAGCCCCCTCTTTTCCCATACCAAGCAAAGCCCGTTGAGTTGGCCATTTACTGCTGCAGTTTTCCTGTTAACGTGCAGCAGCAGAAACCAAACTAACCCCCTTCCCCCATCCAATTGTCTGGGATGATCGCTTTTCCCCTCCCCCCCACCGCCTGGCTGGTATCAGAGAAGATACCTGCTAGCCAAACGCGAACCCCTCAGCGCCAATGCTGCCCCCCATCTCCCCACGTGGCTAACTGCGTGGAGGATTTCTTTTCAGCCACAGGCAAACAGCCCAGTAGGAACGGCCACCTCTGAATGTCCCCTTAATTAAATTCCCCTATTTCAACCAGGTTACCATGAACGATATCACTCTCCTGAGGATAACCCAGAGAGATAAAGAACGGATGTTGCTTGAATGCCAGCAAACACCGGGACCATATGCTGCCAGGCTTTGTCATGCAATGATATCAGATTACTTGCTACTAGCATGGCATGGTAAAGTATCCTACCATGGAGGACGGAATAAGGCTGCTCTTCCCAGAAACCTTCTGTAAAGGCTTTTAGAGTACCTCCAGGAGAGCTTCATGGATATGTCCCTGGAGGATTTCCACTCCATCCCCAGACACGTAAACAGACTTTTCCAGTAGCAGTACTAGCCACGAATGCATCCCAAGTCCTCAAGGCTACTTAATCATTAAAGAAGCTTGTTTTTATAACATGTATTATATTTTAAAAGGTACACTCACCAGAGGTACACTCTCCGGCTTCGTTGGGTTGGGAGGGTATTTCAATCAGGGTGATAAAAAGATCTTGGCTGTTGAGGAGAACGGTGTACTGTGTACTCTCCCCAAGCTCGTGCTCCTCCTCCTCCTCATCTTCCCCGTCCGCAAAATCCTCAGCCATGGCGGAGAGTACCCCATCATTGGAAACTATGGACAGGGGTGGAGTCGTGGTTGCGGCCCCCCCCCCTAGAATTGCATGCAACTCAGCATAGAAGCGGCATGTCTGGGTCTCTGTCCCAGAGCGTCTGTTTGATTCTTTGGTTTTCTGGTACGCTTGTCTGAGCTCCTTAACTTTCATGTGGCTCTGTGTTGCGTCCCTGATGTAGCCTCTGTCCCTCATGGCCTCTGAGATTTTTTGAAATGTTTTGGCATTTCGTCTTTTGGAATGTAGTTCTGATAGCACAGATTCCTCTCCCCATACAGTGGTCAGATCCAGTACCTCTCGTTCGGTCCATGCTGGAGCTCTTTTTCGATTCTGGGACTGCATGGTCACCTGTGCTGATTAGCTCGCCTGGCCAAACAGGAAATGAGATTCAAAAGCTCCCAGGGCTTTTTCCTGTACACCTGGCCAGTGCATCCAAGTTGAGAGTGCTGTCCAGAGAGGTCACAATGGTGCACTGTGGGATAACTCCCGGAGGCCAATACCTTTGAATTGCGTCCACACTAACCCTAATTCGAAACGGCGATGTCGATTTCAGCGCTAATCCCCTGGTTGGGAAGGAGTACAGAAATTGGTTTTAAGAGCCCTTTATGTTGAAAAAATGGCTTCGTTGTGTGGACGGGTGCAGGGTTAATTCGGATTTAACGCTGCTAAATCCAACATAAACTCATAGTGTAGACCAGGCCTCACCAACAAAAGTTGGTCCAATAAAAATATTACCTCATCCACCTTGTCTGTAATCATTCAACTTGGCCACAAGGTTTCAGCTCAGAAGCAATTTTTATCTGAGTGAATTCAGTGTTTGTGAAAGGTGGAAGTTTCATTGCACTACAGTCCTCGTTTTAATCAATACACGCACACAGAAGCGGGGAAAGATTCTTCACATCAGGAAGTGCACCTCAATAGTGACCAGTAGGAGCCACCTGAAGCTGCAACGATACCTGCAGCTGGCCTGCGGCAGCCGACTCACACTCACAGAGCTCAGCCAGTGCGGCTGTTTCATTGCTGTGTAGACTTCTGGGCTCAGGCTGCAGCCCAGGCTCTAGGAACCTCTGAGGCAGGAGGGTCCCAGAGCTCAGGTGTCAATGAAACAGTTCTGCAGCCCAAGGCACGCAAGCCCACATCAGTGGGCACAGCCCAGCCATGGGTTTTTCTTTGCTGTGAGGATAGACCCTGAATTACCTCTCAATAACTACTACCCATGATTTGCCTATTCTTTTAGGAGACTTTAGTTTCCACAGCTGTCAAGACTAACACCCTTCATAAGCACTAAAAATAAAAATAAATGATTTTAGTGAATTCAAACTGAAATGTCACAGACAAGAAAATTCATATGCAACTAAAAATTCTAAAGGTTTTAAACATGGGTTTATTGTACGGGCATAAAACATGTTTTTAGAAGGACAGATCAGAAATTAGAAAACTCATTTTCTAATCAACCATGAGAACTCCAAAGGAGCCATTATAATCCATCATCTCAACTATATCTGACACGATCCAACAAACTGTATGGGTTTCAAACGATAGCAACATCTCTTGAAAGAGCCTACTAATTTTCACAAGTTAAGAATTATACAAACTAACTTTCTCTTGGTTATTATGCAAAGTGTTCAGCTATAAAAGCCAAACAAACAATGAGTGAAAGCCAGAATGTCATCTCAGATTTTTAGTTTTAACTATGAAATTTCCTTGCTTGCTTTTGTGGGTTAAAGTAAGATCTCCGAGATTACTTTAAACTTAGCTTTTGAACCTCAGCATGATGAACAGCACTTACAAGATATGATCTAAACAGAAATACCTACTGCAAATCCAGTCAAAGGAGGGCCGGTTTATTCTCAACTGCAGTAATTCTATAGTAACACATGCAGTTGGGGAGCATGCACATTTGTTTCTCAGACCTCTTGAAGTATAGCATTTTTACAAGCTACTGGTAAAAAATATTTTAAGAACAAAATTCTATTACAACAGCAGTCAGTTGTTCTAGATATCAAAGACCATGCTACTGTTTCACTGTGGGGACTTGTAGCCCTGAATAAGGTCTGTTCTGCCACCCCCACACCAACTACTACTATCATGCCAGCAGCAAGAGCTTTTCATGTTACTCTTTCTGCTGGATCTGCTTCTCTCTTCTCCACCACAAATGTTCCTCTGTCTGTAGTAGGTGGAGCACAGTGGGGGCCCCTTGAGATGAGAACTACCACATCACAGGAGAATGAAGAAAGTTTGTGAAAGGGGGAAGAGAAGAAAACGTGTACTGTTTTTTAATACATGGTAAAAAGTAAGCATTATGGGGTATCTGGACACCTTACAAAGTTTACATTAAGATAATTAACGTCTCAATGTGATAAAACGTGCCTTTCATCCAACCAGTCAGCTAGGAATTAGATCAACTGGGAAGGCAGAGGCAAAAATGGTGCAATTTGTAGCTTTTACTAAAAGTGCCAGGATTAATGTTCTGTGCATTTTCCCAGGGAGTGAATACAGAGGTGCAAGGCCTCTGCCAGAATTACCCTGAGGCTGAGATGTATATCAAGTGTTTCACAATTAGGAAATCACTGTTCAAGCTATTGTTTACTGCAATAAAAGCATATGCCTGAGCCAGTGCTCTTATCCAAAACGAACAAGGTAAGGGCATTGTTTTTGTATATAAAAGACTGCCTCTGACTGAAACTGATTAACTACAGCTAGCCCTGTACACCTGTGCAGCTCTTGCTCCTGCCATTTAGTTCGCAGAAGAAGGCAGGGTATTTCCTGCCACCTGCGGGCGCGGGATAACATAGCCCTTCCAGCGTCGCTCTAATGAACTCGGTGAGTGCCGGATACACCCCCAGAGCCTCGGCTCCGGTCTGTCTCCCTTCTCAATTGAATGTCCCTGATCCTCCCTAGGTCTGCTCAGACATTTCAGTGGGCGCTGCATGCCGCCGCCACCACCCCGAGTAACGGGGGGTTGGGGGCAGGGGGGGAGAGAAGAGCGCTGCACCCACCAAAGCCAGCCCTTCTTGGAGCTAGGCTGCCGCTGCACCGGGGGACTGCACGGGCCGCAGCCTGGTCCCCTCACGGGTATCGACCGCCTCGGGGGTGGGCGGGACTCCCCCTGCCCAGAGCCACAGGGTCAGGGCAGGCCCGAGGGCGGCGGTCGCCCAGCGGGGCTCGATCCCCGGGTGCCCGCCACAGCGAAGCCCGCCACATCCGTGCTCGGCAGCGGGGACGGCTGGGCATGGTGCCCGGGCGTAGGGGCGCTGCGAGGAGCCCGGCTGGCCAGGCCGGCCGCAGCTCCCCGGTCGGGCCTTCAAACGCCACAGGCCGCAGCCTGGGCGCCAGCCGCCGCCCAGGGAAGGAGGGAGGCCTTGCCGGGAGCAGCCGCCTCTTCTGGAGGGGGCTGGGCGGGCCGGGAGACACCCCTTCCCCATCCCCCCGCACTGGGGGGAGACACCGCCCCGCCCGAGCGCTCGCTCACTCACCCGCATCCTGCCCTGCGGGCTCGGCTCCTCGGCGCGGGGGGACAGCGAGGACCAGAGCAGCAGCAGCCCCAGGAAGCTGCCCGCCAGCAGCACGGCGCGCAGCAGAAAACCCAGCTTCAGCCGCATCGTCCCGCGCCGGCCCGACGCCCTGCTACCGCTTACCGCTCCCGCCGCCCGCCTCGGCCCCCTCCTGAGCTACCCCGTCCCCAGCCCCGAGCCGGGCTCGGCTCCCTGCCCGCGCCTGGCGTTGCGCCCCCCGCTCCTGCTCGCTCGAGCCGCCTGCTCTCAGCTGCTGCTCCTCTCTTTAGCTCTACCCCGATCCCTGCCTGCTGATCTGCTGCCTTCCCTCCGCCGCCGGCTGCTGCTGCCGCTGCCCCCTCCTCAGTCCGTCACTGTGCTGCAAGCACAAACTTTTTCTCCCCCTCCTTAAAACTGCCCCGATTCCTCTGCTGCTTGTCTCGTCTTCTCCCTGCTGAGCTGCGCCCAACAGCTCAAATGATCTGAAGCAGGAAGTCACCGCAGCGACAGCTCCACGTGGCTGATTTATAGCCCGGAGAGTTTTCCATATTGATTGTAGGTTGCCTTTTCACACGTCTCCCTAAGGAGGTGGATTTGTACGAGTAAAGCTGGGATGAGGTGTGCAAACACCACGCTGCTGCTCCTAGCTTGGTGAGGTGGAAGAAGGGATCATTTCCGGGTTTATGCCTTTACCTTGGCTTGGAAAGAGAGACAGAGTCCACGGGGATTTATAACTGCCTTTTTTAAAACTACCATCATACCAGATTCGGACCCAGATTGCACCAGACCTCTGTCATACAATACTACTTTTACTTTATTTCCCCCTGCATGTTTGTAATTTGATGTATGGGAACTCTGATATGTGCACCAGCCTCATCACTGGTGAAAACTTTCAAAGAACCGAGCCCAGGTTGTCAGGCCTTAAAAATGATTTAGTATGTGTGTAGCCCTGTCTGGTAAATCTTATGCCTTAAGTATTGAAAAGAATGAAAACCTTGTAGATATTTTTACTTTAGAAAATAAACTATATTCCCCTACCCAATGCTAGCCTTGCAGCAAAAATAAGTTCCCAACTTTCTGTAAACTAATTTCAGGCCAATACCATGCAAAGTACATGCTTAACTTTATTCATGTTGAGTAGACCTATTGAAATCATGTACTGTTTTTGTCCATAGTATTAAACTGGTGTACCAGAAACAAATTGTACACAGTCTGAGCAAATAAGAAGGATCTAAATTCAGTATAATTCCTGAAATCATTGACTTTTCTCAAATTTGGCTTGTATTCCTGACAGCAATCTTAAGCCAACCTGTCTTTCATTCCACACTTGCACTCTTCTTAACTTTCAGTGCAGTTCATTTTTCTCAGCATTCTGTTTTTATCTTGTGCAACAGTTGTGAAAAATTAGCGTAGTCCAAGTGCAGTTATCAGGAAAGCAGCCATGTAAAAACAAATTTATTTAACAGTTCTCCTTTGGTATAGTCTGTCAGAGTCACTAAGGTTTACTAAGGTTTTTTTTTTCAAATTCCTGTTCACACTGCAGGAATCGTCTAGATCCAACAATCCTGAACATTGACTTTTCAGTGATAATTTACTTTAGAACAAGATATTGCATATCAATAGGATTCCCCGTGGACGATTTTTTCAATAGGAAATGTAATGCTTTACACACTTGGAAACTGAAGTGTCTGTTCGTCCAGAAAACTAGTACAGCACTGTTAGTGGCATTAACATTTTCCCCATTCTAATAGCTTGATGCAAAGAACTAAATAGGTTAATGCTGAGTTAAAGGTACAGTAAAAGACTCCAAACCTGCAATCACTTGTACAAGTGCTTAACTTTGTGTGTGTTTTCCAGTGAGAGTTATATCTAGAATTTGAAAAGTTTACTGGATACCTGCTAGGTAGAGATAAATATAAAAGACAAGTGGAGACCCCCCCGAGGCGCTCATTCTAAATTTGAAGTTCCAGCTCTTGGAAGGGTGAAAGAGGGGGGATATCTTTCTTTGCCTTTCTGAGCCCCATGGCGTCTATTGCAAAAAAAGTAGGTCTCCCCTACTATTTCTTTTTGCCAATGTCCATTTTTTGGGACCTCCTCTCCAATGACCAACTCTAGTTCCTCCTCTGTTGTAACTCATAGCTTTCTCAAGGAGCAGCAGAAGAAAGAAATAATTATTTACAGTCTTAATGTTGCCCGCAATTGTAATTGATTGTAAAACTGACTAGAGTCTTGTAATTTCACTCTGCTGTTGCTTGCTCTATAACTGAATCATTCAAGCGGTCTGTCAGCAGACTGAGGAAGACACTACTGTGTCAGTTCCAGGCTCGCTCACAGCAATTGCAGGGCAGAATAGTCAATGGGCCCCCACGCACACACAAGCCGTGCCCCCACGGACACGGTCCACCTGACATTTGAGCAGTGCTGCACCTGCGCTGGCAGGTGCCCAGCGAGCTGCCTGCTGCATGCGCTCTTCCAGTACATCCAGGACTTCCACATGCCCGCCTGGCAGGGTTGCCAACTGTCTAATCGCACAAACCCAAAGACCCTTGCCCCGCCCCCTACCCTGCCCCTTCCCTGAGATCATGCCCCTGTCCAGCCCCCTGCTCATTCCATTCCCCCTCCCTCCATCTCTTGCTATCCCCCACCCTCACTCATTTTCACCAGGCTGCGGCAGTGGGTTGGAGTGCGGGGTGCAAGCTCTGGGAGGGAGTTTGGGTGCAGGAAGGAGTGTGGGGTGCAGGCTCTGGGAGGGAGTTTGGTGCAGAAGGGACTGTGGGCTCTGGGAGGGGATTTGGGTGTGGGAGGGGTGATGGGTACAGGTTCTGGGAGGGAGTTGGGGTGCAGGAAGAGGTGCCGGTGCAGGCTTTGGGGGGGGGTGCAGGTTCTAGGCTAGGGCAGGGGGTTGGGGTGCAGAAGAGGGTCAGGGAGTCAGCGCTTACCTCAGGCGGCTCCTGAAAGTGACCGGCACACCCCACTGGCAGCAGCTTGTAGGCGGGGGGGGGGTGGGGCAGGGGTTCTTCACGCGCCGCTGCCCGCAGGCACCAGCCCCACAGCTCCCATTGACCACAGTCCCAGCCAATGGGAGCTGTGGAGTCAGCACTCAGGGCGGGGGCAGCATGCGGAAACACGCCCCTCTGGGGCCGCAGAGTCATGCTGGCCGCTTCCGGGAGTGGTGCAGAGCAAGGATGGGCAGGAAGCCTGTCTTAGCTCTGCTGCACTGTTGGCGGTGGCCAGGGCCCTCTGGGCCCTTTTAAATCACCCAGGCACTTGGGCAATTCCCGCTTCGCCCCACTTCAGCAGGCCTGTTCAGTTCACATTTGTATGGTCATTGTAACAAGCATCGTTTTTAAATGAAAGTTTAAATTCTGCAAAAACTGATGAATAAGGCTTCCACAGCTATAAGGGAAAGCTTCACACTCACCCCAGGCAAATTTGCCTGAGGACAGCAGTCCCTATGTCAGCCAACTTGACAGATAAAATGCTTTTTTCCTCCCAAAGGAATCATGGCTTCATTAGACTGCTACAATGCAGCTGTCCACTAGGAAGCAGTGTGGCCTTGTGGACTAGGCACTGGAGCAGGAGTCAGGAGACCCGAGTTCTATGTCTGGCATTGTCACTGACCTAGTGTATTACCTTGAGCAAGTCACTTCAATTCTGTGTGCTTCTGTTTTTCCTCCTACCTTTGTCTGTTTTCTTTGTTTGGATTGTAAGGTCTTCAGGGAAGGAAATGTTACCGACTATTTATTTGTACAGTGCCCGATAGAATGGGATCTCTATCTTGATTGGATCTCCTAGGATTCTAAATAATAATGAGCTTAGAAGTGACTTCAGATATTTATAATTTTAATTGTATTTTTTCCATGATACCAAAGGCATTACTAACTATAGCTTTTTTTCTACCAGTGAAGCTATGACAATGCTAAGGCTATGTCTACACTACACAGTTTTTAATGACACGGCTGTGTCACCACAGCTGTGCCGCTAAAAGTCGTGCAGTGTAGCCACTGTTCGTTGACTCTCCTGCTGACAAAAAACTTCTACCCCCAACGAACAGCGTTTGCGTTGTCGGCAGGAGAGCGCTCCTGCCGACAATGCACTGTTCACACTGTCACTTGTTGCAGCAAAACTTTTGCCTTTCGGGGGGAGGGAGGGTTTAACACCTCTGAAAGACAAAAGTTTTGTTGTTCAATTGCCAGTGTAGAAATAGCCTAAGGAGTTACAGATAGCGACTTACCCCTCTTCACATATTGCATAAACCTCAAGGGCTCAGTCCCGTTGTCCTTATTCAGAGAAGAGTCCTAGTGAATTTAGTTAGGAAACTAACTTCCATGTCAACATACCTCTGCCTAGGTAACCCACATCCAGTATTTCTACACAAACATTTCTAAGAAAGCTGCCAAACATCTTCATTTTCTTTTTTGAGCATTGATACATGTCTACTAAGCATTGTACTAAGATCACCAATGCATTTCACATAGGCCTCCAAATAGCTGTCAGTATTATTTTTAGTCATTACTAGCCTATGCTGTACTTGAACCAATGACCTACTGTGACCTAAAGGTGAAGTATCCAATTACCAATCCTTTAAGCCACTCTATCACCTTCTTTCTAAGCACTTGAGGGTATGGTATCTGCCTCCAGGGCTGCTAGAAAATGTCAGTCTCATGCATTTTGCTAGCATCTGACAAACCAATATTTGGATACACTTGTTAACTGTTGTCCTGAATAAATATTTTCCCCACAGTAAAGCACGTTAGATTTACATGACCAGAATTATTGAAAGAAGATTTTAATGAAGTTTAATGACCATAAAAACAAAACCCCTAGTCTACTAATGAGAGGTAAACATAAGATGCTATAAAAGCTTCCTTGTACGTAAAATTGCAAAGGTGCCTAACTGTGATCCTCTTCAGAGGGACTGATGGGTTTTTTTGTTTACAGCCTTTCATGCCTGACCAGTGCTTATGGGTGTACCAGGACTTGTTTAAGCTCGTGTTTTTATTTATTTAATATATATTAAATATACCATTTTAATTCAGCACAGGTCAAAACCAAGTTTTTCCCCCCAATCAGCTGCCAACACCCACCTTCCCAAGCACTTCAAAACAGCAATGAATTGTAGGAATTCATCAGAATAATTTTATCTTAAGCACAGCATTATACCTAGGAATTTTTGAAATTCAGCTGCCAGAATTTTCATTTACTCTGATATTTCACTATGTGAGATACTAGGGCTTTAGTATGTGCAACCTTGGAGTTGATGTCTTTTTAAAAAGACAAGTTGATAAGTGTCAACTAGTAGACACTGACTTATTTAAATATCCTGTATACCCATTAATGTTTTTCATTATTTTATTGTTTCCTGAAATAAGATTTATAAACATTTTAGCCTTTAGTAAGTGAACTGCACGTTTATCTAGCTTCATTTTAACTCTGATTGATATCAATACTGCTATCTTTTGTTGAGATATAATTTACACTTCAATAGCACCTTCTACCTGAGGAGTTCAAAGTACTTTTAAAAGTATGAATTAAATCTCACACATAGAAGGATAACGTGGTTATCCTCATTTTACAAATGGGGAAGGGGGGAAAAGGTTGTGTCATACAAGGAGTGTATGGAACAGAATACATATCTCCTGACTCCTAGTGGTATGTTTCAATCATTTGGCTATGCCTCCCACTAATGCTGTTTTGAATCTTATTACAAATCAGCCATCACCCTTGAAAACAAACACACAAAAACAATCTGACTTTTTTTTTTTTGGCAGCATTGGTTCTCAGTGAGTCTTATTACATATTGGTACGAGTCTTCCATGGATTAGAGAGTGGGAGTGAAGCTATTTGTGTGAAGAGAGCTATTTGCATTTTAAATTATTGTCTATGAGCCAGGTCTACAAAGTTATTCATCTACTACACTCAATCCACAGCAAATCTCCCACTGAAAATAACAGATTTACCTGGCCAAGAGGAGATCCATATGTCAGTGCCACTAACACCAAGGAAGATTCCAGAACCTTGACAGTATTGATGCAGAGTAGGAGGCAACTCTTGGTGAGTTTCTCAATTGCACAAGGTTGTGAGGTTAGATACGAGAGGCAATATATGGAAAGATTGTTGTATCAAGAGATGATTTCTTAAATACTGGCCAAATTGAGACTTGCTTTAGAGAGAGTGGTAAATTTCCCTAAAGGTTGATGATCTCAGTTATTAGGGTCCCAGTTGCTCTCAATTCACTTTCATTAGCGAAGAGGAGAATGGATTGGCCAAGGTTGGAGCTCAGTTTCTCTGCAGTGCTTCTCAGACTTCCTATTGTGTACATGGGCTTGAGTTCAGAAAGGGGAAAGTATCATGTTATCAGGCCTAGGATCGTTGCATGATTTCTGCTGTGCAGAGAGGCCTTCTTATACGTAAGTGATTTTCTTTGAGAAACATGCTGATAGTTCCTAGTAGCAGCAGACGCTGGGTTCTAGAGTTGTGTGAAGGCATTCCAGATTAATAAAGCAGTTCATGGTTTGGAATAATTCAGCAGGCTTCACGTTGGCATAGGGAATGATGGAGGAGAGGTAGACTGTCTGTGTCCATAAAAATAATAATAAAAAAAGTCTAACATTAACAGAGCTACAGGCTTTTAATTTCATATTACTTTGAATGGTAAGTGGTTTTCTGTCTCATTCATACACATAAAATTGACTGGAAGATACCTTGGTAATATCAGGAGCTCCAGGTCTTGACATTTTGTCTAATTCACAAGCACTTCATCTTACCTACCCTGTCTTCCTGATTTAATAGTCTGTAGCAGACACTAACTTAATTTTCATTTACTGTTCTCTCATTCTAATCCATAGAATTTGCATTGCAACTCCTACCAAAATTATCCATTAGTATTTCACTGCTTATATGAATGTTCTTGACATATAATGCGTCTTGCTACCTTTCTGTCACTTCTATAATAATAATTTTCAGTGTTGACACTTGTCATGAAATTTAGCCCAACATGCTCCTGTCGTGCCTAAATCATAATTTCCCTCCTGCAGCATCACCGCTAACATCTTATATTTCAATCCATCACAACAGAAAGTGAGCTGAATATATTGTGTAGAGCCTTGCTTTATACTACAGTACAATCTTTAGGATGTACAGGAAAAAGACTTAAATTACTCTTAGTTATGATTTTGCTTGTATTGAAGTATCCTAATTATTGCTCATTAATTATCAAGCACTGATGGCTAATATATAGTTTGTAGCACCTATTACATTCCTTTCTGATAAGGAAAGTTTCTGATCCTCTAACACAGGGGTTCTCAATTTTATTTTGTTGGGCCCCCTCTTTGAAAATATTTCAGGCCGCAATGACCGACCTCCCCCTCAAAAATGCCACCCTTACTATTGTGCAGATACTGGCGGCCACGCTGTCTTCAGAGCAGGGCACCTGGCCAGCAGTCATTGCTACTCTCCAGCTGCCCAGCTCTGAAGGCAGCAGCAGCACAGAAGTAAAAGTAATACCGCGAACCCCCTACAATAAGCTTGTGATCCCCTTTTGGGTCTGGATCAACAGTTTGAGAAACACTGCTTAAACACATCTATGATGTTTATAGAGTGCCAATCAATGTATGCTATTTCTAGGTTCTGTTGTTTCACGTATTAAGACTAGCTTGTGTACTTCAATAATTCCTTATCCTGTTTTTCAGCCTTAGTGGCTGTTGGGATAATTGTTAGCCTTTTAATTTAAAATTACATTAACAGAATACATTGCTGAAATATTATTTCCCTCTTGTCATGTTACTTAGAATAACATTTGCTTTTGTGATGCATAACTCCTTATTTTGCTGGCATAGTATTAACTTTTGAATACACTTTTAAAATCAGTCAGACTTTAATTTTTGAGCGTCCACCCCTAAATGTACAGTGTGTGTTCCAGGAGCAATGGCTTCACCATCTTCATTTCATAGGACCTGTTCTTGGCAGCACTCTAGTAGGGTAGGGTTGCCATATTTCAGGTTGCCAAAAAGGACACTGTGGGGGAAGGGGATAGAAGAGCTGGGGGGGAAATGGAGAGGGGGTACATTTGGGGTGCTGGAGGAGGTAACTGCAGCGGGGGCACTCACTGGAGGTGCAGGGTAGTGTCACTCCCTGTCACAGTGGCTGGTGCAAGTGCAGGATGTGACAGTCAGTCAGCACCTTCCTTCAGGACCCTCTCCCTAGGGCTAGGAGCTGGGGCCTGCGTGGGAGGGATCTGGCAGGTGTGACTGCAAATGAAGGGGCCAATTAGCTGTGGATGCAGGGGAGGAACCAATCATGAAGCAGACCAATCAGGGCTCTTTCTGAGCTATAGCATTTGGCCTTTAAAAATCCAGGACATTTCCTGTTTGAGAAATCCGCCAGGACAGAGGATGTAGGCTCACTCTCAAAAAAGGCAATGTCCTGCAAAACTAGGATATAACCCTAATGTAGTGTCATTCACGAGTTTACACATAGATCCAAGCTAGGATAGTGCCTTAATATGAATTACTTTTCTTTAGTTTCAGATAGCTGAATATATTTTAAAGAAAAAAAAAAAGTTAAACGTTTGTTGCCATGTTTCACACTAGTGATGATACAACTGATTACTGATAACTTACTGATAGTCTAATGCGTAGTAAGACTCTTCAAATCAGTTATGACTGGTGTTTCAAACAGTAAAGGAATGTGAAAATCTGGACAGATTCCATTGGAATTTAAAAAAACAAACATTTAAATTTTGTTTCTCTTTTAACATTACTTAAATTCTGGATCTAAACAACCTGACAAAACTACCTTTAAACTCATTTGTTGATTTAGCTTTTACAGCTAAACTATATGTTCAGTCACGTTTTGGTGGAAAAGCTGAATCCATAGCTGAAATGCTGGTGTGTTACACACCTTTTTACCTTCCTGGCATGCATAATAAATTGTTGTAACCACACCACACATTTTGGATACAAAAATTCCCTCCTGTTCAATTTTCTCATGCCTGATTCAGAAAAGCACTTAAGCTTGTGCTTAAGTCAATCTCTGTTCTAATCACACACTTAAGTGTTGTCCTGAACAGGGATGTTTTCCTGAATCAAAGCCTCAGTAGTGGTATAAAACAGTTAAAACTATGCACATTTTGGTCACTCCAAGGTAAGCAATTTCCAGAACAAATGCAATTTTAAAACTATATAGTCGAGTATATTGCTACTTAAAATTTCTCAATACTGCTTTGGAGAAAAGTAGAAGAGTTTTACTCTAAGTAGCATGAAACTTATGGGAGCAGGATTATTCATTTTACTGCCAAGTATATTTGATGGAACCAAAACCTTTCAAGGATCATCACCACACATAACGTAATATTTATTATTATTGAAAGTCAGAAGCTTTACATTAATACATATTAAGCATAAAAACATGCTCCTAGACAATTTCTTACTTTCTGTAATCACCACAGATATGCAGATGTTAAGAACCTGATCCTGCCAGTAGCTGAGCACTCCTCCTGGATGCTGAGTGGCTTCCACTCCTGTAGTGTTCCCATATGAAAAGAATGCTTAAACAGTGGAAGGCATGGTTATTCCAATTAGTATGCTTTCACACCAGAAATTTGATTAGACTTTCACTCTGTTAGACATGGGACAGTCAGTGGGAATTGCAACTGTGTAACTCAGAGCAGCAGCAGCTGAGGGAGCACAGCATCTTGCATGATCAGGCCACTTATTACTAGATTTAGATTTATCAGATTTTTAGTTAGTAAAGTACAAATCAGTTATGTTGTGCTAAAACTTCCTCTTTTTGACTTTTGGTGTTTCAACATATAAAACAAAGCCAGCTGGATGAGAATTAATCCTGGTTGGAGAAGATGCAATGTTCCCAACACTCATCGTTTTATAACAAGTATTATATTTGTTTTCCCAAAAGGTTTCACTCATTCTAGCCTTCATTGTTTTGGAAAAAGGTTTGAAAATATGAACCTTAAAAGGCACAAAATACAAAAGGCAAATAAAGTTTTTTAATCTCATGATTTTGGGGTAGGAGGCCTGACTCACGATGTTTTAGCACATGAAGTCAGTAATATTGATGATGGCACAATCTCACAAAGCTCAATTGTGGTCCAACCCTGCAAACCTTTATTTATATAAGTAGTCCTAATGACTTTAATGGGACTGTCAAGGTTCCTTCCCCACTCTGAACTCTAGGGTACAGATGTGGGGACCTGCATGAAAACCCCCTAAGCTTATTTTTACCAGCTTAGGTTAAAACTTCCCCAAGGTACAAACTATTTTACCTTTTGCCCTTGGACTTTATTGCTGCCACCACCCAGCGTCTAACAAATATATAACAGGGAAAGAGCCTGCTTGGAAATGTCTTCCCCCCCAAAATCCTCCCCAAATCCTACACCCCCTTTCCTGGGGAAGGCTTGATAAAAATCCTCACCAATTTGCATAGGTGACCACAGACCCAAACCCTTGGATCTTAAGAACAATGAAAAAGCACTCAGGTTCTTAAAAGAAGAATTTTAATTGAAGAAAAAAAGTAAAAGAATCACCTCTGTAAAATCAGGATGGTAAATACCTTACAGGGTAATCAGATTCAAAACAGAGAGAATCCCTCTAGGCAAAACCTTAAGTTACAAAAATATACATTCCATTCAGCACAGCTTATTTTATCAGCCATTTAAACAAAACAGAATGTAACGCATAGCTAGCTAGATTACTTACTAAGGTCCAAGACTCCATTCCTTTTCTGTTCCCGGCAAAAGCATCACACAGACAGAGAGCCTTTGTTTCTCCCCCCCCCGCTCCAGCTTTGAAAGTATCTTGTCTCCTCATTGGTCATTTTGGTCAGGTGCCAGTGAGGTTATCCTAGCTTCTTAACCCTTTACAGGTGAAAGGGTTTTTCCTCTGGCCAGGAGGGATTTTAAAGGTGTTTACCCTTCCCTTTATATTTATGACAGGGACTGTTCACATAATTTGCTTTCACAATGGGGCCAAAACATTGTTTTTCCACAAATGCCCAGGTACAGATTGGAGGACAGAAGCAAATCTTTATTTTGTACAAATATATACACTGCATAGTATAACTTAACTGTTTTACTTTATTGAGTTTATCAATCAACAGAGAAACCTTCCTTTAGAAAAAGAGGATTTACAGTGACTAGATATTAAGCTATAGCCTAACTAATTTTTCCCACTTTGTAAAATCATTGCTCTTGAAACCAGTTTAATTTTTCCATCTACTTGTAAGATTAAAAGAACTGGGAAGGAAGTTATCTGTATTTGCATGACTTCAAATAAGAACAGTAGCAATTAAATATTCATTCTCAAATCTATCCTAAATACTCAAGGGGCTACTCAATGGGAACTGCCCCAACATAACTTGGGGCAAAACTGATCCCCTTACTGTTTTTAATTTCACCACGTTCTTCAACAACATAATGGAAAATATGCCTAATTGTTTGTAGAACAAACACAATATTGTTGAAATTGGTGAAAAGCACTTTTGTTTGAAAATTAGGCCCCTGGTAATAAACAAGAGGGCTAAGGGCAAACTGGGGGCTACAGAAAACACGCATAATGTTAAACAGCCTTCTTCCTCCTTGGGAGATGCATTCTGAACCATTGTTTGATTCACAGCCGGGCCAAGTAAAAAAAATTGGTTGGCTCCATATCAGCTAACAAAATACACCAAGATAAGGCTCAGGTTTTAAATGATTTTTTTTTTGGTCTTTTCAGGCCATCAAACAAGCAGGTTTATCATATAAATAAAAAGGAAAGCAATAAGTTACCTTTCTCTCAGGGTTATACCCCAAAGCCCCTTCTCTTCTGACTCATAGGGCTCAGCTTTGGGTGTGAGAGTTGATTATTACAACGAAGGAGAGAGCCTCCCTCTCTCTCTCTCTCTAATATTTAGGTCAGCTCTGATATTCTCCCTAAGTATATCTGGGCCAAATCTTTAATTAATCCCGGAAGATTCCATCATTGCTGGGTTATCTCAGTCAGCCTCGCCTAGAGGAACACCTATCTTCATTCCTGGCAGTAGAGATTTTACCTCAGGGAACAGACGACAACTTTTCTTTACTCCAGGGAAGAACTTTAACTTCCTCACCACCATAAACAATGTAGTCTTTATGCAACTCTTCATACAAGCCATATGCAATCCACTTGGCACCTCTGACTGAGAACAAACTCAGATGGTGTGGAGCATTGTGGGGGACACAATAACCCTTGGGGAACCCCCTTGCATTTGGCCATGTCACTGGTATCCTTGGCTCCAGCTCCTCTGGCTCCAGGTTGTCTGTAGCTCAGCCCTCTGACCAAGGCAAAGTTCAAACCTCTTCCATGGTATTGCAAACATGTCCAAATTAATCTGAATAAATCTTCTGCTCCTTTGGCTGTTGAGGTCTTCTCCTTCTACTTGCAAAACTCTATCTCAGAGTTTCTCTTTCACTACATCTGTAGTATACTATATCATTATATCTGGCCATTACCCTAACCCTAGGTTTTCAGCCAGAGAAACCTGTTCCCTCTGCAGTCTCTCCATCAACTGAGCTCCTTCAATCTACTTATTATGGCTGAGCTCTGCCCCCTCTGGCTGGGAGCCAATTAGCTGCTCACCCCCCCTTGTGTGGAACATGACTAATTGGGTGTGTTTGCTAGCCTAGTAGGTGATGGGGGTTAAGCCCCATTGCACATACACCCCCTCAAGGTAGTACCCATCAGGTTACTCTCTCCCTGTGTCTCTACAGGGCCCTGCAGTTGCTCCAGCTCTTCCTCTAAGTCATATACTTGGGTGAACTAACATCTAGCACATCAACATAACATTCCTTCCAGTATTCTCCATCTTGGGTGTGTATATGCAGGGCCTCCTCTACAGCAGTTAAAACTCCCTGATTTGTGTACTCTCTATGCCTGGTCTGGCCTCCTGTGGTCACCCTTGGAGTGGCAGGTCAGGGTCTACGATCAAGGCATCTTCTCCTGTCTCCTCACTCAGGATATCCATTCCCTACGAACTCACTCAATTAGTTTCCTCTTCCACCGGGGCCTGTTCTTGGCTTCCAGAGGTCAGGGCCCCCTTGTCACATTTCCATGGTTCGCAGAGCAGTTTGCTCCCGTTCAAGTTGCTTCTGACAGTTCTTTTCATAGACCAGATCTAGTCTTGTCTGAATCAATTCTTGTTTTGCCAGATCCCATAAATGTGCTGCCTCTCTAGGCGCACCCTCCCCACAACATAGGAAAGACTCTATCCTAAACCAGCGATGGTATGCTTCAGAGGTCAGTCCCAAACTATCCAGAATGGCTCCTTTTCCAATTTTGTAAGGCTGTGCCTGCTCATCGGACAAAGCTCCATAGGCTGCTTGAGCTGCTCCTAAGAGGAACGGGGCCACTCAGGCTGCCCAAGAGGATTCGGCCCACCCTCCTGCTGTTGCTACCCTATTGAAAGTGCGCAAAAACACCTCTGGCTTATCACCTAGACCCAAGTTTGCCAGGGTGGGTACTGGTCTGGCAGAATTTTCTTCTCCTGAAATTACCCAGGTCCTTAGGATCCATTTTCTAGGCATTGCAGGAAATGTTCTTGCTGTCCTTGTAATAGATACAATAAAGAGCATGCAGCTGCTCCTGTTGGGCTGCCAGCATGCGGACTACATCCTCCATGTTCCCCAAAGGAAAAAAAAAGCCTTAGTGTGTCCAACTGCTCCTGCCCCTAAAGTAGTTGGTATCTCCCTTCTTCCTTGGGGTCCCCAGAATCCTAATTCTGGTACCAATATGTGGGGGCACATTCACCCTTGAACTGCCGCCTTGCACCCAGGTGCAATGTCAGTGGAATCCAGTTCTCTTGCTAGCCATCTGCTCTGGCTCCAGGTCTTCTGTGGCTCAGCACCCAGTCCAAGTCACAAAGTTCAAACTCCTTGCAGGGTATCACAAACAAATCCAAATGAATCTGGATAATTATTCTGCCCCCTTGTACTACCGAAATCTCCTTCTACTGGCAAAACCGTATCTTGGGACTTCTCTTGCAGGAGCTATGCTGTCCCTATGTGTGCTACCCTTGTTATCTATTATCCTAATCCTGGACTTCTCTCAGGGGCAGAGACCTGTCTCTTCTGTTCCTTCAGTATACTAATTATGACTCAGCTCTGCCCCCTCTGGTTCAGAGCCAATTAGCTGCTCACCTCTCCACATGCAGAGTCTAGTTGGGTGCATTTCCTAGCCTTGACAGTGGTGGGGATGGGGGCAAGGTTAAACCCCATCACAAACCTGCTTTACATCCTGAGGTCCCGGGTCATTCTACCAATGTGGGTCTCCCTGCTGAATTCATGACTCTCCCCACTGGAAATCTGGGGAAATCAAACTGCTACTCTAATGCTGGTGTCTCTTGGGGAAATAATGAGTAATCCACCCTAACAGTTAATACTGTACTCCCTTCATAAATAAGTACACAATTCTTAAATAACCAAACAATTCCAATAATATTTATTTAAACAATGGAAATTATAAACACAACAAATGCAAGAACTAGTTATACTCTCTCTCTCCCCACCCTGAAGATGAGTCATTCAAATGAATTTCTCCCATCAGCTGAGTTTGCAGATCAGAGCAAAAGGGGGGATAGGGAATTAAAATCTCTAATAAGAAGGAACAGGATCTTTATGCTGCTTGCACTCTGAGGGGTTTTCTAGGCATAAGCAAAAGAACCAGAGTGCTTACCTGGATTTACCCTAAAGGATATATAGCATTTGCTTATTAAAGAAACTTCTATTACCTTTTGAAACTTAAGATTGTAACTCATTTGCATATGTATGTTTACCTGCTTTTACCTTGTAAATAACTCTTGTTTCCTTTTCCTAGTTAATAAATTCTTAGATAGTTTACTATAGGATTTGCTACGGGTGTTGTCTTTGGTGTGAGATTTAAAGTGAAATTGACCTGGAGTATGTGACTGGTTCATTGGGACTGGGACTAACCTGAATATTGCTGTGATTTGTGCTGTAAGGGACCATTTATCACAAAGGTAGGCTTATCTGGGTGGCAAGACACATTGGAGTGTTAAAGCTGTTATATTTGCCTGGGGAGTTTACACTTAATAAATGGTTCATGAAATCTAGAACTCACAACCCATTTGGGGTTTATGCCCTGATTCTTAACAGTCTGTCGTGAAGTTAATATTCATGCTCTGAAGTCACGGCCGGCAGCTTGACAAATATATACAAATATGGCTAGATTTTTAAAATATATGTACATGCCATAACTCTTTGTTTTATTTTTCTGTTCTGATCACTTTACACAATCACCAAGTCCAGATACTGGTTGGTGTTGCACTTGTAGACGTTGCATGCACTGTGTGGTCCAGTGTCCATCTTGTCTGAGGAGTCCAGAGCAGTCTGGATCTCAAAATAGCTTCTTAGTTCCAAGTGGTAGTCTGACGCCTGCTCACGCTGAGGTAACAAGCTTAGCTATAAGCTTTCTGCTTTCCTCCTGGCTGAGGTAAACTCAGTCAATGAGTCGGCTGTAGAAGATAGCTGGCTGAACTAGCCATTGGGCAGTCACTCCCTTCACAATGGTGTGGTAGGCCCTTAGGTTCCCAAACTCGATGGTTTCCCAGTTGCGAATTGGGAAAACTGAAAAAAACTGTCAATCAATCACTCTGTGAGAGGAACTGGATGTCCCCTGCCCCCTCTCCCTTTTCAACTGACACCCCAGAGGGATGGACTAAATCCTTTCTCCCAGCCATATGGTCCATGGGGTAAAGAGCCAATCAGAGCTCCCCTCTTTTGGGAAATCTGGGGCTGCTGGAGTTCCCTCCCTCCAGCCTCCTCTCTGCTTAAATGAGGGTCTCCTAGCAATGGGACAGCAATGCTTCTGGGATGCAATCTTTGGCCCTGGCAGTGCCCCGGTAAGTTTCACAGCCTCCCCCTTAGGATAAGGGATGTGTATATGTTTATAATAGATTGCGATTGCAACTACATGGACAATCAAGTCAAATGTAATAGTCTAACTGTCTCTGTGACGGGGTTTGCTACTCACGGCTGGGGCGCCTCCTAGTAATCATCTGGGGATTAGCTCTCAGCTAGTCTGACAGCCCTTCCTTTAGTTGCTTGCCCCATCTCTCTCCGTCTTTCTCTCTGGACATGGTTGCTCCCTCTTTGTAACTCAGGATCCGTATAATGCAAAGTAGACATTGGAGACTCAGGTTGGGACTCAAGGTTCAACAACCTGGGGTTGCAAATGAGCACCGACACTCAAGCCCTAAAATAATAAACCCAGGGTCTGCTAACTTGAGTTTTACTAATCCTGGCCTTATGTTGCAATGTAAACATATCCACAGTGTCTGTGCATTGGCTTCCCAGATAGAACCAACTAATTTGCTGATCAGGTTGATTCTTGTCTTTATTTTCAGCAAGGTTTTGGTAAGATGTTCCATGAAAATCAAGGTGCACTCCAGTGTAACATCTAGATACACAGCATTGGTATGTGATCCAGCCTGTGTCCATTCAAAAAGAAGTTGAGCTGCTTATTGGCCTTCATGTGATATAGATGGAGCAGCTGGAAACTGTCGTTTTGATACAAGATTTAAGTATCCATCTTTTGTAGTAGGGGGACATCTCTTTCATGTCAGCATTCAGGACTTCTCTAGGTGACTGAAATCCTGGTCCTGTACTGCCAGACAGATGTAATCTGCATAAATTAAACACCTGGCAGTGATCTTGAGAAGGTCATTTTTGAAGAGGTTGAAAAGTGTTCGTGTTAAAAATAAGCCCTGAGATAGACCTTTGTTTTGGGACCTCCAGGAGCTGTTTCTTTGTCCAAGTAAAACTTGGAACCAGTGGCTGTGACAGATATGGCAATTTCCTGATTTATTCTTGGGAGCCCTTATTTAGTTAAGTATCTTTGGGGTCCATTGTATTAAATGGAAAGTTTATGTATTATTGTGGGCTAGAATTGTATGTAACCTCTCCAGGTGAGGGGATGTGATTCAAAAGACAATACTGAAAATGTGCCAGGCAAGAATGGACTTTGGGGACAATAAGTATGAAGTTGATTTTCTGGGGCATACCTAGAGAGAGGTAAATGCAAATTCCCCACCTCCAGTTATGCAAAAATCTCACCTTTTCAAGGTATGTGCTGAGGAGTGAGTCATTGTCTGCTGATTACCTGTTCCTTGAGACTTGAGATCCAAGGCCTGAGCTGTATAAAGAAAGAGCTGATCTGTTCAGCCACTGTTCTGGTTCTGAATCTGAGACAGTGATGAACTTGTAACCATGCGGAAAACCCAGTTGTGGGTTTTGAAGGACTGATACCTACCAGAGCCCAAGGATGGAGTGGGGCTGACCTCACGTACGCATTGTAGCATATGTGTAGGTTCTTTTATTGTTTTTAATATGTTTTCCCTGTAATGCTTGTAGAATACAGGTACTTGTTTAGAAAGAGCTGTGGTAAATATACTGGTCATAGGCCTTGGAGAGAAAGCAAAGCTGTCTCCCACTGCCAGAGCCCTCCTCACTGCCAGAGTCTTTCCCTGTTGTGGTGAAAGGCTCCAGCAATGGGGAGCTGCCCAAACCTTTGCCTGTTGCTGGAGCCTTTCACTTCAGCAGGGAATGGCTCCAATTGCGGGGAGCTGACAGAGCCTTTCCCCACAGCCAGAATCTTTACCTGTGGCTAGAAAAGGTTCTGGTGGGGGAGGCAGCATGAAAGGTGAGGCTTTCTCAGATGCCTCCTTCCTGCCAGAGCCTTTCCACGCTGAGGAAGTCTTTTCCAGCAGCAGCGAAAGGCTCCAGCAACAGGGAAACAGTAGGACACTACACTGCTAAAAATAGCAGTGTAGACAAGAAGACATAACTTGGGCAAGTAGAGAGCATGTCGGTATGTACTCACATACATACCCATGCCCTTCAAGCATGCCTTAACTCTACATGCCTAAGCCCTGCCTCACCATTCACACTGCTATTTGTACTAGTACTGGGGTTATGCAGGTATGTACTCTACATGCCGCCAAAAGAAACATGCAGTCCAGTGTGGCTTGCTGGAGCTATCACAGTGTAGACAGGGAACTGTGCAGCCTTAAAGAACCCAGTCAGGAGCTAGTGAGACAAGGGTCTCTCCCCAATAGAAGTGATAGCTGGGAGCCAGAAAGCTTTAAGCATGTGTCCTCAAAGGACCACATAAAAGAAAAACAGATGCAGTTACCCTGAAACTGTGAGAGTGGTTTCTCAGTAACAGCTGCACAGCCAGGACACCCCACGTCGGTAAGATCAATGATAGCTTGTACGTGGGTCTGTATGCCAGATTGTGTCATATGAAGCAGTAAGATCTAGAAACATTGCACCTGTCTTCTGCCTGGGCATGGAAGCCATTCTTGATGTAGATGCTGAGTGCCAGTATTTGGAGAGACTTACTGTGGTTTGGCTGAAATATGCTTGATCTACACTCAGGACATCATCAGCGATGGGGCAATTCTTTGAAGGATAAGCCTTTCAAGTAACTTATATATTCAACTTAACAAAGAGATGGGGAGGTAAATTATTGCAAGTTGAGGTCTTTCTCAGGTTTTGGCAGGGCTATTACTTTGGCTCTGCACAAAATCTTAGGTATTAGATGATCTAGTGGCCCCTTCAGGCCTCAGAGTCATAGAGTTTATTTTATTCCCCTGGATGACTCTAGAAGAAAGATGGCTAGCCTTTGTCTGCTAGTTATTCCAAAGTGCTTCAGGAATTTGAGAGAGATCAAGTCCATAGGCTTTACCTATTTTCAGTGTTTAGAATGACCTTTCTATTTCATCTGTGGTGAAAGGCTGGAAGTCTTCTGTTTCAGGTATGCACTCTTTACATTGCTGCCATTTCT